>NC_089840.1:186254563-186569371 GCF_035609145.1 Eleutherodactylus coqui | reverse complement strand
ACACAGTGACGGATAGGGCAGGCGAGGGGCTACATGTTGGGCTGCATCCTAAGTTCACAGGTCCCACTATTAAGCCACAATAGCGGCAAGAGTGGGCCCCCCCCCTCCCAACAACTTTTACTTCTGAAAAGCGCTCATTAGCATGGCATACCTTTGCTAAGCACCACACTACCTCCAACAAAGCACAATCACTGCCTGCATGACACTCCACTGCCACTTCTCCTGAGTTACATGCTGCCCAACCGCACCCCCTCCCCCCCACAGCGCACACCAAACTGTCCCTGCGCAGCCTTCAGCTGCCCTCATGCCACACCACCCTCATGTCTATTTAGAAGTGCGTCTGCCACGACGAGGGACCGCAGGCACACACTGCACAGGGTTGGCACGGCTAGGTAGCGACCCTCTTTAATAGGGGCGGGGCGATAGCCCACAATGCTGTACAGAAGCAATGAGAAATACAATCCTGTGCCACCGCCATCAGGAGCTGCACACGTGGGCATAGCAATGGGGAACCTATGTGCCACACACTATTCATTCTGTCAAGGTGTCTGCATGCCCCAGTCAGACTGGTTATATGCACCTTAACAGTAACCGCGTTGGTGGTAATGTGGTGGTGACTGCGGACCTAGTACCACGGTTGTATTTTGTTGGTTTTCGGAATGTGGCCAGGATTAAGTGGGCCGTGGCGGGGGGATGGTGGGGGGGCTCTCTTGTAGTGTCGGTAAAGGTGAAATTCTTGGACTGCCACCAGACGAACCAATGCAAAGGCATTTGCCAACAATGTTTTCCCTGTTGGAGGAGGAGGGGGATGTTTTTGAGGCACTACGTGTCCTCTCCACGTGTCTGTTCCATGTAAGCAATAGTAGCACTCAAGACAGGCCCCAGTAACAATTCTGAAGCAGCAGTATAGCGGGAGCGCAGTCTTCGTTCCATGTAAGCAATAGTAGCACTCAAGACAGGCCCCAGTAACAATTCTGAAGCAGCAGTATAGCGGGAGCGCAGTCTTCGTTCCATGTAAGCAATAGTAGCACTCAAGACAGGCCCCAGTAACAATTCTGAAGCAGCAGTATAGCGGGAGCGCAGTCTTCGTTCCATGTAAGCAATAGTAGCACTCAAGACAGGCCCCAGTAACAATTCTGAAGCAGCAGTATAGCGGGAGCGCAGTCATCGTTCCATGTAAGCAATAGTAGCACTCAAGACAGGCCCCAGTAACAATTCTGAAGCAGCAGTATAGCGGGAGCGCAGTCTTCGTTCCATGTAAGCAATAGTAGCACTCAAGACAGGCCCCAGTAACAATTCTGAAGCAGCAGTATAGCGGGAGCGCAGTCTTCGTTCCATGTAAGCAATAGTAGCACTCAAGACAGGCCCCAGTAACAATTCTGAAGCAGCAGTATAGCGGGAGCGCAGTCTTCGTTCCATGTAAGCAATAGTAGCACTCAAGACAGGCCCCAGTAACAATTCTGAAGCAGCAGTATAGCGGGAGCGCAGTCTTCGTTCCATGTAAGCAATAGTAGCACTCAAGACAGGCCCCAGTAACAATTCTGAAGCAGCAGTATAGCGGGAGCGCAGTCTTCGTTCCATGTAAGCAATAGTAGCACTCAAGACAGGCCCCAGTAACAATTCTGAAGCAGCAGTATAGCGGGAGCGCAGTCTTAGTTCCATTTCAGTAGCCTTAGTATAGCCAAGGCACAAGTGACATTTATGTAGCTAAAGTGTAGGCCAACCCCACACACCTTTCTGTACCATGAGTGCAGGCGAAGAACATAGAAATTACTATGATTACACTGTAGGTGAGGGCCCCAAAAAATTGGTGTACCAACAGTACTAATGTACCTCAGTAAAAATTGGCCATGCCCAACCAAGATGGCAGGTGAATCGCTTTGGTTAATGTGGCTTAAGTGGTAACTAGGCCTGGAGGCAGCCCAGTGTAACGAAAAATTGGTTCAAGTTAAAGTTCCAACGCTTTTAAGCTAATTGAAACTTATAAAAATTGTTCTGAAAAATTATTTGAGTGAGCCTTGTGGCCCTAAGAAAAATTGCCCGTTCAGCGTGATTACGTGAGGTTTCAGGAGGAGGAGCAGGAGGAGGAGGAGGAGGAACATTAGACACAGATTGATGAAGCAGAAATGTCCCCGTTTTGGATGGTGAGAGAGAACGTAGCTTCCATCCGCGGGTGCAGCCTACGTATTGCTTACGTATCGCTGCTGTCCGCTGGTGGAGAACAGAAGTCTGGGGAAATCCAGCCTTTGTTCATCTTGATGAGTGTTAGCCTGTCGGCACTGTCGGTTGACAAGCGGCTACGCTTATCTGTGATGATTCCCCCAGCCGCACTAAACACCCTTTCCGACAAGACGCTAGCCGCAGGACAAGCAAGCACCTCAAGGGCATACAGGGCTAGTTCAGGCCACGTGTCCAGCTTCGACACCCAGTAGTTGTAGGGGGCAGAGGCGTCACCAAGGATGGTCGTGCGATCCGCTACGTACTCCCTCACCATCCTTTTGCAGTGCTCCCGCCGACTCAGCCGTGACTGGGGAGCGGTGACACAGTCTTGGTGGGGAGCCATAAAGCTGGCCAGGCCCTTAAAGACTGTTGCACTGCCTGGGATGTACATGCTGCTCGATCTACGCACATCCCCTGCAACATGGCCCTCGGAACTGCGCCTTCTGCCACTAGCGCTGTCGGCTGGGAATTTTACCATCAGCTTGTCCGCAAGGGTCCTGTGGTATAGCAACACTCTCGAACCCCTTTCCTCTTCGGGAATCAGAGTGGGCAGGTTCTCCTTATACCGTGGATCGAGCAGTGTGTACACCCAGTAATCCGTCGTGGCCAGAATGCGTGCAACGCGAGGGTCACGAGAAAGGCATTCTAACATGAAGTCAGCCATGTGTGCCAGGGTACCTGTACGCAACACATGGCTGTCTTCACTAGGAAGATCACTATCAGGATCCTCCTCCTCCTCCTCCTCCTCCTCCTCAGGCCATACACGCTGAAAGGATGACAGGCAATCAGCCGGTGTACCGTCAGCAGCGGCCCAAGCTGTCTCTTCCCCCTCCTCCTCATCCTCCTCATGCTCCTCCTCCTCCTCCTGTACGCGCTGAGAAATAGACAGGAGGGTGCCCTGACTATCCAGCGGCATACTGTCTTCCCCCGCCCCCGTTTCCGAGCGCAAAGCAGCTGCCTTTATGGTTTGCAGGGAATTTCTCAAGATGCATAGCAGAGGAATGGTGACGCTAATGATTGTAGCATCGCCGCTCACCACCTGGGTAGACTCCTCAAAATTACCAAGGACATGGCAGATGTCTGCCAACCAGGCCCACTCTTCTGAAAGGAATTGAGGAGGCTGACTCCCACTGCGCCGCCCATGTTGGAGTTGGTATTCGACTATAGCTCTACGTTGTTCATAGAGCCTGGCCAACATGTGGAGCGTAGAGTTCCACCGTGTGGGCACGTCGCACAGCAGTCGGTGCACTGGCAGCTTAAAGTGATGTTGCAGGGTGCGCAGGGTGGCAGCGTCCGTGTGGGACTTGCGGAAATGTGCGCAGAGCCGGCGCGCCTTTACGAGCAGGTCTGACAAGCGTGGGTAGCTTTTCAGAAAGCGCTGAACCACCAAATTAAAGACGTGGGCCAGGCATGGCACGTGCGTGAGGCTGCCGAGCTGCAGAGCCGCCACCAGGTTACGCCCGTTGTCACACACGACCATGCCCGGTTGGAGGCTCAGCGGCGCCAGCCAGCGGTCGGTCTGCTGTGTCAGACCCTGCAGCAGTTCGTGGGCCGTGTGCCTCTTATCGCCTAAGCTGAGTAGTTTCAGCACGGCCTGCTGACGCTTGCCCACCGCTGTGCTGCCACACCGCGCGACACCGACTGCTGGCGACATGCTGCTGCTAACACATCTTGATTGTGAGACAGAGGAGGAGGAGGAGGAGGAGGGTGCTTTAGTGGAGGAAGCATACACCTCCGCAGATACCAGCACCGAGCTGGGGCCCGCAATTCTGGGGGTGGGTAGGACGTGAGCGGTCCCAGGCTCTGACTCTGTCCCAGCCTCCACTAAATTCACCCAATGTGCCGTCAGGGAGATGTAGTGGCCCTGCCCGCCTGTGCTTGTCCACGTGTCCGTAGTTAAGTGGACCGTGGCAGTAACCGAGTTGGTGAGGGTGCGCACAATGTTGCGGGAGACGTGGTCGTGCAGGGCTGGGACGGCACATCGGGAAAAGTAGTGGCGACTGGGAACTGAGTAGCGCGGGGCCGCCGCCTCCATGATACTTTTGAAGGACTCCGTTTCCACAACCCTATACGGCAGCATCTCAAGGCTGATGAATTTTGCGATGCGGATGGTTAACGTTTGAGCGTGCGGGTGCGTGGCGGCGTACTTGCGCTTGCGCTCGAACACTTGCGCTAGCGACGGCTGAACGGTGCGCTGAACTACACTGCTGGATGGGGCCGAGGACAGCGGAGATGAGGGTGTGGGTGCAGGCCATGAGGCGGTAGTGCCTGTGTCCTGAGAGGGGGGTTGCATCTCAGTGGCAGGTTGGGGCACAGGGGGAGAGGCAGGGGTGCAAACCGGAGGCGGTGAACGGCCTTTGTCCCACCTTGCGGGGTGCTTGGCCATCATATGTCTGCGCATGGTGGTGGTGGTGAGGCTGTTGGTGTTGGCTCCCCGGCTGAGCTTTGCGCGACAAAGGTTGCACACCACTGTTCGTCGGTCGTCAGGCGTCTCTGTGAAAAACTGCCAGACCTTAGAGCACCTCGGCCTCCGCAGGGTGGCATGGCGCGAGGGGGCGCTTTGGGAAACACTTGGTGGATTATTCGGTCTGGCCCTGCCTCTACCCCTGGCCACTGCACTGCCTCTTGCAACCTGCCCTGCTGATGCCCTTGACTCCCCCTCTGAAGACCTGTCCTCCTGAGTAAGCGTTGCACACCAGGTGGGGTCAGTCACCTCATCGTCCTGCTGCTCTTCCTCCGAATCCTCTGTGCGCTGCTCCCTGGGACTTACTGCCCTTACTACTACCTCACTGCAAGACAACTGTGTCTGATCGTCATCGTCCTCCTCACCCACAGAAAGTTGTTGAGACAGTTGGCGGAAGTCCCCAGCCTCTTCCCCCGGACCCCGGGAACTTTCGAATGGTTGGGCATCAGTGACGATAAACTCCTCTGGTGGGAGAGGAACCGCTGCTGCCCAATCTAAGCAGGGGCCCGAGAACAGTTCCTGGGAGTGCTCCCGCTCCTGAGCAGGTGTTATTGTAGTGGAGTGAGGAGGCTGGGAGGAAGGAGGAGCAGCAGACAGAGGATTCGGATTGGCAGCAGTGGACGGCGCAGAACTGCGGGTAGACGATAGGTTGCTCGAAGCACTTTCTGCCATCCAGGACAGGACCTGCTCACACTGCTCATTTTCTAATAACCGTCTCCCGCGTGGACCCATTAATTGGGCGATGAATGTGGGGACGCCAGAAACGTGCCTCTCTCCTAATCGCGCAGCAGTCGGCTGCGACACACCTGGATCAGGAGCTTGGCCTGTGCCCACACCCTGACTTGGCCCTCCGCGTCCTCGGCCGCGTCCACGTCCTCTAGGCCTACCCCTACCCCTCAGCATGCTGTATTACCAGTGATTTGATTTAACAGGCAGGAAATAAATTGGCGCAAGACTGCAGGCCAAATATAATTTTTGCCCTTTTGGGAAAACGAAAGGCCCCACTGTCTCTAGTGAATGAATAATCTAAGTTTAATAACTGTGCTGTGTCCCTGCTTATGTGTCACGGAACGTGAGGGTAGCAGAGTTATTATAACTGTGGCAGAGCAGGTATTTTTTTTCCCAATTAAGGAAAGCAAATGGCGAAGCCAGCAGTAAAGCGTAGCTGGGTGCGTATGATTTAGCAATGTTTTTCACGCAGCTCACACGTGTCCACAGCCCGTAAGGACGGACAGAGGCTGGACAAATAGATTTGTTTTCAGTTTTTTCCCACCAAAAGGCAGCACTGCGTATATTCTATGAACATGAGAAGTTTAATAACTGTGCTGTGTCCCTGCTTATGTGTCACAGAACGTGAGGGTAGCAGAGTTATTATAACTGTGGCAGAGCAGGTATTTTTTTCCCAATTAAGGAAAGCAAATGGCGAAGCCAGCAGTAAAGCGTAGCTGGGTGCGTATGATTTAGCACTGTTCTTCACGCAGCTCACACGTCTCCACCGCCCGTAAGGACGGACAGAGGCTGGACAAATAGATTTGTTTTCAGTTTTTTCCCACCAAAAGGCAGCACTGCGTATATTCTATGAACATGAGAAGTTTAATAACTGTGCTGTGTCCCTGCTTATGTGTCACAGAACGTGAGGGTAGCAGAGTTATTATAACTGTGGCAGAGCAGGTATTTTTTTTCCCAATTAAGGAAAGCAAATGGCGAAGCCAGCAGTAAAGCGTAGCTGGGTGCGTATGATTTAGCAATGTTTTTCACGCAGCTCACACGTGTCCACAGCCCGTAAGGACGGACAGAGGCTGGACAAATAGATTTGTTTTCAGTTTTTTCCCACCAAAAGGCAGCACTGCGTATATTCTATGAACATGAGAAGTTTAATAACTGTGCTGTGTCCCTGCTTATGTGTCACAGAACGTGAGGGTAGCAGAGTTATTATAACTGTGGCAGAGCAGGTATTTTTTTTCCCAATTAAGGAAAGCAAATGGCGAAGCCAGCAGTAAAGCGTAGCTGGGTGCGTATGATTTAGCACTGTTCTTCACGCAGCTCACACGTCTCCACCGCCCGTAAGGACGGACAGAGGCTGGACAAATAGATTTGTTTTCAGTTTTTTCCCACCAAAAGGCAGCACTGCGTATATTCTATGAACATGAGAAGTTTAATAACTGTGCTGTGTCCCTGCTTATGTGTCACAGAACGTGAGGGTAGCAGAGTTATTATAACTGTGGCAGAGCAGGTATTTTTTTTCCCAATTAAGGAAAGCAAATGGCGAAGCCAGCAGTAAAGCGTAGCTGGGTGCGTATGATTTAGCAATGTTTTTCACGCAGCTCACACGTGTCCACAGCCCGTAAGGACGGACAGAGGCTGGACAAATAGATTTGTTTTCAGTTTTTTCCCACCAAAAGGCAGCACTGCGTATATTCTATGAACATGAGAAGTTTAATAACTGTGCTGTGTCCCTGCTTATGTGTCACAGAACGTGAGGGTAGCAGAGTTATTATAACTGTGGCAGAGCAGGTATTTTTTTTCCCAATTAAGGAAAGCAAATGGCGAAGCCAGCAGTAAAGCGTAGCTGGGTGCGTATGATTTAGCACTGTTCTTCACGCAGCTCACACGTCTCCACCGCCCGTAAGGACGGACAGAGGCTGGACAAATAGATTTGTTTTCAGTTTTTTCCCACCAAAAGGCAGCACTGCGTATATTCTATGAACATGAGAAGTTTAATAACTGTGCTGTGTCCCTGCTTATGTGTCACAGAACGTGAGGGTAGCAGAGTTATTATAACTGTGGCAGAGCAGGTATTTTTTTTCCCAATTAAGGAAAGCAAATGGCGAAGCCAGCAGTAAAGCGTAGCTGGGTGCGTATGATTTAGCACTGTTTTTCACGCAGCTCACACGTGTCCACCGCCCGTAAGGACGGACAGAGGCTGGACAAATAGATTTGTTTTCAGTTTTTTCCCACCAAAAGGCAGCACTGCGTATATTCTATGAATAATAACTGTGTTGTGGCCCTGCCTATACAATTCTTTCCCTGCAGTATCAATGGAGGGTGGAATGCTCTGCAGAGGCGATTTTGAGAAGCCCAAAAAAAATGCAGCACAGCTAACAGCAGCCTGGACAGTACTGCACACGGATAAATATGGCCCTAGAAAGGACCGTTGAGGTTCTTGAAGGCTACACTCACTCCTAACACTCTCCCTGCCTATGCAGCACTTCTGTCCCTAATGCCAGGTGCAACGGTCTGCAGAGGCGATTTTGAGAAAAAAAAAAATCCCACTGCTAACAGCAGCCAACACACAGCTATCAGTGGCCCTAATAAGGACCTTTGGGGGGTCTTGAAGCCTACACTAACTACCAATTCTTTCCCTACAGCAGCTCCGGTATAAACAGCACTGTCCCTCATCTAACTCACACCGCATCTGAGGCGAGCCGCGGGAGGGGCCGACTTTTATATTAGGCGAACACCTGATCTCGCCAGCCACTCACAGCAGGGGGGTGGTATAGGGCTTAAACGTTGCAGGGGGAAGTTGTAATGCCTTCCCTGTCTTTCAATTGGCCAGAAAAGCGCGCTAACGTCTCAGGGAAGGAAGTGAAAGTAACCAGAACACCGCATGGTGTTCGTTACGAATAACGAACATCCCGAACACCCTAATATTCGCACGAATATCAAGCTCGGACGAACGCGTTCGCTCATCTCTATTAAGAACACTTTATACTTGCTAAAACTTCTATTACACTTTATTGTATTCTCTTTAAGGCTTCTTGTGTGGTGCAGAGTGTTAAGGCAATAGTATGCAGTCCTAAGCTCTCACTCACGACCTGAAGGTTGCAAGTTTAATCCCCGCATAGTTCAAGTTTGACTCAGCCTTCCATCCTTCTGAGGTCAGTAAAATGAGTACCCAACTGAAAGCACTGCGGAATGAGTTGGCGCTGTACAAATAACAGGTGATCTAAAAGTGATCCCTTCTTGCACTCAAGTGATCTAAAAGTCCATGTGTTGTCCGATGTGCTGCACAACACACATTGACATGTGCTATTCACGTCAGAGAATCAGACAAGAAAAAGGACAAGCTGGGATTTCTTTCAGAGTAAAACAAATCTTGTGTATACACTGATTCTAATGGATGCGATTTTTTCTGAAAATTGGACAGAAGAAAGTATTTGTGTTCAAGTAACCTAAATACCATATTGAATACCATTTCATCATATAAGAAATACATGGGATACGTGTTTCATGGAATACTTTTCAAATTCATCTGTACTTTATTTATGAATACTTAATTACATTGTTTCCAGTTATTTATTATCTTTGGGTGTGATATCTTATGGGCTGTGTTGCTGTTTGCAGTAAGGTTTTTTTAAAAAAAATTTTGGCATATGTAGCATCAGGGTTTACGAAACTGAATTTTTCTTTTTTTCTAAACAACTTATACAAAAATCATGGACAGCAAACATTTTTTTATCAACACACTGGAAAACCCTAATAAAAAATGCATGTCTATAGGTCAAATACTGATATGAACTCATTACCAATATCTACTCTGAGCTGTGAAATGATAATAATTAGATTCATAATTAGTGTTGCTCATCATGATCGGCTGGGCAATAACATTTTGTTGATTTTTACAAAATCAGATTCGGTTATCAAAACCAAGTGTTGGAAAGTTTGCTAAAAATTTGTTTTAGAAATGAGTGTTCTATGAATGTAGCTCAGTTGTTAGCACTGTTTCCTTTTTGTGCCCTGGTCCTAGGTTCAAATCCCATCAAGGAAAACTCCATCCAGATGTTACCCTTGGTCAGGTTTGAACCTACAAGTCCAGCACTGCAAAGCAGTAATGCTAAGAACTGAGGCACCACACTTGTCTGTTTGGCTCTGGAGACTTTGGTCAGATTTGAACCTATAATTTCAGTACTGCAAAGCAGTGGTGCTAAAAACTGAGCTATTACACTAGTTTATTTTGCTCTGCTCTAGAAAATGAGAAGAACAACAGTAATAAACACAGAGAGAATGTTAAATAAAAACATCCTCAAGTTACCCTTCGACAGATTTGAAACTACAACTATAACACTGCAAGGCAGCAGTAATAAAAACTGAGCCACTACTGTTGCCTATGCTATGCCAGAGAAGAACAACAAGAATAAACACAAAGAAAACATAAAAGCACCATCCAGTTATTGCCCTTACACAGATGTGAAGCTAGAACTTCAACACTACAAGGCAGCAGACCTGTCAACTGAGCCACCAAACACAGCCTTTCTGCTTTAGAGGAGGAGAAGAATGGGAAGGATAAACACAAAGCAAACAAAAAAAATCATTCACCTTTTGCTCTTAAACTTATTTAAACCTAGGTAAAAGTGCCAGCAACTGATCCAGCATGATTGGTTTTCTTTCTATGGAGGAGGGGGAAATGACAGAAAAACACAAAGAGAACATACAAAGTCCATGCAGGTATTTCGCCTGGACAAATTTGAAGCTATGATCCTTTCCAAACAGAGGAGTTGCAGAAGTATTACAAATATGTTTCTTGTTCTTCCTGTTCTTCCTCCTCCAGTGAAGAAGGATAAGAAAAAAAGGAAAAAAAATTAAGAAAAAGAGTATACAAAGGAGGAAGAGAAGATGAAGGAGAAAGCGAAGAAAGAGATGAATTAAAATAGATATTCATTCCTTCTCCCTCTCTTTTTTTTCTCCTTGTTCTCCTGAAGAAGCCAAAAGCAGAAGTGGTAAGAAGGTAGAAGCTCAGTGGCTAGCACTGTTGCCTTGTATCACTGGGGTTCTAGGTTCACATCAGATTATCTCTTTCACCAACAGGTATGTTTCACTCATCCATTGCTCCACTCCATCTGAATTTGATTGCTCCGCCTTCCCTCCACTGAATCTGCTGTGATACCTTAAAATTTGTCATAAGCTGTGCGCAATGGTATGTTTCACTCATCCATTGCTCCACTCCATCTGAATTTGATTGCTCTGCCTTCCCTCCACTGAATCTGCTGTGATACCTTAAAATTTGTCATAATCTGTGCGCAATGGTATGTTTCACTCATCCATTGCTCCACTCCATCTGAATTTGATTGCTCCGCCTTCCCTCCACTGAATCTGCTGTGATACCTTAAAATTTGTCATAAGCTGTGCGCAATGGTATGTTTCACTCATCCATTGCTCCACTCCATCTGAATTTGATTGCTCCGCCTTCCCTCCACTGAATCTGCTGTGATACCTTAAAATTTGTCATAAGCTGTGCGCAATGGTATGTTTCACTCATCCATTGCTCCACTCCATCTGAATTTGATTGCTCCGCCTTCCCTCCACTGAATCTGCTGTGATACCTTAAAATTTGTCATAAGCTGTGCGCAATGGTATGTTTCACTCATCCATTGCTCCACTCCATCTGAATTTGATTGCTCCGCCTTCCCTCCACTGAATCTGCTGTAATACCTTAAAATTTGTCATAAGCTGTGCGCAATGGTATGTTTCACTCATCCATTGCTCCACTCCATCTGAATTTGATTGCTCCGCCTTCCCTCCACTGAATCTGCTGTGATACCTTAAAATTTGTCATAAGCTGTGCGCAATGGTATGTTTCACTCATCCATTGCTCCACTCCATCTGAATTTGATTGCTCCGCCTTCCCTCCACTGAATCTGCTGTGATACCTTAAAATTTGTCATAAGCTGTGCGCAATGGTATGTTTCACTCATCCATTGCTCCACTCCATCTGAATTTGATTGCTCCGCCTTCCCTCCACTGAATCTGCTGTGATACCTTAAAATTTGTCATAAGCTGTGCGCAATGGTATGTTTCACTCATCCATTGCTCCACTCCATCTGAATTTGATTGCTCCGCCTTCCCTCCACTGAATCTGCTGTGATACCTTAAAATTTGTCATAAGCTGTGCGCAATGGTATGTCCCATTGCTTCATATAAATTGAATTGACTCTATTTGTACTATATGTATTTTCCTCATCACCTCCCCCAAATAGTTTTCTCCCTGTCTCATCTTAGTGTTGCTGGACACAGTTTGTTTTTGTAAGAGGGCAATAAAGCCCCCCCCCCCATCTTGTTCATTAGCCATCTAAAGGTGGGGTCAGCTGGTTGACTAGTGATATGTAACAAGCCACTCCCAGCTGAAGTCCTGGAGCCAGAACTTTAAAGTCAGTTCTACCCTCCATGCCTCACCCGAGGCAGCCTCACCTGATGTCCCCAGCACTAAGTGTCCAGCAACAAGTGTTTGATGCTGTAGAATGATGCAGTTATACAGCGCAGTTCGACAGTGCAGGAGCCAGGTAACATGCACAACTGCCCAAAGCCTGGAGCAAAATGCTCTCCTCTTTGCATTGATCTCCATCACTATCCTCTTTTCAAGCCTGCACACTTTCTTCCAATGCCCAGCCCCAACACACTCCATCCACATCAGCCCTTCCCTCCTCTCCTCACCTATGTATGGCTCCCATGCACTGTTCAACTTCCTAAGACGCCTTCAACCCCCTAATACTGCAAAGAAACACCTTAGACACCCACACAAATCCCCTAGCCACGTGCTCACCCTTGCTACTCTGCTACTCCTAACTGCAGGGGACATCTCTCCCAACCCAGGCCCACCCCGTACTGTTCTCTACCAAAATGCCCCCCCCTGCCCCATTCAAATGCGCCCTATGGAACTCCCAATCTGCGTGTAACAAACTCCCAACTATCCATGACCTTTTCACCACTAAACACTTGAACTTGCTCGCCCTCACGGAAACCTGGATACAGCAGTCCGATTCTACCTCCCCCGCTGCATTGTCCTATGATGGCCTGCAGTTCTCCCACACCCCCAGATCGGATGACAGACGCGGTGGAGGAGTAGGCATCATCCTCTCCCCAAACTGTACCTTCCAGGTCATTCCCGCAGCTCCCTCGCTTACCTTTCACTCCTTCGAAGTCCACACCCTGCGACTCTTCCGCCCACTGCCTCTGCGTGTCGCAGTTATTTACCGCCCCCCAGGTCCTACCCGCCTGTTCCTAGACCACTTTGCTGCCTGGCTCCCCCACTTCCTATCCTGTGAAATCCCAACCCTCATCCTTGGTGATTTCAACATTCCTACTAACGACTCTAGCTCCTCATCTGCCTCCCGGCTCTTAACACTTACCTCCTCCCTTGGCCTATCGCTAATCTCTGACTCCCCCACTCATAGAGATGGTAACACTCTCGATTTAGTTTTCCTCTGTCTCTGCTCTGCTTCTCACTTTACTAACTCCCCCCTTCCACTCTCGGATCACAACCTTCTCTCTTTCTCCATCAGGCACCCTAGCATCTCTCCTGACCCTCCTATCTATCGAACCTCTAGGAACCTCCAGTCTGTCCACACTAAACAGTTTTCTGAAACTATTCAGTCCTCCCTATCGCCCATCTCTCGCCTCCCCTGCCCTAACCTGGCAGCCGAATACTACCACACCACCCTCAGCCGTGCCCTGGATGAAGTGGCACCGCCCGTGACGCGAGTTGTCAAACGCAGACCACGGCAACCCTGGCTCACGTCCCAAACGCGCTTCATCCGGCGGTGCTCTAGGTGCGCCGAGCAGCTGTGGAGAAAGTCAAAGCTGCCAGCTGACTTCCTCCACTTCAAATTCATGCTTAAAATGTATAACCTAGCCCTTCACCATGCCAAACAAGTCTATTTCACCTCCCTTGTCTCCTCACTATCCCACAACCCCAAACAACTCTTTGAGACCCTTCACTCCCTCCTCAGCCCCAAGGAACAGGCCCCTGCGACAGACCTGACTGCTGGAGAACTAGCTGCCTATTTCAAAGAAAAAATCGACCACATTCGAAAAGAAATCTCTGAAAGCTGCATGGTTAGCCCTGATCCCAGCTCCATCAGCACTGCTCCCAGCACCTACTCACTATCTACGCTAGAACCAACGACAGAGGAAGAAGTCTCCAGGCTCCTTTCCACTGCCCGCCCTACCACCTGCGCCAGCGACCCTCTCCCCTCTCACCTCCTCCGCTCCCTTTCCCCAGCTCTCATTACTCACCTTACCACAATCTGCAACCTCTCCCTAACCTCTGGCACTTTTCCCTCCTCATTCAAACACTCCATTATATCCCCTCTGCTTAAAAAACCAACTCTGGACCCGACTAATGCTGCTAACTACCGACCCGTCTCAAACCTCCCCTTTATCTCCAAATTACTGGAACGCCTGGTCTACTCTCGGCTTACTCGCTTTCTCTCTGACAACTCACTCCTCGACCCCCTCCAGTCTGGTTTCCGCTCTCTACACTCGACCGAAACTGCCCTTACAAAAGTAACAAATGACCTGATGACTGCAAAGTCGAGAGGTGATTACTCTCTACTAATCCTCCTTGACCTGTCTGCTGCATTTGACACTGTCGACCATAATCTCCTTCTCACTATGCTCCACTCTATTGGTCTAAAGGATACTGCTCTCTCCTGGTTCTCCTCCTACCTCTCTGACCGCTCTTTCAGTGTTTCCTTTGCTGGTTCTATCTCTGCTCCACTTCCTCTCGCTGTCGGGGTACCCCAGGGCTCGGTCCTTGGTCCCCTTATTTTCTCTATCTATACTGCCCCAATCGGACAAACAATCCACAGATTCGGCCTCCAATACCATCTCTATGCTGACGACACCCAACTATACACCTCCTCTCGTGAGATCTCTGGACCATTCCTCCAAAATATCACCGACTGTCTGTCCGCTGTCTCTAACACTATGTCCTCCCTTTTTCTCAAACTAAACCTCTCTAAAACTGACCTCCTTGTCTTTCCACCTTCTAACCGACCTCCCCTCAACATCTCCATTCCACTGTCTGGCACCATCATAACCCCCCGACGGCATGCCCGATGCCTTAGGGTCACACTGGACTCTGACCTCTCCTTTACCCCCCATATCCAATCTCTGGCCCAAACATGCCACATGCACCTCAGAAATATTGCTAAAATACGTCCGTTCCTAACCACGGACACGCTAAAGACGCTCGTGGTTGCGCTCATCCACTCCCGGCTTGACTACTGCAACTCGCTACTCATTGGCCTCCCCCGCACTAGACTCGCTCCGCTCCAATCCATACTAAATGCAGCAGCTAGACTCATTTTTCTATCCAGTCGTTATTCAGACGCCTCTGCATTATGCCAGTCGCTGCATTGGCTGCCCATCCACTGCAGAACTAAATTTAAACTCCTCTGCCTCACTCACAAAGCTCTGCATGGCGCTGCGCCACCATACATTGCCTCCCTCCTGTCAGTACACCACCCAGCCCGCTCACTCCGATCGGCTAACACACTCAGACTAAACACCCCTGTAATACGAACCTCTCATGCTCGCCTACAGGACTTCACCAGAGCAGCACCCATCCTCTGGAACGCTCTACCCCAAGGCATCCGGACAATTCCCGATGCACGAAATTTCAGACGTGCCTTAAAAACGCACCTCTTCAGGGAAGAATACCAAATCTCCTGACCTAGTCCCTCGCCCCTCCCTATGGTGCTCCACCCTGTTTGCCTTCTGATAAATGATCTGTACATAAAATTTCCTATTGCCTATGTTCCCCAACCCCTGCACCTCCTGTACCACCCTCAACCCATTTGTGTCTAACCCAATGTACCTTATATTGTAATTGTTGTATTGTTTTGCATTTATCCATGCCTGAAAGCGCTGCGGAATAAGTTGGCGCTATACAAATAAAGATTATTATTATTATATTATTATTATCTGCATGGAGTTTGTGTGCTCTCTCTGTGCCTATTAATATTGTTCTTCTCAATGTTGTCCTACTTTGGAGAAGGCAGAAGGAAGAAGTTTGCTGGTTCAGTTGTTAGCAATAAGTCCAAGGGCAACATCTGGATTTTGAATATTTACTTTGCGTTTATTCTTCCTGTTCCTCTCCTCTCCTGGAATAGTTTGGAAAGGTTTGGTGGCTCAGTTGTTAGTACTGTTGACTTGGAGTTTTGTAGTTCTGGGTTAAAATCTGTTCAAAAGCAACATCTGGATGTTGTTTTTATGTTTTCTATTTTTATTCTTCTGGCTTTTCTGCTCTTCTTTATCAGAAAGGACAGATGTGGTGGCTCAGGTGTTAGCTGTGCTGGAGATGTAGGTTTGAAACTTACCAAGGGCAACACCTAGATGTGTCTTTTTAGTTTCTTTGTGTATATTCTTGTTCTTCCCCTCCTCTAGAGCAGAACATACTAGTGTGATGACTTAGTTGTTAGCTCTGTAATTTTGTAGTAATGGAGTTGAAGGTTTAAAGATAACCTAGAGAAACATCTTTATGTTTCTGTTCTATTTCCACTTATTCTTGTTCTTCCCCTTCTCTAGAACAGAACCAACAAATATGGTGACTCAGTGGTTAGCCCTGCTGTTTTTCAGTGCTGGATTTGCGTGTTCAAACCTATCCAATGGCAATGTCTTGATGGAGTTTTTTTAACGTCCATGTGGAGGTTATTTTTCATGGGATTTGAGCCTAGGAACCCAATACTTAAAGACAATAGTAATAACACCTGAGCCACATTCAAAGAGAGTATTTTGCTTCTGTTTCTCCCTTTTTGTGTGTTTGACCTATATAAATCAGACTAATAATTTATCCGTTGTGTTTCTTCCCTGTTTTGACCTTGATTACATAGTAGGCAAAAAGCAGACCACCATTAGGTATTAATACTAGAACAGATTTGTTTTATATTTATTAAATAGGTTTTTTTTCCCCTCTCATTATGTTTCTGACCATATTCACGGTAATAAAGTTGTAGTTTCAAATGAAAAAAGATCCACGTGCCTTTGAGCGGGAATCTTTTTTCATTCGAAACTACAACATTTATCCTGCCAACCGTGCTTGCAAGCACGAGCCTTGGAGCTCCCGAGACGCCGCTCCTGGGATACACAGCCAAAGTAGAAAAAGAAACCTTGACACTGCAGACCAGGACAACAGGTGCCGAAGGGTTAACTCCTTACACTACGGATTAACCCTTCATGCACCAGGTAAGTCCTATTCAAAATACTACCTTAATAGGTAATTTTATAAAGCATGAGAGGCGCATTGAAAACTTTTATCTTTTGCACGGTAAGGCCTCGGTCACACGGGCGTTTTTTCCCGCGATTTGCGGATCACATGACGGATGCGCATCCGCAAATCGTGTGACCGGGGCCAAGAAATCGCCCGAAAAATCTGCTCCTAGCCGTGTTTCATTAGAAACGGGCCGGAGCAGTGCAGCGCTGTCCAGCGCATTGAATTCAAGGGAGCCAGCAATACAGCCGGCTCCATTGAAAGCAATGGGCTGCGGGCGATCTCAGGATGAATTTTCGGGAAGGGCTTAAAAATATAAGCTTTTCCCTTAAAATCATCCAAAACTGTGTAAAAAGTAAAAAAAATATATATACTCACCTTGTCCCGGCAGACGGAGTTCAGCCGCGTCCGGCCGGCAGTTCTCCTGAACTGCTGTGAGTAGTATTCAGCAGCCGGGGATTTAAAATCCCCGCCTGCTGAATGAGCTGCCTCTGATTGGCTCAGCACAGGGACCAATCAGGGGCAGTTCTCAGCTGTCATTCATGAATTCATGAATGGGTGAGTGAGAGCTGCCTCTGATTGGTGAGGGCTGTGACCAATCAGAGGCAGCTCATTCAGCAGGCGGGGATTTTAAATCCCCGGATGCTGAATACTATGCAGAGCAGTTCAGGAGAACTGCCGGCCGCGGCTGAACTCTGTCTGCCGGGACAAGGTGAGTATATTTTTTTTTAAAAACTTTTTACACAGTTTTGGATGATTTTCAGGGAAGGGCTTATATTTTTAAGCCCTTCCCGAAAATTCATCCTGAGATCGCCGGCAGCCCATTGCTTTCAATGGAGCCGGCTGTATTGCCGGCTCCATTGAATTCAATGGGCAAACATCATTCTTCTCTGCCACAGCTGTTACAGCTGTGGCAGAGGAGAATGATTTGTCTACTATATGTTCTCAATGGGGTCGGCGCTGCTGCCACCGGCCCCATTGAGCGCATATAGAGAAGAACAGGAATCACAGATCGCAGATAGGCGCGATCTGCGATTTCTGTTCTATAATAAATCGGAAGAGCGCATAAAAAGCGCTCATGTGTCCGATACCATTGCAAAGCAATGGTTCTATAAAAACGGCGATCGCATGCACATGCGCAGATCGCACCAAAAATCGCCCATCTGACCGAGGCCTAATAAAGTATGATAGCAGCATCCAAAAATCAAATGTCCATTTGATATCATTGTAATTATTAATTGATATAGTAATTTTAACCAAATTGGATTCTAGTTCTTCTTGGGTTTATTTATTTGTAACAACAGTTGTTTTGCTCAACTTATAATTTGCAATAATAGTTATATAAAATAATGAAACAAAGAAACTAAATGAGTCATGATTTTGATAAAAAATAAATGGTTTTTAAGACAGGACAACAGTAATTTAGGACTAATAAAATCATACATAAATATAAAATGACAACATAATATAAATAACATAATGGAAAACGTTAACTAACATTTTGTTATCATACATATATTGATAATTATTTTTTAATATTTTGTATGGCTCTGCATTTTTTATCTTTATTGGGAATAAGTGTAATGTTGTTCATGTGAGATTTTAAAGTAGTTCTTATAGAACATATGCTTGTAAAACGGTAATCAGCAGGGCTGAGGTGGTTAATCTACCAGGTGTTGTTTTTAATTGATATGTTAAGTTTGTCTACTTAAGCAACAATGCTGATAAGGAACATTGAGGTGAGCAAGAACTCAGTTTAGTGTTCGAAACGCGTTCTCTGTAATCCTGATTTTATGGCACTCTTCTAAATAAAGCAGTAACACATTTTTTCCCTAAAGTCAAGTCAAGCTTTTTTTCTTATGGATTGTCCAACAATAATAGCAACTGAGCCACATTCAAAGAGAGTATTTTGCTTTTGTTTCTCCCTTTTGTGTGTTTGACCTATAAAAATCAGCCTAATTATTTGTCAGTTGTGTTTCTTACCTATTTTGACCTTGATTGCATAGTTGACAATCAATATAAGAAATTGCAATCTGTGACTTGTAGGCATAGCTAGGATCAGTAGGCACCACTAAATGATGCAGTGGGATGCACTTTATGATATATGAATTATAAAATACACTCTAACTTTACATTTCTTTTTCCAATCAAATGCATACTTTGTCTAAGGCCTTAGTCACAAGGGCATTTTTTCCCGTGATTTGCGGATCGCATGACGGATGCGCATCCGCAAATCGCGTGACCGGGGCCGAAAAAACGCCCGAAAATACTGCTCATAGCCGCGTTTCAATAGAAACGGGCCGGAGCTGTCCAACGCATTGAATTCAATGGAGCCGGCAATATAGCCGGCTCCATTGAAAGCAATGCACTGCGGGCGATCGCGGGATGAATTGTCGGGAAGGGCTTAAATATATAAGCCCTTCCCTGCAATTCATCCAGAAATGTGTAAAAATAAAAAAATATATATATACTCACCTTGTCCCGGCAGACGGAGTTCAGCCGCGGCAGGCGGCAGTTCTCCTGAACTGCTCTCTCTAGTATTCAGCAGCTGGGGATTTAAAATCCACGCCTGCTGAATGAGCTGCCTCTGATTGGTCACAGCCTGACCAATCAGAGGCAGCTCTCACTCACACCCATTCATGAATTCATGAATGGGTGAGTGAGTGCTGCCTCTGATTGGCTCAGCGCTGTATTTCCGGCTCCATTGAATTCAATGGGCAAACATCGTTCTTCTCTGTCACAGCTGTTAGAGCTGTGGCAGAGAAGAATGATTTTTCTACTATATGTTCTCAATGGGGTCGGCGCTGCTGCCGCCGGCCCCATTGAGCGCATATAGAGAAGAGAACAGGAATCGCAGATCGCAGATAGGTGCGATCTGCGATTTCTGTTCTATAATTTATCGGACGAGCGTATAAAAAGTGCTCATGTGTCCGATACCATTGCCAAGCAATGGTTTTATAAAATCGGCCGACGCATGCGCATGCGCAAATCGCGGCAAAAAACGCCCGTGTGACTAAGGCCTAAGGGTGCGTTCAGACGAGCGTGTTTTGGTGCGTGCATACGCACACACAAACACACGCTTGTGTTTACAACACTGCATTCCCTATGGTGTGTGCACATGTCCGTACTTTGCAGGTGCGTTCCTGCAAAGATAGGACATGCGTGCACCATAGGGAATGCACGCATTGTTTTCAATGGAGCCACGGCTGCTGCCGGCGGCTCCATTGAAAACAATGACCTGCTGGCTCCCTGATTTCCTTTTCAGGGAAGGACTTTACATATAAGCTGTTCCCTGAAAAAGAAAGATTTTAGTGTAAAAAAAAATAAAAATGCAGGCATTCTCTTCAATGGAGCCGCTTCTGCTGCCGGCGGCTCCATTGAAGACAACGGTCTGCTGGCACCACCAAATTGTTTTTCAGGGAAGAGCTTAACATATAGGCTCTTAACTGAAAAGGAAAAATTTTGGTGCAAAAAAAAAAATGCAGCCATGCACTTCAATGGAGCCGCTGCTGCTGGCGGCGACTTCATTGAAGACAATGGTCTGCTGGCACACCTGAATTCTTTTTCAGGGAAGAGCTTAACATATAGGCTCTTAACTGAAAAGGAAAAATTTTGGTGAAGAAAAAAAAATGCAGCCATTCACTTCAATGGAGCCGCTGCTGCTGGCGGCGGCTCCATTGAAGACAATGGTCTGTGGCACACCTGAATTGTTTTTCAGGGAAGGGATTTACATATAAGCCCTTCCCTGGAAATCAATTAAAAGTGATTTTAAAAACATTTAAAATCCCCGCCTGCTGAAAGAGCTGAATGTAATTGGCTGAGGTGCTCAGCCAATCACAGGCAGCTCTCACCTGTCATTCATTTATTAAATCCCCGGCTGCTGATAGATCAGCAGTTCAGCGACACAGTGCAGGGGACAGCAGGAGAAGACGCGGCTGTGCCCCGGCAGCTGAAGGGAGGTGAGTACCTATTCTTTTTTATTTTATTTACTATTTTAAAAGGCTTTTCAGGGAAGGGCTTATGAAGCCCTTCCCTGCAAAGCCACTAACAGCTGCCGGGGCTCAGCGGGGACTTCTGCCGCTGTCCCCGGCTCTGTAGCGCTGCTGAGCTATCAGCAGGCGGGGATTTTAAATCCCTGGCTGCTGATAGCTCAGAACTACAGAGCCTGGGACAGCGCTATAAGTCGCGGCTGAGCCCCGGCAGCTGAACAGAGGTGAGAATTGTTTTTTTTTTATTTTTTGCACTATTTTAAATGGCTTTTCCGGGAAGGGCTTATGAAGCCCTTCCCTGAAAAGCCATTGACAGGATGCCGGCAGCAGGATTCTCTACCGCAGCTGTCATGTGTGACAGCTGCGGTTGAGAATTTAAGAATTCCTTTTGCTACATCTGCCACAACTAGCGAGAAGCTTCCCTGCAATAAGCAGAGAGTGCTGGAGAAATTGTAGCCAGGAAGGCACTCTTTACCACATTTTCTGTGAGTGACCACATGTTCAAACATTCTGGAAAGATGTATTTTGGTACATTCAGAAAATAATGGGGATTTACATAAAAATTAACCCACAGTTAGCACTCTTGTTAGTGGAAAGTAACCTTATTCCTAGACGGTATCGAAGGTAGATATGTCATTTCTTGTTCAGAGCGAAACGTATCATAGCTAGAAAATGGAAATCATGCTCTCCCCCTACATCAAAGATTTACTAGACACTAGATGACTACTATACATATGAAAAAATACATGCAAAATCTAACAACAGTCTGAATAGTTTTAATTCCTAGTGGAATCCATGGCAGCAATTTATGGTATCAGTTTGATATTGTTATATGTTGACTCAAATTTTGTTTTATATTTGCTAATTTATGCAGTAACAGATTTAATCCAGAACAACTAAATATAATTCAATATAAATGTAAAGGCAATATGTAATATGATTCTATGTAACATTGCATACTGATTGATTTATTCCAATCTTTCTTTATGTCATCTGTGCTAATGTCTGATCAACTTTTATTATAAGAATATTTACAGTTATAACGATGTATGCAACATTGTGATGCTTACATTTATGTTCTGAAAAATAATTTGGATAAAAAAGTACCCCTAAGCCTATGATTATCTGTTATCCTACACTTATTTAGGCCTTAGTCAGATGGGCGTTTTTTCGGGCGATTTGCGCATGCGCATGCGTCCGGCGATTTTTTAAAACCATTGCTTTGCAATGGTATCAGACACATGAGCACTTTTTATGCGCTCGTCCGATAAATTATAGAACAGAAATCGCAGATCGCACCTATCTGCGATCTGCGATTCCTGTTCTCTTCTCTATATGCACTCAATAGGGCTGGCGGCAGCAGCGCCGACCCCATTGAGAACATGTAGTAGACAAATCATTCTTCTCTGCCACAGCTCTAACAGCTGTGGCAGAGAAGAACGATGTTTGCCCATTGAGGGCAAGTCTGACTCACACCCCCTTCACACCCACTGCAGGCCGGCCGCTCTGAACTCCATCTGCCGGGACAAGGTGAGTATATAGATTTTTTTTATTTTTACACTTTTCTGGATGAATTGCAGGGAAGGGCTTATATATTTAAGCCCTTCCCAACAATTCATCCTGCGCTCGCCCACAGTGCATTGCTTTCAATAGAGCCGGCTGTATTGCCGGCTCCATTGAATTCAATGCGCTGGACAGCTCCAGCCCGTTTCTAATGAAACGCGGCTAGGAGCAGATTTTTCGGGCGATTTTTTTGGCCCCGGTCACGCGATTTGCGGATGCGCATCCGTCATGCGATCCGCAAATCGCGCGAAAAAACGCCCGTGTGACTAAGGCCTTAAAGTGCAGTTTGAGGACAGTGCCAGAATCCAGGAAGGAGTTGGTACTAAATGGTAAACCATTTAGGGTTTTTGTTCCACAGTTTGAGAAAGTAGGGCTACAGAAATGCAAGAAGTGTTATTCTGTAGGTATGATAATTCATTTGCCGATCGTTGTAATATTTCTTCATTCAATCATTTTCATGATGTCACAGCTAGGTGGGTTTTTAAACATGTGTTATGGGAAATATGAATGATGCATTGTCAAAGGACTATAAAAATAAAGAAAGTCAAAATGACAAATTGAGTTTTGATCATATATAACTCCACTTATCTATGCATTCCAATGTACAAGTTCAAAGTTATCAGTGCATCAAGGTCAATGTTATTTGACAGGAGAAATCCATGCTTTCTGTCAGGCAAATCAACATATGGGAAATCATATGTTATGTCATTGTCTAGTGAACTAGCTCAGCTTCCGAGTGTATGCTCATTGTTTTCACAATACAAATGTCAAACTTGATTATTTATTAAATGCAGTGAAGCCATGCAACATGTTTAAGAAACAAGTACGCAATAGTGGTTACAAAAATGCTAATGGAAAGGACAGGTTGCTGCACTTGTTTTGCTTTGCTGCACTGTATGTACTAACCATAAATAAAGTTTACTTTATTGATTTTCCGTGAATTAACCAGTACATGCTGAGTAACCAGATTTTTTAAAAGCAAGGTGGACTGAGTTTGTACAACAATGATCTGGATGACAGACTGCTTGAATTTGGACTCCTTTATAAATTAAGATTAAATTAAGATTTTTTTTAAAGGAAAATAAACATATTAAAACAGTGAGAGTTTATAGGTATATAGGAAATTATGTATTTTGGTGCTGGGATGCTAACTTTTCATATGGCATGAATGACTTCCCTGCATTAATTGTGCGGAAGTAAAGTTACCTGATAAGGGCCATTTGGAAATATTCAAATAGGGAGCAGCATGCTTTAGCAAATTCAAAGACATGTATTCCTTTTGACGGACATCCTGGGGTTTAGCCGTTAAACATTTTCCACACTTTTAAAGATATATGGGTCAGTGCAGGGAGGTAGGAAGGTTAGGGCAAGTTCCGCAGGGGAATTACAAATATAAATTTAATTGAGACAGAAGATGCAAAATAATTCTCTATGTGGACCCAGTTCTTCCGTATCTCAGACCTCCACTATGGAGTTAGTTGGGAAACGTGTATAGCTTGATATTAGTCATGTATATCTGGGAGGTCTAGCCTTCCTACCCATCTGTCTTTTATAAACATTTTATTAGCTACGTGAGATTTACACTGCACTCAAACAAAATGTGAGACTAGTCTGTTCATAGCTATAAAGAAACATTTTGACATGGCAATGGGAAGAGTGAAAAATAAATAAAGGAGTTTCAGCAATAAGAACATTTTAAAAGTAGCCATTCTTCCCAACCATGATAACTCAAATTTAGTCTTTGAGATTCCTCCTGCAGTGCTTTCAGCAAGAGCCCAAAACTATGTTAGTGTAGATTTGTGGGTAAAGCTGTTACTGTTGTGCACAGATATATAATACCCTTACATTACTAGCCAAAAGAATACTTATTTTGTAGATAGTGTAAGATATCTTTTGAGATATTCATAGGCAATGGCTAGGATTTTATGCATTTAATTTATAATAAGAGATGTTACCATATACTTTAATAACTTGCAATGGAGTATCTATATATTGTATGGAATCTCTTAAAGTCAATATATCATCATCTGTGTAAAGTGATATTTATTGTATGTGGTCTCTTATCTGGATTCAATTAATTGAAGGATTTTCTCTAAAAGTCTGGGCTAATGCTTCTAATAATAATATAAATATTAATGGAGACAATGAACTGCCTTGTCTGGTGCCATTCTTGATATTAAGTTCCCTTGACAGGGCTCCATTTAAAAAGATTGAGGCTGAGGGATTTGAATACAGTGCAGATATAGCTTGAAGGAAAGAACCCACCAAAGCCCAATTTTGTCCAATGCCACAAATGCATATGACCAATGTATGCAGTCAAACGCCTATTCAGTATCTAGAAATAGTAGAACTCTGGGAATTTTCCAAGATTTTATAAAGTGTGTGATGTTTAGAATCATTCTTGTATTATCCAGTGCTTGGCGGCCTTTCAGAAATTCTACTTGATCTTCCCTGATTAACTATAGCAAAAAAGATGTCAATCCTGGGGCTAATATTTTTGTCTAGATTTTTATATCTGTGTTCAATAATGAGATGGGTCGAAAATTTTTTAGAAGGGTAACTATTAAAGCCTGCTAATTTTATTTTGGAAAAGTACCCTCTGTGACCACTAACTGAAAGGCTTTACACATATATGGAGATCAAATTTCTCTGAAGGTTTTATAGTAAGCATTTGTAAGTCCATCTGAGCCTGGTGATTTACCCATGGATAAGGACTTAATATGTTCAAGCACTTCTACTACTATAATTGGAAAGTCAAGAGATTCCCTCTGGGATACAAAAAGGGTGGGTATATTAATATTTTCTAAGAACATTTGAATATGATGGACTGCACTTGGAAACACAGAATGGTCATCTTTCCAATTATATTAAGTTGAATGGTAATTCCTCAAGCTGTTTGCTATGTCTATTAGGTTTTATAGTTTTCCTGTTATTTTAACCTAGTAGCTATGGGATCCAAGATTTAAGATGTTAAACCTTGAGATGCGAGGCCAACAGTTTCCCAGATTTATTATTTTGTGAGTAATATTGGGCTTTAATTCTCTTTAAATTTCTCTCTGTGTTGGAGTAGCATGCTTGGACTATCTGCTTGGACTGTCTGTCTACATTGAAATAGTTCTACTTGTTTGTGATAGCTTGTTTTGCGTTTCAAGGACTTACATTTTATCAGGCATCTCTTCTAAAAACATTTTTTTTTTTTCACATAATATCCCAGCTTTATGAACAAGGGGCACTGATATACACTTTGTGTGCATTCCATAAGACATGGTAATTTACTTCTGGGGATGTGTTAAGATTAAAATATTCCCTTAGGTCTCTTGCAAGAGTGTTCTTGTGTCCTGGTGAGATAGCAAAAAGTTGTTTTTACTTCGCCATAAATATGTTGGTGTTTGATTATATTGTCATAGGAGGTTGACCCATCTTTCAAAGATTTGACAACAAAGTTAGTGTTGCTTTTGGTGATCAGAAGACATACAGAGAATTCCCATTTGCATGGGATTTTGTGATCCCAAAGTGTTGTAGTAACAAGGAGTAGTAGTCGCCTTTGAGCCAGGGCTGCCACAGACAAGTCTGTGTACAAAGACCGTGATTAATATGGCAAATATAAAGGGTTTGTTTTCCTTGTGGCCTACAGTAATTTCTATTTCATGTGAAAGAAATGGACACAGGCCAAAACATCCCTCCATATATGGTCTGCCAGATGTTTGGAGTGAGGAAGTCTATGTGCCCTATAATTATTGAAGAGTAGAGAAGGGTGGAGCGACTACTATGAAGGATGTGATCCAAATATTCAAAATAGTGTTTCGTAGAATAATTAGTTGGGTGCTGCCAGTCCATTACCGTCACCACAGGTAACGGGGCATGGAAATGTTTAATTGTATTGACATTGAGGATACACCATTTGCATGTCTATTTATGTTAAGCTAGTATACATTTTGTTTGTTAAAAGACTTAGGTGAAAACTTGTGTAACTGGGTAAAAACCTGTTTCTGAGATAGAAAGCAGACGGTGGTAATAAATGATTTGTACTCTGATTGGGCCACAATTGCTAGTAGGGTACCACAGGGTTTGGTTTTAAGCCCCATTCTGCTCTCTCTCTCTCTCTCTCTCTCTCTCTCTCTCTATATATATATATATATATATATATATATATATATATATGACCTGATAGAGGGACTGCACAGTAAAATATCAATATTTGCAGATGATACAAAATTATACAAGATAATTAATTAGAAGGAGGACAATATATGGCTGCAAATGGAGCTAGATAAGCTGAGGGCTTGGGTGGAAAAATGGCACATGAAGTTCAATGTTGATAAATGTAAGGTTATGCACACAGGCAGGACTTTGACTTTTGCCTCTTTTGGGGCTTTTTACTCTTCTTTAGATTAACAGGGGGGGAGGGGGGGTTGAAACTGGTTGAACTACATGCACTATGTTGCTATGATCAATCCTCAATTTTAATTAAAAGTGGAAATTTGAAAGATAGATATTTTATTTAGTCACAATACTTTATTAATCAGATGTATTCCTCCTTCACTATAGAGCTTCTAGATTGATCACTGATTTATACTTTGTTAAGAAAAAATAATCTGCAGATCTTTTGATTCCATATATAGATCAGCATTTCCCCAGTAGAAAATTAAACCAATCACACCACATATGGTGGCAAATACAGATGAAAAGATAATGAAACACTGAGGCTATACGATTGTAATACCATCTCTAACACAACTGTATTGTGAATCTGTAATATGGATATGTTACAATATACTCAGGTGAAACTCGCCTTACAGGAGAAAACTACTAGAAAGACTGTCTCTGGAAAACTCAGCATAATGATGTATTGCATGGTTAATAGAGATGAGCAAACGTACTCGTCCGAGCTTGATACTCATTCGAGTATTAGCGTGTTCGAGATGCTCGTTACTCGAGACGAGTACCACGCGATGTTCGAGTTACTTTCACTTTCATCTCTGAGACGTTAGCGCGCTTTTCTGGCCAATAGAAAGACAGGGAAGGCATTACAACTTCCCCCTGCGACGTTCAAGCCCTATACCACCCCCCTGCAGTGAGTGGCTGGCGAGATCAGGTGTCACCCGAGTATATAAATCGGCCCCTCCCGCGGCTCGCCACAGATGCGTTCTGACAGAGATCAGGGAAAGTGCTGTCTTGCTGGAGTTGCTATAGGGAGAGTGTTAGGAGTATTTTAGGCTTCAAGAACCCCAACGGTCCTTCTTAGGGCCACATCTAACCGTGTGCAGTAGTGTGGAGGCTGCTTTTTGCAGTGTTGCACTTTTTTTTTTTTTTGTATATCGGCCGAGCAGAGCATTGCGCCCTGCAGTAATTATACATAGTCCAGGGCCAGTAGTGGTGGTGAGGCAGGGACAGAAGACATATTTATTGAATATAGGCAGTGGGCCTTTCCAAAAACATTTGGGAAAAAAAATCTACTTGGGCTGCCTGTGACTGTCCTCAGTGTACTGGGTCTGTGCTGGGGGTAGTTGTCCTAATTCATACGCAGCCAGCTAAGTGTTACAGCAGGCTTGCGCAAAATTATTTCCTGGCTCTGTGTTGGCTGTTACATCACCGCTGTATTCCAGTCCACAGTGCAACAGTCTGCAGTTATTTTACATACTCCAGGACCAGTAGTGGTGAGGCAGGGACAGAAGACATATTTATTGAATATAGGCAGTGGGCCTTTCCAAAAACATTTGGGAAAAAAAACTATTCGGGCTGCCTGTGACCGTCCTCAGTGTACTGGGTCTGTGCTGGGGGTAGTTGTCCTAATTCATACGCAGCCAGCTAAGTGTTACAGCAGGCTTGCACAAAATTATTTCCTGGCTCTGTGTTGGCTGTTACATCACCGCTGTATTCCAGTCCACAGTGCAACAGTCTGCAGTTATTTTACATACTCCAGGGCCAGTAGTGGTGAGGCAGGGACAGAAGACATATTTATTGAATATAGGCAGTGGGCCTTTCCAAAAACATTTGGGAAAAAAAATCTATTTGGGCTGCCTGTGACCATCCTCAGTGTACTGGGTCTGTGCTGGGGGTAGTTGTCCTAATTCATACGCAGCCAGCCAAGTGTTACAGCAGGCTGCGCAAAATTATTTCCTGGCTCTGCTGTGCGTTCCATAAGCAAAGTCAGCCTCCAACCACAGGCCAATAAGCGGCACATTTAATTACAGCGTTCTGTTTCTGCACTACTGGTAATACACCCAGAGTTCTGCGCCGTCCATTGCTGCAACTCTGAATCCTCTGGCTGCTGCTCCTCCTTCCTCAAAGCCTCCTCACTTCATTACAATGACACATTCTGAGGAGCAGGCAGACTCCCAGGAACTGTTCCCGGGCCCCTGCCCAGAATGGGCAGCAGGGGTTCCGAATCCTCTCCCACTGGAGGAGTTTGTCGTGACCGATGCCCAAACTTTTGAAAGCTCCCGGGGTCCGGGGGATGCTGGGGATGAGGCTGGGGACTTCCGGCAACTGTCTCAAGACCTTTCAGTGGGTGAGGAGGACGATGACGATGAGACACAGTTGTCTATCAGTGAGGTAGTAGTAAGGGCAGTAAGTCCGAGGGAGGAGCGCACAGAGGATTCGGAGGAAGAGCAGCAGGACGATGAGGTGACTGACCCCACCTGGTTTGCTACGCCTACTGAGGACAGGTCTTCAGAGGGGGAGGCAAGGGCAGCAGCAGGGCAGGTTGCAAGAGGCAGTGCGGTGTCCAGGGTTAGAGGCAGGGCCAGACCGAATAATCCACCAACTGTTTCCCAAAGCGCCCCCTCGCGCCATGCCACCCTGCAGAGGCCGAGGTGCTCAAAGGTCTGGCAGTTTTTCACTGAGAGTGCAGATGACCGACGGACAGTGGTGTGCAACCTGTGTCGCGCCAAGATCAGCCGGGGAGCCACCACCACCAGCCTCACCACCACCAGCATGCGCAGACATATGATGGCCAAGCACCCCATAAGGTGGGACGAAGGCCGTTCACCGCCTCCGGTTTGCACCGCTGCCTCTTCCCCTGTGCCCCAACCTGCCACTGAGATCCAACCCCCCTCTCAGGGCACAGGCACTACCGTCTCCTGGCCTGCACCCACACCCTCACCTCCGCTGTCCTCGGCCCCATCCACCAATGTCTGTCAGCGCACCGTCCAGCCGTCGCTAGCGCAAGTGTTGGAGCGCAAGCGCAAGTACGCTGCCGCGCACCCGCACTCTCAAGCGTTAAACGTGCACATAGCCAAATTTATCAGCCTGGAGATGCTGCCGTATAGGGTTGTGGAAACGGAGGCTTTCAAAAGTATGATGGCGGCGGCGGCCCCGCGCTACTCAGTTCCCAGTCGCCACTACTTTTCCCGATGTGCCGTCCCAGCCCTGCATGACCACGTCTCCCGCAACATTGTACGCGCCCTCACCAACGCGGTTACTGGCAAGGTCCACTTAACAACAGACACGTGGACAAGCACAGGCGGGCAGGGCCACTATATCTCCCTGATGGCACATTGGGTGAATTTAGCGGAGGCTGGGACAGAGTCAGAGCCTGGGACCGCTCACGTCCTACCCACCCCCAGAATTGCGGGCCCCAGCTCGGTGCTGGTATCTGCGGCGGTGTATGCTTCCTCCACTAAACCACCCTCCTCCTCCTCCGCAACCTCTGTCTCGCAATCAAGATGTGTCAGCAGCAGCACGTCGGCAGCAGTCGGTGTCGAGCGGCGTGGCAGCACAGCGGTGGGCAAGCGTCAGCAGGCCGTGCTGAAACTACTCAGCTTAGGAGATAAGAGGCACACAGCCCACGAACTGCTGCAGGGTCTGACAGAGCAGACCGACCGCTGGCTTGCGCCGCTGAGCCTCCAACCGGGCATGGTAGTGTGTGACAACGGCCGTAACCTGGTGGCGGCTCTGCAGCTCGGCAGCCTCACGCACATGCCGATGCCTGGCCCACGTCTTTAATTTGGTGGTTCAGCGCTTTCTGAAAAGCTACCCACGCTTGTCAGACCTGCTCGGAAAGGTGCACCGACTCTGCGCACATTTCCGCAAGTCCCACACGGACGCTGCCACCCTGCGCTCCCTGCAACATCGGTTTCATCTGCCAGTGCACCGACTGCTGTGCGACGTGCACACATGGTGGAACTCTACGCTCCACTTGTTGGTCAGGCTCTATGAGCAGCGTAGAGCTATAGTGGAATACCAACTCCAACATGGGCGGCGCAGTGGGAGTCAGCCTCCTCAATTCTTTACAGAAGAGTGGGCCTGGTTGGCAGACATCTGCCAGGTCCTTGGAAACTTTGAGGAGTCTACCCAGATGGTGAGCGGCGATGCTGCAGTCATTAACGTCACCATTCCTCTGCTATGTCTCTTGAGAAGTTCCCTGCAAAGCATAAAGGCAGACGCTTTGCGCTCGGAAACAGAGGCGGGGGAAGACAGTATGTCGCTGGATAGTCAGAGCACCCTCCTGTCTATATCTCAGCGCGTTGAGGAGGAGGAGGAGGAGCATGAGGAGGATGAGGAGGAGGGGGAAGAGACAGCTTGGCCCACTGCTGAGGGTACCCATGCTGCTTGCCTGTCATCCTTTCAGCGTGTATGGCCTGAGGAGGAGGAGGAGGATCCTGAAAGTGATCTTCCTAGTGAGGACAGCCATGTGTTGCGTACAGGTACCCTGGCACACATGGCTGACTTCATGTTAGGATACCTTTCTCGTGACCCTCGCGTTACACGCATTCTGGCCACTACGGATTACTGGGTGTACACACTGCTCGACCCACGGTATAAGGAGAACCTTTCCACTCTCATACCCGAAGAGGAAAGGGGTTCGAGAGTGATGCTATACCACAGGACCCTGGCGGACAAACTGATGGTAAAATTCCCATCCGACAGCGCTAGTGGCCGAAGGCGCAGTTCAGAGGGCCAGGTAGCAGGGGAGGCGCAGAGATCAGGCAGCATGTACAGCACAGGCAGGGGAACACTCTCTAAGGCCTTTGACAGCTTTCTGGCTCCCCAGCAAGACTGTGTCACGGCTCCCCAGTCAATGCTGAGTCGGCGGGAGCACTGTAAAAGGATGGTGAGGGAGTACGTAGCCGATCGCACGACCGTCCTCCGTGACGCCTCTGCCCCCTACAACTACTGGGTGTCGAAGCTGGACACGTGGCCTGAACTCGCGCTGTATGCCCTGGAGGTGCTTGCTTGTCCTGCGGCTAGCGTCTTGTCAGAGAGGGTGTTTAGTGCGGCTGGGGGAATCATCACAGATAAGCGTACCCGCCTGTCAACCGACAGTGCCGACAGGCTTACACTCATCAAGATGAACAAAGCCTGGATTTCCCCAGACTTCTCTTCTCCATCAGCGGACAGCAGCGATACCTAAACAATACGTAGGCTGCACCCGCGGATGGAAGCATTGTTCTCTATCACCATCAAAAACGGGGACCTTTTAGCTTCATCAATCTGTGTATAATATTCATCCTCCTCCTCCTGCTCCTCCTCCTGAAATCTGACGTAATCACGCCGAACGGGCAATTTTTCTTAGGCCCACAAGGCTCAGTCATATAATTTTTATAAACAATTTTTATACCTTTCAATGCTCATTAAAGCGTTGAAACTTTCACCTGAACCAATTTTTATTTTAACTGGGCTGCCTCCAGGCCTAGTTACAAATTAAGCCACATTAACCAAAGCGATTAATGGGTTTCACCTGCCCTCTTGGTTGGGCATGGGCAATTTTTATGAGGTACATTAGTACTGTTGGTACACCAATTTTTTGGGGCCCTCGCCTACAGTGTAATCCAATAAATTTTTTGCCCACCTGCATTAAAGCTGACGTTACATCAGCTGTGTTGGGCAATGCAATGGGATATATTTATGTACCGCCGGTGGGTTCCAGGGAGCCACCCATGCTGTGGGTCCACAGGGAGTTGTAACTGCATGTGTCTACTTCTAAAGAACCCCAGTCTGACTGGGGCATGTAGTGTGGGCCGAAGCCCACCTGCATTTAATCGGACGTTACCTCAGCTGCGATGGGCACTGCAATGGGATACATTTATGTACAGCCGGTGGGTTCCAGGGAGCCACCCATGCTGTGGGTGCACACGGAATTCCCATTGCGGAGTTGTACCTGCCTGTGACTATTTATAAAAAACCGCGGTCTGACTGGGGCATGCAAACACCTTGACAGAATGAATAGTGTGTGGCACATAGGTTCCCCATTGCTATGCCCATGTGTGCAGCTCCTGATGGCGGTGGCACAGGATTATATTTCTCATTGCTTCTGTACAGCATTGTGGGCTATCGCCCCGCCCCTTTTAAAGAGGGTCGCTGCCTAGCCGTGCCAACCCTCTGCAGTGTGTGCCTGCGGTTCCTCCTCATGGCAGACGCACTTATAAATAGACATGAGGGTGGTGTGGCATGAGTGCAGCTGAAGGCTGCGCAGGGACACTTTGGTCTGCGCTGTGGACACTGCGTCGTGCGGGGGGGGGGGGGTTGGGCAGCATGTAACCCAGGAGAAGTGGCAGCGGAGTGTCATGCAGGCAGTGATTGTGCTTGGTTGGAGGTAGTGTGGTGCTTAGCTAAGGTATGCCTTGCTAATGAGGGTTTTTCAGAAGTAAAAATTGTTGGGAGGGGCGGGGCCCACTCTTGCTGCTATTGTGGCTTAATAGTGGGACCTGGGAACTTGAGATGCAGCCCAACATGCAGCCCCTCGCCTGCCCTATCCATTGCTGTGTCGTTCCCATCACTTTCTTGAATTGCCCAGATTTTCACAAATGAAAACCTTAGCGAGCATCGGTGATATACAAAAATGCTCTGGTCGCCCATTGACTTCAATGGGGTTCGTTACTCGAAACGAACCCTCGAGCATCGCGATAATTTCGTCCCGAGTAACGAGCACCCGAGCATTTTGGTGCTCGCTCATCTCTAATGGTTAATCATCATTTTGCATTGACGCAGGAGAAATGTGTAATCATATAGATCAAGGGATTTTTAGTAAGCAATCCTGCAATAATAAACTGCAATTTGGCATTCTTTTATATTCCTTCAATCAATCAGGTTGTGTATTCATCTTACCCTTTACTATAAAAGTTCCAACAATGTACTTTTCTCACTGCTTAAACATCTTCCACTACTACATCAGATATGTACTAATATTAAGGATTTCAATATCATTTTAAATATATTTCCAAAAAGAATGTGTCCAAGGCAGAATAAAAATGCAAATGTTAAAAAACAGAACTTTAACAAGTGGTGAATTGAAAAAACAAACAATTGGCAAATTCTTTCCATAAGTGGACCATGAAATTGACTGTGCTACAGAAATAAACCATGACTAATTTTTAAGATCTTTCCTAGTACTTAACGACATAGTAATATTGCATGTCCTTTTAATATAATACACATAATTTATTGCATGCCGCACAGGGTCAGAGCTTTCTTGAAAAATGTTTAAAAAGTGGATATGATAACATTTCAAATTGAAATGTCTGCATTTATGTAGATAGCAATGTTAAGCAAAAAAAAATACATAGTGGAACCAAAAAAGATTCAGCAAATATACTTAAGGGTGACTACCCACTAGCGTTTGCGAATTTGCTGCGTTTTTTTCCAGGTGTCTATGGGGCTTTCTAATGTTAAAAACGCATCGCGGCAAAAACGCAATTTTCCGCGAAATCACGATTTTGCGCGATGTGATTTTAATATTAACAAGTCCCATAGACCCCTGGAGAAAAAAAAAACGCTGCGAATTTTGCAGGGAAAAAGAACTGTAGTGGGCAGTCACCCTAATTGTGGAAATAATATATATATGTTATTATTTTCAGAATTAAGTATGATATTTGCTGAATATTTTTATATATATATATATATATATATATATATATATATATATATATACACACATGCACATACATATATACATTCTGTAAGACAACTGTTATAATGCCACTGCTTTACATACAGCTTAGCTCTGCTTTTTGTGCGCCCATACCGTAGGTGCGTACATAAGTGTGCACCCATGTACGTGCAAAAACGGGTGAATGCAGGTCCGTGCATTACCTTTAATGAAGCCACGGCTGCTGCTGGCGGCTCCATTGAAGGCAATGGTCTGCTGACACCCCTGAATTGTTTTTCAGGGAAGGGCTTTACATATAAGCCCTTCCCTGAAAAAACAGAATTTTAGTGTAAAAAAAAAAAATTATGCACGCATTGTCTTCAATGAAGACTGTGGGGATGAGAAAAGAGCTGGACAGCGCTTCTAGGTGAATTAACTTTTTTTTGTACAACTAGGGATGATTTTTGAGGTAGGGCTTATATTTCAAGCCCCCCCCCCCCTCGAAAATCATCACTGTGGAGGTTGCCTTCATCCCATTAAGAGCAATGGGATAGCATTGTGCTCCTCTCCCCTCATCAATGCACACTGTGACAGCACTGTCACAGTGCTAAGTGATGAGGGGACTCCCCATTGGGATGCAGGAATCTCCTGCCACAGCTGTGGCAGGGAATTCCTTCAGTGTGATGTGATGTGCGAATCGCAAAACACTGTCCTATTTTTTGCAGGTGTGAATTTTATTTTCTTGTAAAAAACAGACATGTGACCACTTTCATTGGAAAGCATTGGTTCTAATAGAGCTGGGGGTTTTCGCATCTATAGATGCGGAAAAAAATACTGGTCTGACTGAGCCCTTAGTATTCCACTATATAACATAGCCGCTACATAATACGTAAATACAAGCTTTACACAGTGAAATTGATTACAGCGCAGTTACTTCAGAGATGACAATTGATATCTGCTATGATTGGAGATGTCTGTTTCATTTTTCTTTAGATTTGGTAATGGCACTCTCTGTGGCAACATTTAATAATAATGCTCCCTTTGTGTCCCTATTTAGCAAGAGTGCCCCCCATAATGGCCCCATACAGTAATACTGTTCCCTTTCTTGCCACATATAGGAATAGTGCCCCCTATGGCTCTCAGCAGTAATTGTATGCCCTAAGGACCTCAGTAGTAATATCACTACTCTCACAGTACTGTCAGAGCGTTCTGGATGCCAGGTGTTCTATGCAGAGAATATCTTAACTAATCCTCCATCTTCTGAACATACTGCATGCTAGAACATGTTGTGCAGGAGTCAGGATATCCTCTGCATAGACTGCTCAGCATTGAGAATGGTCTGACAGTATTCTAAGTGAGAGATCTATGAGTGGACAAGCTGAAGCAGGTTGCAGCAAATTGGTTATGGTGATGGGAATGAGGGTTTAGTCATTTGGCCCCAGCCCTCCTACCCTGCATTCTCTATAGTAGTCATCAGGTCTGCCTACATTAAGGGAACACCACTGGATATAAGATGTTATCAAAATGTTCTACAGCTTGTCACCAGTTCTTTGTAGAGTTCTCATGTATAAAGGCTGGAATAAAGATTAGATTTTATGATTTTAAAAATAACTTTCTCATTTGTCATTAATTGATAGTGAGATAGCATAGGTTCTGACGGACGCATGGTGACCTTGCCGTGGCCTGTCAGCTTATATGCCTTGGCCAAAATGCAGACTAACACCTGCATCTATCAGTGTGTGTTTTATTTTTTATGCAGTTTGCTATAGATGCTGAGTGAGCCTGGGGTGTAATGCCAGTGTGGCGCACTTTGTTGATACAGGGCAATCCATTGCTTTGCCAGTAGGGGTTGTAATCTTGTATGTTGTGTCCCACTTATCTATGGCTGACATCCTTGGTATCAGTTCACATGTGCAGACTATGTTCGTTAGCAGTCACCCCTCCCCTAATCTGGTCTGGGTTGAGCTGGGTGGCTGTTTACTTGTCGGCATTGAACATTTAGCTTGCTCATATCGCAATTTGGCGCTATGCATTCTATCAGGGTCTAATGATGATTGAGCCTGCCCTGCAGTTAATTAGATGGTGCACTTTTGGCTTTTTTTGCTGTGAGTTACGTCTGTGTACATTTTTTCTCTCACCTCTGTGATTTTAAAACCAAGTGGTCAGAATATGCCCAAAATTATAAGTGCAGCTCATGTTGTGTGATAGTTCTGGCATTTCTTTAACCACCTTTGTTAAACTTTATAACCTCTATTCATTGGTTTACCTTTATTTTGCCATTATTTTGCACAAATCTGGTTCATTTTACTACTTGTTAAAATCATGCCCCCTTTTCTAGATAATCTTGAAAGGTGTCAAGCATTGTGCAAACAATTTTTGGCACACTTCATTAATACATGTGTCCAAAATTCTTTGTGGCAAAAATTTGGCATAACAATATTTAATCTCCCTCAAAGAAATCTGAACAGACAAAGAAAAATACACAACTATAAAAATAATGGAGGAAATGTTTATGGTTTAGGGCTACCTTGCTGTATAAGGTCCTGAGGACATCACTATCATTAAATTGAAAACAATAATTTTTCATTATACTGGAGCATTATTGAAGAAAATTCTGAAGCTCAACAGAAAGTAGACACTGCCAATAACCCAAAAATGGTAGTAAATTCACCAAGGAATGGAGAAAAAAAAGAGAATGGAGGGTTGTGGAATGGCTAAGACAATGTCCTCTTTAACCCATTCTTGCCAAAAGGCATACATGGACAGCTTCTTTTGCTAGGGCGTGTATGGCACAGGCTTAGAAGGCGAACTCAATCTATACCCAGTGGGTGTTAGCTATGTTAAATATTAGGCGTTAGGCAAACTATTGCAAATTTAAGTCACTTATAGGGACTAATAGCATTTGAAAAAATAGGTTTAATACATTTTTGAAATATTAAAAATAACAAAACAATAAAAATTAAGAAAAAGAAACATAAAAAATTATTCATGGCTTGGTCACATGAGCGATTTTTAAGCACGCTCAAAAAGAGCACTTCAAAAAGAACCAATGGGTTACTGTAGAAGCGCTCACATGAGAGAAGTTAGGTGCACTAAACGTAGCGCACCTAACAAAGATAGGACAGCATGGCTACAATGCCAAAACGCAGGTCCGTGCTGCACTCAGTTCAGGAGTTTCCATTGACTCCTATGGGAGCAAGAGTTAATGGAAACTCCTGTGCTGGAAATAGAGTCCTCGCTGCTTACAGCAGGGTATTTAAAAGGTGCTGCCCAGAAAGCACATTTTAAATGTCCCGCTGTAAACTCCTGTTAGTGCCCCGCGGGGTTAAGGAATCTCCCCAAAGGTTCTGTTAATCCCCGCGGGGACTAACAGGAATTTGCAATTGGACATTTAAAAAGTGCTTCTGGGCAGCACCTTTTAAATGCCCTGCTGTAATCAGCATGGTATTCCTCCTGCCCTGCTGCTTAGCAATTGCCTAGCAGTGGGGACAGTAGGGGACTCCCTTCATCTCTCTTCCCAAAGGAATTCCCTATATCAGGGAGAGAGGGGCAGAGTTACAGGGCTTCCCCCTAGGGCTTCCCCTGAGAGTGTGCAACGCCCCCTTTATGGTTTACTATAGGGAATCTCTGTGAGAATCCATATAGCCCCGCCCACTCTTCCAAGCCCTGCCTATTCTCTCTGCACTCTGGGGATATACCTCAGGATTTCCCCATAGCAGGGAGATAGAGGGGAGCTATGAGGGATTTCCCCATAGCAAGGGAGAGAGAGAGTGGAGCTATGTGGGAGTAACCCATAGCCCTGCTTCATCTCTCCCTGCTCTGGGGAAATCCCCCATAGGTCCACTACATCTCTCCCTGCTCTGGGGAAATCTCCAAGCACAGCTGCTCCAGTGAATTGACGAATTTCAGGCACATGAAGATAAGCTCTTCTGCACTTACAAATTTTGCCCATTCACACGATTTTTAGACATGCGACCAGCAATTTTTTTTTTAGCACCCATTAAGGCGCTTAAAAATCGCTCGTGTGATCGAGGTCTTTTTCTGAACTGTTTATTCTGGATTTGTTCTATTTATTCTAGATTTACTTATTCCATTAATTATCCTGAACATGAAATACCTTAAAATATACACAATGCCAGAATTATGTTTTCTTGGTCACACAGCCTTAAAAAAAATTGATTAAAAAGTGATCAAGAAGTATGCTCATAATGGTATTAATGAAAACTACAGGTCATCCTGCCAAAAAAGCTCTGACTCAGCACCATCTATAGAAAAATTAAAAAGTTATGAATAGGAATATGGTGAGAAAAAAGTTTTTAAATGGGTTTTTAGTCTTTGAAAATAGTAAAAAATAAAATAAAAAAACTACATTATATAAGTTGGAAATCACTGTAATTATAGTGATCCACAGAATAAGGGCTCAGTCAGATGAGTCTACTGATGCGGAAAAAAATCCAGAATGCATGTATAAAAAACGTGTGACCGGGTGGCGTAGTCTAGCTATGGGAGAGTGAAGACGCATGGCTCTGGGCTCCGCAGCCGCTATCTCTCAGTACACTGGCATCCAGTCACTACTCACCGCCCGACAATGACGAAAGGAGGAAAATGGGGGTAGACCCCCCGCCAGCCAATGGGACCCGCTGTGCCGATATCTTCACGGCGTGGCCGCCGCTGTCGCTGCTGCAGCAGAGAAGCTCCCCACAAACATGGCGCCAGGGAACCACGTGGAGCTGGCGCAGCAGAGTAGAGGAGAAGTGGGGGGCTCACGCCTGCGCAGGACTCCACGCTTCCCTGACAAGGTCAGTGCGGGGGACAAGGCACATATACTGGAGGCAGCACCAGGCTCTCCTACCACACCAGCATGCAGCACAGCCAGAAAAGGCACTTACATGGCTTCAGACCAGGTCAATAGCTGCCTGGAAGAAGGCAGCAATTACAGGCAGGAGGGTGCAGAACAGCAGCCAACCAGGGTCCCCCCCAGGCCCCATAAGTACACCAAATGGGGGCACTATGATTCCTACCCTCCACCCTGCAGCTTGAGCCTGAGTTACATGCCACTTTCTCCAGGCTCCAGTGCTCCATCACCTGCTGGCAAAGCCCTAAATCACAAGCTGCCAGAACCGCCATTAGACGACTCTCAGACCCTGCAAGCACTGTGGGTCATGGTCTGTGCACTGCCAAAAAAAAGTGGATTCAGAATCACAACTCCAATGTATAGAGGAGAAACATGAGCGGACTATTTCTGCAGTTAATCACTCTATGCAGACTCTGTCAGACCGGGTTACCACACTAGAACAGACCCCGTGTGTGTTGTCTATGGACTTTTAACAACTAACCCTTATGGTGGAAAGGCAACAGAAACAGCTTAGAGACCTAACTTTTCACCTAGATGACATTGAGAACAGAGGAAGGGATAACAACCTCGAATTAAGAGGTATTCCAGAGGATGTTCCCCCAGATGCGCTACATGAGTTTGTTGCGGCCATCTTTAACAAGCTGATGCAATGCCCCAAGGACAGAGCTATAGAAATGGACAGAGTCCATCATTAGATGGGCGGGAGAACACGGAACCCTAACGTCCCGAGGGATGTCATTTGCCGCGTACACTTTTATAGGCAGAAAGAGGAAATCCAGTGGCTAGCATGGGTACGGGGCCCAGTCAGCTTTAAAGGAGTGGAAATTAAAATCCTGCCTTATGTCTCAAGGCTGACCCTCAATAGCTGGAGACTAATCCGCCCACTATTGGATGCAGCACACAGAGCAGATGCGACATATAGAAGAGGGCACCCTTTCTACCAGATCCTCCCCAGACGCGGCCACCTTTTTACGGTCAGATCCCTAGTGGACCTTGAGGGGGCGTTTTCATTCCTGGAGGTCCCAGCCGTTCTGGTCCTGGACTGGACTGTCCCAATGGACAAGGTCCCACCAAATATATGATGGGCTAGGGCATAGTTGGACTTCAGTCCTCCAGCCACAGTTCAGACTTCGATACATCTGGAATGTTTCATGAGCACGGGACACTGACTAATCTCGCAGGATCTTACTTGTTTGCCCTCTCTATCTCACAAGGGAGAAAGCGGGCAATTGCTCTTTGTTATAAGCACTTTCCTTTTTCCCAGAATAGGCCCTGCAAGTTGCGGCCAAGCGCATATCCTGAACAAATATGCAGCTATTTGTTTAATATTTTTAGAATAAGAGAAGACGCCTCTTTTCTTTCCTCTCACTACACACTCTACGAGTTCGTTGGTGTCCTTGCTGACCCTACGCATTTCCACGTTTCCCCAAGTAGGCTATCAGGGGCTCTGGTTTATCCCCAAGTTTTAGGGGAACAGGCCGTCTGATTAGGTTATAGTTGCTGGTGTCAAGCTAGCATAGACTCCGTTCGTGCTTAAGCGGTAGCTTTCAGTGTCTGTCATTGTCCCTGTGAGTCTTCCATTCCCTCCTCTTTTTTCTCCCCCCCCCCCTCCTTTCCCACCTTCCCTTTCTGTGTATATTTTTTGTACTCAGGGAGTATCATAACTTCACTTTTTCCGACTATTAGAATAAGTCTTGTTGAACAGGTTACCTGGCTCTGCCAATATTATGGTTACTTCCCTTAATACACAGGGATTGAATATCCCAGAGAAAAGGTCCTCCATACTCCATCTTCAGTGGAAAAGAAAAGCTCAGGTGGCCTTTGTTCAGGAGACACACTTCGATACAGATGCGTACCCCAGGTTCTCAGATGCCATGTTCCCAAACGCCTACCACAGCACAAACCACGAATCCAAATCTAAGGGAGTCTCTAGTCTCATCGCCAACTCAGTACCGTGGGAACATGTGGAGACGTGCAGTGGTCCAGGAGGTAGATATCTCTTCCTTAAGGGTAAGCTTGCTGACACACCAGTCACACTCGCAATGGTTTATCTCTAGAGATGAGCGAACACCAAAATGTTCGGGTGTTCGTTATTCGGAACGAACTTCCCGTGATGCTCGAGGGTTCGTTTCGAACAACGAACCCCATTGAAGTCAATGGGCGACCAGAACATTTTTGTATTTCGCCGATGCTCGCTAAGGTTTTCATGTGTGAAAATCTGGGCAATTCAGGAAAGTGATGGGAACGACACAGTGACGGATAGGGCAGGCGAGGGGCTACATGGTGGGCTGCATCTCAAGTTCACAGGTCCCACTATTAAGCCACAATAGCGGCAAGAGTGCCCCCCCCCCCACTGTCAGCATAAAGATCGTTCTCCTCTGCCACAGCTGTAACAGCTGTAGCAGAGAAGAACGATGTTTGCCCATTGAATTCAATGGAGCCAGAAAAACAACAGGTTCCACTGAATGCAATGGGCTGCCCGCGATCGCACGATGAATGGTCGGAAAGGGGTTAAATATATAACCCCTTTCCTGCAATTCATCCAGAAATGTGTTACACTAAAAATATATACCGGCGTATAAGGCGACGGGGCGTATAAGACGACCCCCCAACTGTCACCTTATACGCCGGTAATACAGTGGAGCAAAGAATAAAAAGCATTACTCACTTTTTCAGATGATCTGCGGCGCTCCTGCAGGCTGTCGCTCCCTCCTAATCCATGGCAGAGTATTCCTTTCTGCACGAAAGGCTTGAAATCCCCGCCTCCAGAAACACAGCCAATCACAGCCAATGACAATGATGTCATTGAATGGCTGTGATTGGCTTGAAATCCCCGCCTCCAGAAACACAGCCAATCACAGCCATTCAATGACATCATTGTCATTGGCTGTGATTGGCTGAAGGCACATGTGTTTCTGGAGGCGTGGATTTAAAGCCTTTCGTGGAGAAAGGAATAGTCTGCCGGGAACCAGGAAGGAGCGACAGCCTGCAGGAGCGCCGCAGATCATCTGAAAAAGTGAGTAATGATTTTTATTCTTTGCTCCACTGTATTACCGGCGTATAAGGTGACAGTTGGGGGGTCGTCTTATACGCCCGGTCGCCTTATACGCCGGTATATATTTTTAGTGTAACACATTTCTGGATGAATTGCAGGAAAGGAGTTATATATTTAACCCCTTTCCGACCATTCATCCTGCGATCGCCGGCAGCCCATTGCATTCAGTGGAACCTGCTGTATTGCCGGCTCCATTGAATTCAATGGGCAAACATCGTTCTTCTCTGCTACAGCTGTTACAGCTGTGCCAGAGAAGAAGGATTTCTCTTCTATATGTTCTCAATGGGGTCAGCGCTGCTGCCGCCGGCCCCATTGAGCGCATATAGAGAAGATTTATGGCCCTAAGAAGGACCGTTGGGGTTCTTGACACCTAAAATACTCCTAACACTCTCCCTATAGCAGCTCCAACACGATAGCGCTTTCCCTAAACTCATGTCAGAATGCATCCATAGCGAGCCGCGGGAGGGGCAGATTTCAATACTCGGGTGACACCTTATCTCCCCAGCCACTCACAGCAGGGGGGTGGTATAGGGCTTAAACGTTGCAGGGGGAAGTTGTAATGCCTTCCCTGTCTTTATATTGGCCAAAAAAAAGCGCTAACGTCTCAGGGAAGAAAGTTAAATTAACCAGAACACCGCATGGTGTTCGTTACGAATAACGAACATCCCGAACACCCTAATATTCGCACGAATATCAAGCTCGGACGAACGCGTTCGCTCATCTCTATTTATCTCCCTAACTCCAACCAGGCAACTTTCTTAGAGAGGACCCTGGAGGACTTGGATGAATTCAAAGGGGGCACCCTGATGCTGGGGGGAGATTTCAACATCCCATTAGACCCACACACAGACACCTCCAAGGGAAGCAGCAGTCTACCAATAGCTGCGCACCGCAGTTCACAAATACCAACTTGTTGATGCATGGAGGATTTTACACCCCTCCACCAATGACTATACATTCTTCTCCACACCACATAACACATACTCCAGAATAGATTATTTTCTTCTACATAATTTGACTCTGTCTATCCTAACTTTGGCAGACATAGACAACATTACATTCTCAGACCACACCATGATTACTATATCCCTAGAGCTCTCATCTATTCACAGCAGAGTAGGGCATTGGCGCTTAAATGAATCCATTATTAGCAACCCGAACACCTCTAAGAAAATAAGCAAGGTGCTATAAGAATATTTTGAACATAAAAACACCCCAGATGTAGACCCACTAACAATATGGGAAACTCACAATTGTGTCATTTGGGGATTTTGTGTCAGCCTCGGATCATGTATCAAGAAAGAACATAACATGCAACTTCGGGAGCTGCTTTTCCAGTTTCAGAGATTAGAACTTATTCAGAAAACTTCTCAAGGCAGTGATAGGGAGGCGGAGCTGAACAAGCTCAGGGAGAAAGTCTGTTCGCTTTGTCAAGGTCAGGTAAAGGCGAATTTGGCAAAATGCAGGTGTCACTTTTTGGTATTCAGGGACAAACCCAGCCGCACGGTTTCCCGTGCACTCCATGCCACTAGATCCAGGACATACGTACCACACATAACAAATGCCAATGGCGAGGTGCGATATATTCCCCAACAGATAGCAGAAGCGTTTAGTGACTACTATCATGCTCTATACAACTTGGCCCCCTTCATGCCAGACCGGGAAAGGATAGCCAGAAAGGCGGCGATGGAGGATTATCTTCAGCACTCAAATTTAGGTAAATTTCCACAGGAGGCCATAAGTGCGATGGAGGCTCCAATCCCACCGGCGGAGTTAGCAGGAGCTATATCAGATTCCAACACAGGGAAAGCACTAGGGCCTGATGGGCTCACTCTCAAGTATTACAAAAAATATGCAGAGACTCTCTCTCCCCACTTCATTCAGGCCTTTAACGCTATGACGTCCCGGAACAAACTGCCTAGAGACACCTTAAAAGCTCACATTACGGTTATCCCAAAAGAAGGGAAGGACCCAGCGCAATGTCAGAGTTACCGCCCTATTTGCTTGCTGGATGCAGATTTGAAATTGTTATCCAAAATATTAGCCAATAGAATTTCCCCATTTCTGCAATGAATGATTAACAAAGATCAGGTTGGCTTTGTTCCACTTAGGGAGGCCAGGGACAATACAAGAAAAGCCATAAATCTGATTAGCATAGCGAAAAAAAGCTCAATACCCATTCGTTTATTATCCACAGACGCAGACAAAGCTTTTGACAGAGTGGACTGGGACTTCATATTTGCCACTGTGACCCACATGGGAGTGGGGCTGAATATGCTCTCATGGCTCGCAAGCCTTTACTCTAATCCTACGGCTTCTGTAATGGTGAATGGCCAGCTCTCCACCCCATTTACGATTAACAATGACACAGGACAGTGCTGTCCGTTGTCACCCTTGATCTTTGTTTTATGTTTGGAGCCGTTGTTCGGACATATTTGCTCTAATCCAGATGTTAAGGGAATCATACTGGCGGACACGGAGCACAAGATCGCGGCTTACGCGGACGATCTTCTGTTCTTTATCTTGAACCTGTGAATATTCTTACCCAACCTGTTAGCAGAAATAAACCAATTCTCTGCCCTATAGAACTTAAAAATTAATTATAACAAATCAGCCGTGCTTAACATATCACTACCCCAGGCCCTAGTGTCCGAGCGTAGGGATTCTTTCTCTTTTTTGTGGGCAGGGGACCATGTACAGTACCCAGGCACCAAACTGACACCAGAGGTCGAGGGCTTATACACAGCTAACTTCCCAGGTCTGAGCAAGGTGAGGCAGGATCTCAGCTCCTGGACAAAAGGTTTATTCACATGGTTTGGTAGAGGGGCGATTATTAAGATGAACATTCTTCCAAGAGTGCTGTATTTGTTCCAGGCTCTTCCCATTCACATCCCCAATCAGTTTTTACAACATCTAAACTCTCTTATGACCAAATTCATTTGGGCATATAGGCTTACCCGTATTGCACGGAACACACTCTCTAGACCAAAAAACGAAGGGGGTATGGGCCTTCCCAACTTTACGCGATATTACCAGGCAGCTCACAATGCGAGTTGTAGACTGGCACAGACACTCAGCAATTAAACAGTGGATTATTATCAAACAATATCTTACGCCTGTGCCACTCATAGTTCTACCCTGGACGCAAGATAAGGTACCCCTGGAGATAGTCCGGCACCCTACGATCGGTCCTACATTGTCAGTGGCAGCTAAAATATATCCTAGGATAGACATCTCCCCGAGGCCATCCCCAATGTTCTCAATCTTGGGCAGCCCTGCTTTTCCTCCGGGCATTGAAGACAGGGCTTTTCGCATCTGGTTCTCTGAGGGTATGTTCCGAGCAGAACACTTTCTGCAGGATGCCAATGGCTATCAACGGATGCACTACTAGAGGTGATGGACAGGGCGCCGCTGACATTTTGGCAGATGATCCAATTATGGCACTCTCACCTCATTCGCCCGACCCAGTACTTTCATGCGCTCTAAAACACAGTTTATAATATTAATAATAATAATAATAATCTTTATTTGTATAGCGCCAACTTATTCCGCAGCAGTTTAAATTCATTTGTAATGAAGAGGGACCCTCAAGGCACACATTATCCAGAATATACAACATACTCAATTCACAATCTAAGGCTCCACCACCGGGATATATGCAGAAGGGGGAAACGGAACTCGGGATTACGTTTTCTCCTGAAGAAAGGGAAAGAATAATTACTGTCACGCACTCCTCATCAATATCTAGCAAGATTTAGGAGTTGGGATTTAAGACCCTCTTGCAGTGGTACAGGGTGCCCTCCTTCCTACATACAATTTTCCCGTCAGTCTCGCATTTGTGCTGGAGACGTGGCACGGAGCAGGGTACATTGTTGCATGTGTTCTGGGAGTGTCTGGCATTGGCAAGCTTTTGGTCTGAAGTCTGGTGGATTACGTCAAAGTTCACGGACCACTCACTTTCAAAAGCTTTCTTTTGCATCATAGCGACATACCTCTAGGGGTGTACAAAAAGATTTGTGGTGTGCAATTTGGTGGGCACGGTGAGATCTTGTATCCCTAGACTCTGAAGGCAGGCTGCCCCGCCCACTTTGGGCCTGTGGCTTAATACAGTAAACCGGATCATGGAGATGGAGGACCTTACGGCATCCCTTAAAGGCCTACATGAGAAATTCAGGAAGACTTGGTACCACTAGATAGCGTTTCAGAGTTCGGAGGAACACCGGTAATTACTCCATAATTTAGTTATCATACACCCCTCTCCCCTGACCCCCTCCTTTTTGCTTCCTCTCCCTCCCTTTTGTGGGTTGTAAGTCTGTCTCCTGTCTGTGACCTGTCTTTATGTAAAGTACGATATGTTAGAGGGTTTGGTATCAGAAATATGGAACTATATACGATGTACCAGGGATTACCACCCCGGAGTCATTACAACACGTAATGTTTTTGTTTTTTTGTTGTTCTTTATGCAACAGTATGGCAGAGAGCGTTAATGGTCCTGGCACTTACTGTAGGAAGATGTTTATTCCTGTTAATCTTGTTTATGCAAATCTGTACGAGTTCCTTTTTGTGTGTCAGACGGTAATGTACTCCTGATTATAAAGTTTCTCAACCTCCTAACTTGAGGAACTTTATAATCAGGAGTGCATTACCCTCTGACACACAAAAAGGAACTTATCCCTGTAATATAAGGAGCTGCAAGACCTGCTCACATATACTGACTGCGGACAGAATACGGATCCCCAACACACAGCAGGACTATAAGATCCCAGGGACATTCACATGTTCCATGTCCAATGTTGTGTACCTGATCATGTGCAGTAAATGTCCTGTTGGGGGTCTTTATGTCAGAGGGCAAAGACTGAAAGTGAGGATGAGATCTCATTGCCACACGATTAAACACAGAAAGAGAGAATTACCTGTGGCCGAGCACTTTTCTAACCATGGACATGACATAGGGGATATGATAATTTTGATATTGAATGGTGGTTTTAAGTCACAAAACCATAGTAAAATTTGGGAATATAAATTGATAACAACTTTGACACGCTGAACAATGGGTTAAATTATTCCCCAGGATTTATGCGTGAATGGGAAGTGTGAGACATTTATTGCACAGATAAGACTGCTGGCCTGGTGAAAACCCACATCCACAGTAATTCAGGGACTATAAACGTATAATGCCTTATAAGTGTCTAGTTAAAAATGTTTGTGTACCTCTTGTAGCATTCCTGGCCTGAAAACCCCCACCCCCCAACAGTAATTCAGGGACCATAAAACGTTCACTCTGTTATCAGTGCCTAGACAAAAAAAAGTTTGTTTTATGTTGCAGAATTCCTTTTAAGTGCAAACCAAACCAATCACATCCATGTGTGTGCCTTGTCATAAGTATGTATGTTATAAGTGTGTATAAATATTCACACCTCTTCAGATCTAATCCATTTTTTATCCTGACGAAGAGCCCGAGAGGTTCGCAAGCTCGCTATTACATCATGTATTTTTGATAGCCATTAAAAGGTATCATATTTACAAGATTACATGGTTTCTCTTGCTGGGAACAATCACATTTTGCTCTACTGGCTAACACGGTACCAAACCTTTGTTTTTATTATACAGAAAAATTTAAAAATGTGTTAATAAGAAATAAAAAGTCAATTTGTTTGTTATCATACACTGATTCTTAGCATTTAGATCATTTGGCAACCCTAATTAGGCCTCAGCAAGATTAACTTGTTCTAAAACATTTATCACTTATTATATATATGGATTATTGCAAATCTTAAGCATGTTTTCCTCTTAAACAGTCTTAGATGTTTTGTCGTGGATTTCCTTTTGCGTCCAACGACTTAATCAATTTGGAATGTTTACACCCTTCCACATTAATTCTGAATTGATAATGCGCATAAGAAGTTTTCACACTGACACAGGTTCAGCATGTATAAGCTTCCTCAATTCTGCTTTAATGTTGGGCGCGCAGCCTCTTGATTATAGAAGTCTCCTCAGACGCTGGACACAGTATGTCCTGCCCTAGAGTCTCTAGCATTTCTGTCGCTACACAGTTTATTAATCTACCCTCAGACAGAGGGATCTACTCATGAACGTTCAAACGATAAACAAATATTTGTGGACACACACAAATAGACAGAGCACCAGTACGGCTGGCTTAGTCTCACTGCCCCTCAGGATACGTGTCTGACAGCTCCCTTCTCCCGGACCCTACAAGCAGACCTAGCAGGAGCGAAAATCCCATATCAGACTTTTCTCTGGCAGTCTCTCCCTTTCCTGGGCCCTCCAAACAGGCCTTAGGACTGCTGAGTCTCTGCAACAGGCCACCTGGACGGCTCCCTCCTCCCTCAGGAGTGGAAACACCCCATACAGGCCCTCCCTAGAGGCAGCTATTGATGTCACCAATTAACTAGTACTCTCAAGACAACAGGCATGCAAACATTCCTTTTATATCTTATGACAGGTTCTTATCGAGTGATCGAGACTTAAAAATACCTGTCGTGCGAATGCAAATCGATCGGCCTTGACACGGCACATAGGCGAGCCTGGAGTCAGCCACACAGGTATACATAATTAATTTATCTTACCGTGTTGTGATGATTTGTTGGCCCCGCCAAGTCCAAGGTTGCCTATGTCCGTGTCTTCTGTCCGAGCTCTATGGAACCTATCGATCACTCCCCGTACGGGCCACCAACTGTCGTGGATTTCCTTTTGCGTCCAACGACTTAATCAATTTGGAATGTTTACACCCTTCCACATTAATTCTGAATTGATAATGCGCATAAGAAGTTTTCACACTGACACAGGTTCAGCATGTATAAGCTTCCTCAATTCTGCTTTAATGTTGGGCGCGCACCTCTTTTAAAAGAGTTTAACATATCTGCCCATCTGGGCAGGTCAAAGATTACATAGATACAACGTATTGTTTAATTATTGGATAAGCATCTTGCAATTCTTCCATCCTCCGGTCATCTGTGATTGACCATCAAGTGGTAGACGAGATGAGTGGGTTGTCTTGGACCCACGTGTGGTTCCTTCGATATGATTGGATGTTACATCATGAATTAGTAATTACACAAACCTCCCATGTTATTTGCATAAGTTTCCAGTAAACTTGCTTGGGTAATTATTGCGGTATCTAAAAGCAGTACTTGTCTCAAGTGCGGTTATCTCTGTCTGATCCTACTTCTAAAGTTGCAAAACAGATGGAAAAATATAGCGTGTCTCTGTTAAATTTCATCTTGTCAGCAGAGTTTGAGAAAAGGATGTTTCATTACAGGAAGTAGAGATATTGCATAGATGTAAGAACATATATCTATGTATCCGAATAGAAAACAAACATGACATTTTGTTATACAGAATGTCCACTACCAAAGGCCCACAGTCCAAAATATAGAAATATTGGGTTTCCACTACAGTTTGCCAATGTAACTTCTTGAATTTACTTTAATTATGTTACCGCATAAAACTTACTTTCACAATGCATTAAAACAAAGTAAATATATTACAACATGAGGCCTCGTTCAAATGAGTGCTGTTTCCTCTGCTGCTAAAGCCTAGTTGAGTCAAGCACAGATTAGGTGCACAAAAAGCTTGCTTCTATGCTGCTCTAAAGATCATGTGAACTGGTGAATTCAATCTCCGTGAAGTAGCCCATTCACACGATCCGAAGTGCATGGTACATGTTTTCCAGCTCCCATAGGAGTCTATGGAAAACATGCACCAAAGATAGTTCGGAGCCTATCTTTTCACTCAGCATGGACCTTTAGATGCACGTTGCAATTGCATGTCCTATTTTTGTCAGGTGCAAGTATTTTGTGCATCTAAAAATCGTTCATGTGAACGCTTCTACAGGAAAGCATTTATTCTTATAGAACCAATCTTTTTGCGCGCCTATTATGCGCTAAAAACACGCTTGTCTGAAAGAGGCCTAAACAGGGAGAAAACAGTGCTGCTATAGTCCGGGAAAGATTGTGTGAATGGGCTACTCCAAGCTCCATAAAGCAGCCCATTCACACTATCAGAGGCGCATGCTGTGTGCTTTCAAGGCTCCCATTGGAGCCTGTGGAAAGCAGGCAACAAAGATAGGACATGTCCTATCTTTGCCCGCATCTCGGATCTGACATGAAAGTTTGCAGTCACATGTCCTATCTTTGTTAGATGTGCTGATTCAGCGAGCCTAACATTTTCTCATGTGAACGCTTCAATAGAAACCTATTGCACTAAAAACACGCTCGTCTGAACGAGACCTAATATATTCAGTTTCCACTTGGAAACTTGATATTATAAGAAGTAAAAAGTAAGAAATTTAAGGGTAGCTTCAGACAAGATGGAAATATTACTGAATTTCCATGAAGGATTCAAAATGGAAATTCAGCAATATTTACAGCTCAAGGCAAATGGAGGAGATTTCAAAAATTTCCTTCACTTGACGTAGAAAATTTCCTCAATGAATCCAAAGCATTTTTTAAAATGGTATGGATGACTATGCTGTGAATTTATTCTACGGAATTTAAACCTTGAAATAAAAGGATTAAGTCCCACAGCAGATCCGCTGCAAAAACTGCAGCCAAATCCACACTATTTAGATGTGGATTTGGCCACTATGGTTTTCCAGCATAATTGATGTGTTTTTTTTTATGTGGATTATGTGCACAAATTTTGCAGTGTGTGAAGGTACCCTTAAAGCTCTTCCATTAATGGTTGCAAAAAAATATCTCTTACATTATGTATATGCGGCAGGTGTCCAAAGTCTACACATTTGAAAGTTAAGATTGCAAGGTATTCTGGCCTTTTTGTTTCCTATATGAAACAATGATGATGAATAGAATTTAATGAATGACCAAGCACTGCCTGTGATTGGCTGAGTGCTGTGACAAATCACAGGCAGCACGCAGCTATCATTTAATGAATGGCTGAGAGCTGCCTGTGATTGGCTGAGCACTCAGCCAATCAGATACAGCCCTTTCAACAGGCAGGAATTTTAAATACCCACCTGTTGAAAGAGCTTCAGAGCAGTGCAGGGAGAAGACAGGCTAGACACGCCTGAGCCCCGGCAGCTGAGGAGAGGTGAGTATAATTTTTTTTTTATTTTTAACACATTCTAGGGATGATTTTCAGGGAAGGGCTTTTTTTAAAACCCTTCCTTGAAAATCCCTGCAGTGTTTGCCAGCAGCCCATTGCTTTCAATGGGATTGCAGAAGTGCAGACTGCAGCAGCTGCGGCCCCATTGAGGGCAATGCACACGGACCTGCATTCACACGTGTTTGTGCACGTATGTGGGTGCACACGTTTCTGCGCACCTATGTACTGCACACACTCGTGTAAAGCCACCCTCAACAGAATAAGAAAATTTTTTACATTTTGCAGAATAACAGTAAACTCAATATACAGTAGTGTCATGGCTCATATTATTCACTTCATATATGTCCCACTCTTAATAAACTTTGCTTATTATTTGAGAACAGATATTGATGCTACATTATTCTTACTGACTTTTTCCAATCACTGACCTTCAACTTTTACTTTAGTAAATAGTGTGTGCAACATGCATGCTAATGTCAGAAACAGGTTAGCAGAAGTTGACCCAAAAACAAATGTTATTAGACTGCGATTACCTTTGGGAGAAAATATCTCTGTATGGGCTGCCATGTTGGAGAGCTATTCCATAGCCTTTGCTACTAATACTGTTTCCAATAACAGTCACTGAACATTCATCATCCGTCAGGGCTGCATACTCAACTACTGTCACATCCCATAAGAATGCATAATTTCCTTTCTTTGCCTGGAAGTAAGAAATAATAGAAATACAAAAAAATCATACTCTAGAAATGTTAAAGATACTTTACATTTGAGTACAATTGAGAGACAAGAGCAAAAAACCTATGCAATGATCTGAAGCATGAAGAAACTCTAAGGGGAGAAAGGAGCTTTAACAATGGTAAAATCTTACAGTTGATTGGTTTAACCCGATTTTGATTAAATGTAATTTTAAATTTGGTGAATAAAATGCTTATACTTCATGTTAAATTGGAGTAATCACTCTTTTTTAGATACAACTTTATTTAAAGAATGTAGAGTAGCGTCTGCCATGCTGTTTACTGAAAGTAATCATGACTTTATGATATTATTTATCACATAGATATGAAAAAGTAATACAAAGTACAGAACACCAGATGGCTCAAGGATTAAGCACAAAAGAATGTGAATTTACAGGCCCTGGCTTACTTTCCTGTATATTTGCATAAATAATGCATGAACATGAATCCATCACCAGTGGCATGAATTATGTGAATGTATAGGCTGTTTTATTAAACAAGGAAATCTGTTCAAAATAAGAAATAAAGAAAAAAAACTAATGAGAAAAAAAAAAGGCTTATTCTGATTAACACAACTCTTATTACTTTGTTAAGAATTTTCTGGGCAACTAATATTAAAATTAAATTATAGCTAAAACACAAAACAAGTAGTTCCTATGAGAAAAAAAAAACTTATTAACATTTGCATATACAAAATACTTTGCTCCTTCATGCTTTAACAGACTTAATGACTTGTTTATTTTACAAACTCTTATTAAAAACATATTATAAAGAGGAATAGCTTGCAATGACCTACAACACTACCCTTTGAAGTCAGTACATAAATACTAACATGATATTTTTCAGTAAAGCTTATGTGGACATTAAAGGGGTTCTGAAATGAAAAAAAAAAATTTTTTTACTTACCTTGTCTGGCCAGGACCAATCGCCAGGCATGTCCCCTCCGTCGGGCATCTTCTTCTGTGGCTTCTAGAAGCAAAGCTGGAGCAGTCAAAATGACTTCCTGCTCTGCTCTGTACGTCAGCCACTTCCAAAGTGAACGGATGGGCCGCCCACAGCAAGCACGTCACAAGCAGTGCTTGCTGTGGGCGGCCCGTCCGTCCTGGCTGAACTCCCGAGTGCTGCACTTGCGCAGCGGAGAGGCAGCCTATCCTGACTCCTGTCGGAGGGCACCTGCTTTCTGCGCATGTTTGGATTCCCAAAGGGGGGGCGGATCGTCGGAGGAAGAAGAAGAGCCTGCAGGGAGATAATCCTGCTGCAGAACAACAACAGGAAAAAAGGTAAGTATAAGATTTTTATGCTTTAGCATGCCATTAATCGTGGGTTCCCTGTGTCCATTAGGCAGACCAGGGAACAATGGCTGCTAAAGCATAAGAATTAGAGATGAGCGAACGTGCTCGGCCACGCCCCTTTTTCGCCCGAATACCGCGATTTCCGAGTACTTCCGTACTCGGGCGAAAAAATTCGGGGGGCGCCGTGGCGGCACGGGGGTAGCAGTGGGGAGTGGGGGGGAGAGGGAGAGAGAGAGGGCTCCCCCCTGTTCCCCGCTGCTACCCCCCGCACCGCCACACCTCTCCCCGCCCCCCGGCGCCCCCCGACTCTTTTCACCCGAGTACTGAAGTACTCGAAAATGGCGGTACTCGGGTGCGTAAGTACTCGAAACAAGTACGTTCGCTCATCTCTAATAAGAATCTGATTCGTGTCAGAACCCCTTTAATCGTACAATTTAAACAAAGAACGTGAAGCCCGAGAAACTACTTTTAAAGGTCATATAGGAGTCATAGAAGGGGTATCTCTACTCAGAACAACCCTGTGGGAACCAGATCAGAGCGAACAGCATGTTATAGTATGTGAATGATGGTATTAGTGTATCTTGACACCACCAAAAGTAGTGGTGGATTTAAGATACCAGCTATTTGACAGGGGGTTCATGCACCCTGTTTGTGATTGGCTCATACCCATCCTCAGCCTTGCAGGTCCTCCCAGCACGGCTGAAGAAACAGGACTGTCTGCAGCTCTCTCTATACCTCGTGCTCACGTGCGGCGTCGGCCTCCCAGCAGTGCAGAGGAAGCTCAGGGGTGTGCGGCTGTCTCCCCCGGTCGTCAACGTGGCAGGAGGGCACAACAAGCTGTGGGGTTCTCCGCCTCTCTCCCCCATCCTCGGCCGCGGCGTCGGCCTCTCAGCAGCACTGAAAACTTTGAGGGCTATCCATCTCTCTCTTCCCCGGTCCTGAGGCTCACAGGTGCATTCAGGGCCAATAATGAGGTCAGAGGCGGGGGTCGGCTGTTGTGGCACTGCAGAGCTGACATGGAATCACTGGCCATGCAGGACCGGTGAGCGCCGGGGAGGCACCGCAAGTCTCATGAGCTCAGCAGTTTGTGGCAGATGGCTGGGATGGGCGTGCAGGAGCAGGCAGTGGTGGAGAGCTGTCCGGGGAGATGCTGTTTCATCATTCAAGCCCTTTGGAAGCTCTGGGGGCGATGAACTGTATGTTTCCCAGCTACAGGAATCTGACCCCAGCCTAAATGAAAGGAACACGCTGCTGCTAGGACCTATATTAAGACAGACAATCGGGAGCTAGGGGTGTGACAGGGGCATTCTCCCTGTCAAACCCCTAGCTTCCGGTGGCATCAAGATACACTAATACCATGAATGACTTCCTGTTGTACTACATTTCCACAGCAATGGCCACTGTAGGGAAAAGGTATAGACAGAAGAAATTGGTGGAGGTGTGAGAAGCAGAACTTGCAGCAATTACCATGCAACTTCATCTGAAAAAAGGTTGTCTTCACTAAACAACCCCCTTAAAGTACATCTGTGACATAACATGCATTTCTTTACAAGTTTGCTTAAAATTTAAAGGGGTTGTCTCGAGGAAGCAGTGAAATTTTTTTTTGCCCAGTCCCCCTTATTAAGCATACATTACTAAGCACCCGTGTAAATGACTTTTCTAGCCGGTTTCTACTTACAGTTCCAGCGTTTCAGCAACTTATAAAAAGTTTCCCAAAGATGGCCGCCGGCTCTTTTCCCGTCGTTTGCTGTAGCCTGACGTGCGCGCTCCCGAGACGCTACCAGCTGTCTCCCTGACAACCAGACGCCCCGCAGCCGCCGACCGGACCCACCGCGGCCGCCGACCACGGCACACGCTCTTGGGCCACAGTCACCCACCGCCAGGCAGCAGGTAACCGACGCTAGGCCCCGGCTCCCCCGCGCTAGGCCCCGGGGCCCAGCGGCAGGCCCCTGACAACAGACGAAGGCTCCGGGGCCCGGCGGCAGGCTCCAGGGCCCGGCGGCAGGCTCTGGGGCCCGGCGGCAGGCTCCGGGGCCCGGCGGCAGGCCCCTGAAACAGACGAAGGCTCTGGGGCCCGGCGGCAGGCTCCAGGGCCTGGCAGCAGGCTCCGGGGCCCGGCGGCAGGCCCCCCAGCGCACACATCACCCCCGACCCCTCACTTACATGGGCGGCTTCACGGCAGGGCTGGGCTGGGCTTCTCGGCTGGGCTGCTGGGCTGGGCTTCTCGGCTGGGCTGCTGGGCTGCTCAAGTTTCTGCACCATTCTCTAACAGAGGATGGTAGCAGAGTGGCCGCTCCAGCACGCTCCCGAGAAGTTACAGCTCGACTGCGCATGCGCAGAAGAGCTGTAGCGGCGAGCACGCTGAAGCGGCTCGTGCTCAGAGCAGAAGAACGGACTGCGCAAGCGCGTCTAAAAAAGCAAGCCGCCGGCGATTTTAGACGGATCCATGGAGACGTGGATGCTAGCAACGGAGCAGGTAAGTGAATAACTTCTGTATGGCTCATATTTAATGCACGATGTACATTACAAAGTGCATTAATATGGCCATACAGAAGTGTATAACCCCACTTGATTTCGCGAGACAACCCCTTTAAGTATAGAAATAAAATATATTTTATATGCTGATCACTTTCTTTATAATTTTTTTGTTGTAATCTATTTGAATTTAATCTGTGCACAGATGTAGCAAAATTAAACTTGAAAGTTGACATGTCAAACTGGCGCATAATTATCTTTTTTAATAGCTTTTCAATTGATTTTGTGGGGTACAGATAACTTGTTGCAGCAAATGGGCAGTGCTGGATTACATTTTTTTTTACATCTGTATTATAATTAGAGCAAATTTCCACTGAACTTCATGGGATTTAAAGTGTTGTGTCAGATTTTCATTAATAAAGATTTTTTCCAGCGACAATAGTGGTAGCCTAAGTGGTAGTTTGTACTGAATGTTTTAAAAAAGCATTGTTGAAATTCCTGATAAGGTTAGGGAGAAAAAAAAACGAAAATGACATGGAAGTGGGACTGTAAATTCCGTACTGTTAATTTTTCTGATGTTTTAAATAATTGCACTGTAGAAACACAAACTGGACTATAAAAATATTTATACTCTAGAACCTCTGTTCTTGTGATTGGTGGGGTCCCAGTGGTCACACCCCCACAGAACACATACTGTAGCACCCTAGTCACTGAAAATATGACAATTTCTATTCTTGTTTACCAATAATGGAGTGGTACCTTCCCCCATGATCATGATCATGGGGGTCCCGAAGTATCCCTAAATGAATGAATACATACTACCATGCCATTTATCTGTGTGGGAATGCTGGAGATAGGCGAGTACAAGTTCTTGGCTATCTCCTGCAATCCTATTTAAATAAATAGAGTGATGGGTCATAGATGTGACTATTACCCCATTCATTCAGGGACACTTGGGATCAGTGGAATCCCAGTTATTTGACCACCACTGAGCAGATGCTTATCCTCTATCCTGTAGATGGGATATACAGTACTGGTCAAAAGTAGAACACCTTGATTTTTCTAGTTTTTTACATTAACGCAGTTCAAGTCCAGCAAATAGCATAAAATAGTTTAAAGGTCCAAAAGTAAGTTCAAAACCTTAAAATATTATGGCATTTTAACCTAAACCACAACAATGGTCTGAACTTATGATTTTTAACTAAAACGCTTTTTCAGGGAATACAGCAAGGACAGCTGCTTCTTAGCACAGAAAGCAAATTATGGTTTGAAATTGAATGCAAAGTATTCCTGCAGGTGTCTCAGCATTTGCATATAACCAGTGGTGGGACAGCTCACATTGCAACATGCCCTAGAGCAGGATTTGGACAGTTTTGCTCTTTGAGACAGAGCACATTGCTATTATAATGGTAAAAAAGGGTAATTAAACCAAAGAAGACAGACAATTAAAATCCTTAGAAGTATCGAAAAATTGTTAAGGTAACAATCAGTACAGTTTCCAATACTATCAAAGGGCAATTGTAAACTAGAATATACTCTGACAGAAAGAGGTCTAGCACACCAAAGGCCACTACAAAATCAGATGACACATTTTTGAGAGTCTACAGTTTGAATGATCTGCACCTCATAGCATTAAATCTTAATGTAGAAATAAATAAAAATGTTTTCAACTCAACTGTAAAGAGAACACATTAATCTGCAGGTCTGAAGGTAGAGTATCAGTAAGAAAGCCATTGTTATGATTACACAATAAAAAAAAAAGACTTGCCTAGGCCAAGCAGCACCTCAAATGAAGTACTGAAGAGTGGAAGAAGGTCTTATGGACTGCTGAATTACAATTTGACATCTTTGGTACATTATACAAGGTTTTTAGATGCCAGCAAGTAGGTGAAAGGATGGTTCCTGAGTGTGTGACATCAACTGTCAAACATGGAGGAGGAAATGTGATGTCTGGGGCTCTTTTGCTGAGTCAAGTGTTGCTAACTTGCACAGGGTGTCTAGCACATTGTGCATAAAGGGCTACAACAACATTTTAATAAACCATGCAATACCCTCTGGTGTCGGCCTAGTTAGTCAGAAGTACATATTACAGCAAGACAATGATTCAAAAGCTACATTTAGGTTATGTGAGAGCTACTTAATAGGACAAAAAGAAGCTGATAGGCTTCAAAAATGGGACTGCCTGCACAGTCTCTAGACTTAAACCCTATTAAGCTTGTTTGGGATGAACTGCATAGAAAGCTAAAAAGGAAAGCAACTTACAAGTGCAGCACATTTGTGGGAACAACTGTAACAATGTTGAGAAGAAATCTTTGAACAATATTTGAATGCAATTGTACAAATAATCTCTTGATTGTGTAAAGCTGTTACATCAGCTAAAGGTGAAACAAAGTTAATCCCCTATTTTTATTAATCTTAATTAGTTTATTTATTATATCCTTTCATTTGAGATATTAAACTGTGTAAATATCAATTAAAAGCTGGAAAAAATGAAGTGTTTGACTGGTAGTCTAAGAGCAACGATTTTGCCATGTAAATGTCATAGGTATAGCCTGTCTAGAAATTGCAAATTCAACGGACCGTCACAGGAGCCTAGAGAGGTATGGCCTTTACAATAATTTCATTTTGTATGAAAAACAATTTAAAATACAGATAAGAATATTATAGATCTAAATTAAAGAAAGTTTTGTAATATATTCACCTATTTGATATGATGTGAGATGCCCTGAAGTTAGGAAAAATTTGCTGATGTGTCTAAATTTAAGCATTTTTCTACAAATTCTTTTTATTATGCTTAACTCCTTCCAAACCACATAATATAAATACACATTATGCAGCCATGAGAGATGAATGAAGAACACTTGTGATCCGAGTCCATTCCAAACCTGGTGGGTGTCAGATATTTTGAAAAGCTCACAGCCTCTGGCAGTGGCTGTGATGGAAGTTAGCTCAAATCATGACTGTTAACTCTTAAGATGCCATGATCAAATGGAATCGTCCATCTAAACAACTAGCCCGATAGATACAATCACAGGGTGCAAATGGGTTAGCATTTCAACCTGGCAACTAGTAAAAGCTTTCAGGGCTACCATGCATGAATGCCAATTAAGCCCTTTCTGTGGCAGGAGTTATTAGACAACACTGAAGTAATCAAATGATCACAAGTTCAGCTCTCCTAGAGGGACTAAAAAGTTAAAAAAAAGTTTAATGACAAAAAATGTAAAAGTTAAAAAAAAATGTTGGGTGTTGCTTGGCTGCTGAAGCAGATGTCTGCATAACTGCAGAGCTTCTGTCACACCGGGATATTACAGCAACTCCTATTCATAATTCTTGCAAAACAAATGTTTCACCTACTTGCCTAGAGGCCCAGAGAGACATGGAAGGTAAAGATGATAACATCCAGACAGGAGAAAGTTATAAATCTTTACTTTTCATAGTCCCTAGCATGGGACTAAGATGGAATGGCCAAAAGCTCTCAGGAAAGCTCCGCTCTATCCAAACCGACAGAGTGCGCATTTGAGTCATCAAATAACAAGTAAATAAAATAATTATCTCACGTGATCTAATAGAAGCATAGAGTCTAGATCATGTTAGGTAATTATTCCCCTCTACTCTTCCTTAGTCAGACCTCATCTGGAATACTGTGTCCAGTTCTGGGCACATAGACAAACTGGAGCAAGTTCAGAGAAGAGTTACCAAGATGGTGAGGGGTCGGTCTGCAAATCATGTCCTATGAGGAACAGTTAAAGAATCTGGGAATGTTTAGCTTGCAAAAAAGAAGGCTGAGAGGAGACTTAAAGGTGGTCTACAAATATTTAAAGGGCTTTCACAGTGCAGAGGGATCATCCCTACTCTCATTTGCACAAGGAAAGACTAGAAGCAATTGGATGGAACTGAAAGGGAGGAGACACAGATTAGATATTAGAAAAAACTTTCTGACAGTGAGGGTAATCAATGAGTGGAACAGGTTACTAAGGGAGGTGGTGAGTTCTCCTTCAATGGAATTCTTCATACAATGGGTTGAACAAATATCTGTATGGGATAATTTAGTGAATCCTGCACTTAGCAGGGGGTTGGACCCGATGACCCTGGAGGTTCCTTCCAACTCTACCATTCTATGATTCTATGAGGGTATAAAATGAAGGAACCGCTCTGAACCTTCCAGTATTTCAACTTCTTCTCCAAGTCTTGTGAATACACTCACAACTCCAAGGGAAAGTTCCACAAAGTTGGAGCTGGAATTCTCACAATATACAAGTCATCATGATCTTTCTAACCATATGGCAAACATTGCTTCTTCTCCCTCTGCCAGTTCAGCAAAGAAGAGACAAAGAATGGCTCCACAAGAGGAGCAGTCCAAGGAAGTAGTGAGTGACTTACTTGCCACTAATACTACATCATCTGTTGCAGCAGACATTTTTGATACTATTGCCGTCAATGATATCTTGTTCACTGACACTTCCTTGAAAAGAATGCTAAAGATATTATAACTTTCATTTCCATCTAACTTTGTGCAACTTGTTCAACCCCTTAAATTTGTTACAGCTGAAGCGGAAAACATAATCACTAGAGATGAGCGAGCACCAAAATGCTCGGGTGCTCGTTACTCGGGACAAAATTTTCGCGATGCTCGAGGGTTCATTTCGAATAACGAACCCCATTGAAGTCAATGGGCGACCCGAGCATTTTTGTATTTCGCCGATGCTCGCTAAGGTTTCCATGTGTGAATATCTGGGCAATTCAAGAAAGTGATGGGAACGACACAGCAACGGATAGGGCAGGCGAGGGGCTACATGTTGGGCTGCATCTCAAGTTCACAGGTCCCACTATTAAGCCACAATACCGGCAAGAGTGGGCCCCCCCCCCCCAACAATTTTTACTTCTGAAAAGCCCTCATTAGCATGCCATACCTTAGCTAAGCACCACACTACCTACAACAAAGCACAATCACTGCCTGCATGACACTCTGCTGCCACTTCTCCTGGGTTACATGCTGCCCAACCCCCCTCCCCCCTGCACGACGCAGTGTCCACAGCGCACACCAAACTATCCCTGCGCAGCCTTCAGCTGCCCTCATGCCACACCACCCTCATGTCTATTTATAAGTGCGTCTGCCATGAGGAGGAACTGCAGGCACACACTGCAGAGGGTTGGCACGGCTAGGCAGCGACCCTCTTTAAAAGGGGTGGGGCGATAGCCCACAATGCTGTACAGAAGCAATGAGAAATATAATCCTGTGCCACCGCCATCAGGAGCTGCACACGTGGGCATAGCAATGGGGAACCTATGTGCCACACACTATTCATTCTGTCAAGGTGTCTGCATGCCCCAGTCAGACCGGGCTTTTAAATTCATAGACACAGGCAGGTACAACTCCCTATTGTGAAGTCCCTGTGGACCCACAGCATGGGTGGGTGCCAGGAAGCCACCGGCGGTACATAAAAATATCCCATTGCATTGCCCAACACAGCTGAGGTAGTAATGTCGTGCTTAATGCAGGTGGGCTTCGGCCCACACTGCATGCCCCAGTCAGACTGGGGTTCTTTACAAGTGGACACATGTAGGTTAAACTCCATGTGCACCTACAGCATGGGTGGCTCCCTGGAACCCACCGGCGGTACATAAAAATATCCCATTGCATTGCCCAACACAGCTGAGGTAGTAATGTCGTGCTTAATGCAGGTGGGCTTCGGCCCACACTGCATGCCCCAGTCAGACTGGGGTTCTTTACAAGTGGAAACAGATGCATTTATAATTCCCTGTGGACCCACAGCATGGGTGGGTGCCAGGAAGCCAACGGCGGTACATAAAAATATCCCATTGCATTGCCCAACACAGCTGAGGTAGTAATGTCATGCTTAATGCAGGTGGGCTTCGGCCCACACTGCATGCCCCAGTCAGACTGGTAATATGTACCTTAACAGTAACCGCGTTGGTGGTAATGTGGTGGTGACTGCGGACCTAGTAGCGCGGTTTTATTTTGTTGGTTTTCGGAATGTGGCCAGGATTAAGTGGGCCGTGGCGGGGGATGTTTTTGAGGCACTACGGGTCCTCTCCACGTGTCCGTGGTTATATGCACCTTAACAGTAACAGCGTTGGTGGGAAATGGCCTCGCCGCCATCATGTCTTTGGGAAGCCTCTGTTTCCACACCCCAGAGACATACCATTAGCAGCGGTATAGGCAGAGCCCATAATTAGTAACATTTCAGCCGTAGCATTAGGACAGGCCCCACTAACATATCACTAGCAGCATTATAGGGGGAGCACAGTATTAGTTCCATTTCAGTAATAGTAGCACTCAAGACAGGCCCCAGTAACAATTCCGAAGCAGCAGTATAGTGGGAGTGCAGTCTTCGTTCCATTTCAGTAATAGTAGCACTCAAGACAGGCCCCAGTAACAATTCCGAAGCAGCAGTATAGTGGGAGCGCAGTCTTCGTTCCATTTCAGTAGCTGCAGTATAGACAAGGCCCAAGTTACATTTATGTAGCTAAAGTGTAGGCCAACCCCACACACCTTTCTGTACCATGAGTGCAGGCGAAGAACATAGAAATTGCTATGATTACACTGTAGGTGAGTGCCCAAAAAAATTGGTGTACCAACAGTACTAATGTACCTCAGTAAAAATTGGCCATGCCCAACCAAGATGGCAGGTGAAACCCATTAATTGCTTTGGTTAATGTGGCTTAAGTGGTAACTAGGCCTGCAGGCAGCCCAGTTTAACGAAAAATTGGTTCAAGTTAAAGTTCCAACGCTTTTAAGAGCATTGAAACGTATAAAAAATTTTTAGAAAAATTATATGAGTGAGCCTTGTGGGCCTAAGAAAAATTGCCCGTTCAGCGTGATTACGTGAGGTTTCAGGAGGAGGAGCAGGAGGAGGAGGAGGAATATTATACACAGATTGATGAAGCAGAAATGTCCCCGTTTTGGATGGTGAGAGAGAACGATGCTTCCATCCGTGGGTGCAGCTTACGTATTGCTTAGGTATCGCTGCTGTCCGCTGGTGGAGAAGAGAAGTCTGGGGAAATCCAGGCTTTGTTCATCTTGATGAGTGTTAGCCTGTCGGCACTGTCGGTTGACAGGCGGGTACGCTTATCTGTGATGATTCCCCCAGCCGCACTAAACACCCTCTCCGACAAGACGCTAGCCGCAGGACAAGCAAGCACCTCCAGGGCATACAGCGCTAGTTCAGGCCACGTGTCCAGCTTCGACACCCAGTAGTTGTAGGTGGCAGAGGCGTCACGGAGGACGGTCGTGCGATCGGCTACGTACTCCCTCACCATCCTTTTACAGTGCTCCCGCCGACTCAGCCTTGACTGGGGAGCGGTGACACAGTCTTGCTGTGGAGCCATAAAGCTGTCCAGGCCCTTAAAGACTGTTGCACTGCCTGTGCTGTACATGCTGCTCGATCTCCGCACCTCCCCTGCTACCTGGCCCTCGGAACTGCGCCTTCTGCCACTAGCGCTGTCGGATGGGAATTTTACCATCAGCTTGTCCGCCAGGGTCCTGTGGTATAGCAACACTCTCGAACCCCTTTCCTCTTCGGGAATGGGAGTGGGAAGGTTCTCCTTATAGCGTGGGTCGAGCAGTGTGTACACCCAGTAATCCGTAGTGGCCAGAATGCGTGTAACGCGAGGCTCACGAGAAAGGCATCCTAACATGAAGTCAGCCATGTGTGCCAGGGTACCTGTACGCAACACATGGCTGTCTTCACTAGGAAGATCACTTTCAGGATCCTCCTCCTCCTCCTCCTCCTCCTCAGGCCATACACGCTGAAAGGATGACAGGCAAGCAGCATGGGTACCGTCAGCAGTGGGCCAAGCTGTCTCTTCCCCCTCCTCCTCATCCTCCTCATGCTCCTCCTCCTCCTCCTGAACGCGCTGAGATATAGACAGGAGGGTGCACTGACTATACTGTCTTCCCCCGCCTCCGTTTCCGAGCGCAAAGCATCTGCCTTTATGCTTTGCGGGGAACTTCTCAAGATGCATAGCAGAGGAATGGTGACGCTAATGATTGCAGCATCGCCGCTCACCACCTGGGTAGACTGCTCCAAGTTTCCAAGGACCTGGCAGATGTCTGCCAACCAGGCCCACTCTTCTGAAAAGAATTGAGGAGGCTGACTCCCACTGCGCCGCCCATGTTGGAGTTAGTATTCCACTATAGCTTTACGCTGCTCATAGAGCCTGGCCAACATGTGGAGCGTAGAGTTCCACCGTGTGGGCACGTCGCACAGTAGTCGGTGCACTGGCAGATTAAACCGATGTTGCAGGGTGCGCAGGGTGGCAGCGTCCGTGTGGGACTTGCGGAAATGTGCGCAGAGCCGGCGCACCTTTACGAGCAGGTCTGACAAGCGTGGGTAGCTTTTCAGAAAGCGCTGAACCACCAAATTAAAGACGTGGGCCAGGCATGGCACGTGCGTGAGGCTGCCGAGCTGCAGAGCCGCCACCAGGTTACGGCCGTTGTCACACACGACCATGCCCGGTTGGAGGCTCAGCAGCGCAAGCCAGCGGTCGGTCTGCTCTGTCAGACCCTGCAGCAGTTCGTGGGCCTCTTATCTCCTAAGCTGAGTAGTTTCAGCACGGCCTGCTGACGCTTGCCCACCGCTGTGCTGCCACGCCGCTCGACACCGACTGCTGGCAACGTGCTGCTGCTGCTGACACATCTTGATTGCGAGACAGAGGTTGCGGAGGAGGAGGAGGAGGGTGGTTTAGTGGAGGAAGCATACACCGCCACAGATACCACCACCGAGCTGGGGCCCGCAATTCTGGGGGTGGGTAGGACGTGAGCGGTCCCAGGCTCTGACTCTGTCCCAGCCTCCACAAAATTTACCCAATGTGCAGTCAGGGAGATGTAGTGGCCCTGCCCGCCTGTGCTTGTCCACGTGTCCGTTGTTAAGTGGACCTTGGCAGTAACCGCGTTGGTGAGGGCGCGTACAATGTTGCGGGAGACGTGGTCGTGCAGGGCTGGGACGGCACATCGGGAAAAGTAGTGGCGACTGGGAACTGAGTAGCATGGGGCCGCCGCCTCCATCATAGTTTTGAAGGACTCCGTTTCCACAACCCTATACGGCAGCATCTCAAGGCTGATAAATTTGGCTATGTGGACGGTTAACGCTTGAGCGTGCGGGTGCGTGGTGGCGTACTTGCGCTTGCGCTCCAACAGTTGCGCTAGCGACGGCTGGACGGTGCGCTGACAGACATTGGTGGATGGGGCCGAGGACAGCGGAGGTGAGGGTGTGGGTGCAGGCCAGGAGACGGTAGTGCCTGTGTCCTGAGAGGGGGGTTGTATCTCAGTGGCAGGTTGGGGCACAGGGGGAGAGGCAGCGGTGCAAACCGGAGGCGGTGAACGGCCTTCGTCCCACCTTGTGGGGTGCTTGGCCATCATATGTCTGCGCATGCTGGTGGTGGTGAGGCTGGTGGTGGTGGCTCCCCGGCTGATCTTGGCACGACAAAGGTTGCACACCACTGTTCGTCGGTCGTCAGGCGTCTCTGTGAAAAACTGCCAGACCTTAGAGCACCTTGGCCTCTGCAGGGTGGCATGGCGCGAGGGTGCGCTTTGGGAAACAGTTGGTGGATTATTCGGTCTGGCCCTGCCGCTACCCCTGGCCACCGCACTGCCTCTTGCAACCTGCCCTGCTGCTGCCCTTGCCTCCCGAAGATTCCCGAAAGGAATGAATTATAAAACAGACCTTTTATACATTTATTAGTTACAGTGGATACTGTTCATTAAAAAATAGTTATTAATCCCAACATAATCCTACTTGGCCAATAACATATAATGTACTGTTATTCAATTACAATATGTTGCTACTCGCATTGCCTCATATTAACAATCTGTGTCTAATTTCTGTGTTGCTGCTGGAAAGTCCTTTTCATTTTTTCATTGTTTTATTTTTATTTTTATTCATTATTTTTTCTTGCTTCTGTAACGATGTCATATTGATTCATATCTCATGTTATTAAGTGGAGCATATTATAGATAAATGTTCGTGTTTATGTATTGTTGGATATACTATGCATATATGTAGAAACCAAGACAAGTTCCTGCAGGAGGGACAGGTTTTGGTAATTGAAATAGCAGATTGCCATGGGTTAATTGCACATATGTTTTTAATTCACTTATTTTCACTAAACCTTTTTAAGGTTTGCATAATGGCTTTGTAAGTCAGAGGTGAACAAGGTTTCATAACCGAAACGCGTTCTCTGTATTATTCAAGCACCATAAAGAAAATAAAAAGCAAGTTTTTTCCACAATAAGCTGTATTCCTGCAATTGGATTGTTTTACGTTTATTCAGAGCCAGAAGTAGCCGGATGGCAACAGCTTGTGAGTATACTTGCTTGCGGAACTGAGGCTTGCAGCACATGAAGATAAGGTGGGACTTTTGTTTTTTATTTTCCTATGGATAAACCGGCTAATTCTACCTTACATTGAAGTGCTATTTACCCTCAAAGTTTTGAAATTATTTTCATTATTCCGCTTAATATACCGCTGTGTAAATTCCAGCGAGGTGCTTTGAAAACCCCTTTTTTTCTCCAACCAACATGAATTTAGAAGCAGACCAAAGACTGGCCAAATTAGCTGAACTATTTGGCTCTACAACAGGCAATGTTCCTAGAAATAGTAATGTGGAACAGCTTCTATTTGAGTTGGAGAAGGCAAGAAAAAAAGAAACCAAAATTTGGTGGGATATGAAAAGTTTGGATAAATATATACAACTTAATATGATACCAAGAGGTTTAAGGTTGAAAAAAGAACCTACATTTGAATATTCCACCGAGTTTAAAGAGAAATGGCATGATATATTATCTGAATGTTCCATCAAATTAATGCAATTAATAGTAAAATACGAAGCAGAAAAATTGAAGCAACTGGAAATTGATATAAAAAGTATAGAAGAATCTTTGATGAAAATGGTTGAAACGGAGGAATGGTGCCATATGGATAAAAAATTAAAAAATAACATCACAAAGATGGAAGAGAATATTATGTATATAAAAAGAAACAAATTGGAAAGGGACAGACAAGATTATGATACAAATAGTGTTTATAACTGGACCAACAAACGCATGTATAGAGGAGAATTCAGACCTATACTAAAACCCAATAATAGAGATAGAAAAAGAAAATATAACAAAGTCACTTTTTCCACAACCGACACTGAAGGACACACTACAGAAAGAGATTCGTCCAGCTGTAGCATGTCAAGTCCAGAACCAGGTGTATCCGGTTTAAGTATGAGAAAGAAAATACAAAAAAACGAGGCAACTTTAAACAAAAGATATCCCAGCAGGAATCGGAGAATGTGAACAAAAATGTTATTGTTCTAACACCATTTATTATTTCAGAACAACAAATATGTCTCCTAAACAAAGGTTTGAGTTTTTCTCCGGAAAATGACTTTTCTCTATTTGATACACTATTGGATGTAAACAGGTTTATCAGATCTTTGACAGTTAAAAGATATTTTTTTGATAAAAATTGGAGTATAAACACGGGTCCACATGATATCTCGTCTAATTATCAATACACAAATGAATTTGAGGACTGTACCTTTAAGGAAATTCTGGCAACCAAAGATCTAATAGAGTTGGAAAAGGAAGGTGGAAGTGAATCGGGTGATACGAAAAACGTAAATAAGATCAATTTCCATATCCCCAACCCAAGTTTCTACCCCCTGAATGCCAGAACAAAATATATGGATGACTTTCAACTGGCCATAGAAAAAGAACTTTTCAAAATAAAAGAAATCAATGTGCATAGAAAAAAGAAAAAAGACAATCTTACTACTAAAGAAAAAATTGGCTTGAAAGAATTTATGGATAACAAGAACTTAGTCATACGCAAATCTGATAAAGGGGGTAACATAGTTCTGCTAGACTCTGACCTTTATGCAAATCTTGTTAAAAATATATTAAATAATACTGATATATATAAAAAAATTGATACTAATCCGCTACAAGGCTGTCTAAAAGAACTTAACAGATTATTGCATAGGGGAAAAGAGTTTGGCATATTGGATGATAAAATTATTTCATATCTGTCTCCCACAAATCCTACTATGGCTTTATTCCATGGCCTCCCTAAAATTCATAAGGGAATATTTCCACCTCCACTGCGACCGATAGTTGCAGGGATCGGCTCACCCTGTGAGCAATTGAGCTCGTGGGTGGACCGATCCCTGCAACCGTTGGTATATAGAACTCCTGGTTTTTTAAGGGATAGCAAGCATGTAATACAGAAATTGCAGTATATGAAGTGGAGTGATAATTTATGTTGGATCCTGTGTGACGTCAAAGATTTGTATTCTTGCATACCACACCATGCGGCATTAGAAGCAGTGCGTTTTCATTTACAAAATTTTAGCAATTATAGCAATGAATTAAAGGAGTTTATTTTGTTATCTACGGAATTTTTGTTGACACATAATTTTTTCTCCTTTGACCAACAATTTTTCTTACAAGTTTCTGGAGCCCCGATGGGGTCTAAATTTTCTCCGGTTATAGCCAACCTCTTTATGAGTTGGTGGGAAGATTCCTTTATATTTAATCACAACAATCCTTTTGCTGGCCGCATGGTGTGGTATGCGAGATACATTGATGACATAATAATTATTTGGAACAAGGGTCCGGAACAAAATGGTGTGCATGAACAAATTGGCCAGTTTGAAAATTATATCAATAATAATTCTGTGAATTTACAGTTTACTGTGACACATAATGATGTGGAAGTATCATTCCTAGATTTAACCTTAAGGGGTAATTGTATTAAAGGAATAGAGACCAAATTATATAGAAAAATAACAGCAGGTAATACCATATTACATGCTAATAGTGGACATCCTAGACACACTATTAAAGCTATCCCCGTAGGGGAACTAATACGGGCAAAAAGATCCTGTTCAGATGATGCTTCTTTTGATGCAGCTAAAGTGGACATCAGAAATAGGCTGCATCAGAGAGGTTATAAACAGTCATCATTAAATGAGGCATGCACTAAAATAGAAACAGTTCATAGAAAAGAATTACTTAAAGATAAATGTACAAAGAAAAAAGGGAATAATAACAAGGGAATGGTTTTCTCTACGGCATATAGTAGGAATTTTTATGAGATCAAAAAAATATTTTTCAAATTTTTGCCTGTCTTAAGACAGGATAACACTGTTGATGAGATATTAAAAGAAGGGATTAAATGTGTTGCAAAAAGAAGTAAAAACTTGGGAGATCTTATAGCACCTAGTACTTTTTCCTCCAAAAAAGAAAAACCGCAATGGATGAAATTTCAAGGTTTTTTCCGCTGCGGAGATCCTAGGTGTACTGTCTGTCACTTAGTGGACAAAAGAAAAACCTTTTCTGACAGCGATAACAATAGAGAGTATAAGATTTACAATTTTATTAACTGCAACACTATTAATGTAGTTTATATAATTCAATGCAGAGAGTGTAATCTGAACTACATAGGTTGCACTACACGAAAGTTGAAGACCCGTATCAACGAACATATTCGTGATATTAAAAAGGATAATGTGAATAGTTCAGGTGCGGTAAAACACTTCTGTGAGAAACATAAAGGAAATTTAAATACTTTCTCATTCTTTGGCATTGAAAAAGTTACAAACAAAAAGAGAGGAACGATTAACCCGGATAAAGTGTTTAAAAGGGAAGCGTTTTGGATATTAAACTTAAACACAAGATTCCCGAAAGGAATGAATTATAAAACAGACCTTTTATACATTTATTAGTTACAGTGGATACTGTTCATTAAAAAATAGTTATTAATCCCAACATAATCCTACTTGGCCAATAACATATAATGTACTGTTATTAATTACAATATGTTGCTACTCGCATTACCTCATATTAACAATCTGTGTCTAATTTCTGTGTTGCTGCTGGAAAGTCCTTTTCATTTTTTCATTGTTTTATTTTTATTTTTATTCATTATTTTTTCTTGCTTCTGTAACGATGTCATATTGATTCATATCTCATGTTATTAAGTGGAGCATATTATAGATAAATGTTCGTGTTTATGTATTGTTGGATATACTATGCATATATGTAGAAACCAAGACAAGTTCCTGCAGGAGGGACAGGTTTTGGTAATTGAAATAGCAGATTGCCATGGGTTAATTGCACATATGTTTTTAATTCACTTATTTTCACTAAACCTTTTTAAGGTTTGCATAATGGCTTTGTAAGTCAGAGGTGAACAAGGTTTCATAACCGAAACGCGTTCTCTGTATTATTCAAGCACCATAAAGAAAATAAAAAGCAAGTTTTTTCCACAATAAGCTGTATTCCTGCAATTGGATTGTTTTACGTTTATTCAGAGCCAGAAGTAGCCGGATGGCAACAGCTTGTGAGTATACTTGCTTGCGGAACTGAGGCTTGCAGCACATGAAGATAAGGCGGGACTTTTGTTTTTTATTGCCCTTGCCTCCCCCTCTGAAGACCTGTCCTGAGTAGGCGTTGCAAACCAGGTGGGGTCAGTCACCTCATCGTCCTGCTGCTCTTCCTCCGAATCCTCTGTGCGCTCCTCCCTCGGACTTACTGCCCTCACTACTACCTGACTGCAAGACTACTGTGTCTCATCGTCATCGTCCTCCTCACCCACTGAAAGGTCTTGAGACAGTTGCCGGAAGTCCCCAGCCTCATCCCCCGGACCCTGGGAACTTTGCAATGGTTGTGCATCAGTGACGATAAACTCCTCTGGTGGGAGAGGAACCACTGCTGCCCAATCTGAGCAGGGGCCCGAGAACAGTTCCTGGGAGTCTTCCCGCTGCTGAGCATGTGTCATTGTAGTGGAGTGAGGAGGCTGGGAGGAAGGAGGAGCAGCAGACAGAGGATTCGGTTTTGCAGCAGTGGACGGCGCAGAACTGTGGGTGGACGATAGGTTGCTCGAAGCACTTTCTGCCCTCCACGACAGGACCTGCTCACACTGCTCATTTTCTAATAAAGGTCTCCCGCGTGGACCCATGAATTGTGCGATGAATGTCGGTACGCCAGAAACGTGCCTCTCTCCTAATCGCGCAGCAGTCGGCTGCGATACACCTGGATCAGGAGTTCGGCCTGTGCCCACACCCTCACTTGGCCCTCCGCGTCCTCGGCCGCGTCCACGTCCTCTAGGCCTACCCCTACCCCTCAGCATGCTGTATTACCAGTGATTTGATTTCCCAGGCAGGAAATAAATTGGCGCAAGCCTGCAGGCCAAATATCCTTTTTTCACTTTTTTTTAAAAGGAAAGGCCCACTGCGTCTATTCAATGAATAATAAGTTTAATAACTGTGTTGTGCCCCTGCAAATGTGTCACAGAACTTTAGTGTTGCAGAGTTATTAACTACAGCTGAGCAAGGAATTTCACAGGCAGGAAAGAAAGTGGCGCAAGCCTGCTGTAAAACGTAGCTGGTTGCGTCTGATTTTTTTACGTTCTCCACGCAGCACACACGTACCCAGAGCCCTGAGGACTGTCAGAGGCAGGCCAAATATCCTTTTTTCACTTTTTTTTAAAAGGAAAGGCCCACTGCGTCTATTCAATGAATAATAAGTTTAATAACTGTGTTGTGCCCCTGCAAATGTGTCACAGAACTTTAGTGTTGCAGAGTTATTAACTACAGCTGAGCAAGGAATTTCACAGGCAGGAAAGAAAGTGGCGCAAGCCTGCTGTAAAACGTAGCTGGTTGCGTCTGATTTTTTTACGTTCTCCACGCAGCACACACGTACCCAGAGCCCTGAGGACTGTCAGAGGCCGGCCAAATATACTTTTTTCCCTTTTTTTTAAAAGGAAAGGCCCACTGCATCTATTCAATGAATAATATATGTCTTCTGGCCCTGCCTAATCAATTCTGTCCCTGTAGTATTAATGCAGGGTGCAATGCTCTGCACAGCCGATTTTGAGAAAAAAAAATGCAACACAGCTAACAGCAGCCTGCACAGTACTCCACACGGTTAAATGTGGCCCTAGAAAGGACTGTTGGGGTTCTTGAAGCCTACACTCACTCCTAACACTCTCCCTGCCTAACCACCACTTCTGTCCCTAATGCAGGGTGCAATGCTCTGCACAGCCGATTTTGAGAAAAAAAAAATGCAACACAGCTAACAGCAGCCTGCACAGTACTGCACACGGTTAAATGTGGCCCTAGAAAGGACCGTTGGGGTTCTTGAAGCCTACACTCACTCCTAACACTCTCCCTGCCTAACCACCATTTCTGTCCCTAATACAGGGTGCATTGCTCTGCACAGCCGATTTAAAAAAAAAAATATATACACTGCTAACAGCAGCCTGCACACGGGTAGATGTGGCCCTAAAAAGGACCGTTGGGGTTCTTGAAGCCTACACTCACTACAAACACTCTCCCTACAGCAGCACCAGCAGCAGCACTTTCCCTCAGCTAACTCACAAGGCATCTGAGGCGAGCCGTATACTCGGGTGACATCTGATCTCCCCACCCACTCACAGCAGGGGGGTGGTATAGGGCTGGAACAACACAGGAGGAAGTTGTAATGCCTTCCCTGTCTTTCAATTGGCCAGAAAAGCGCGCTAACGTCTCAGAGATGAAAGTGAAAGTAACCCGAACATCGCGTGGTACTCGTTATGAGTAACGAGCATCCCGAACACGCTAATATTCACCCGAGCATCAAGCTCGGACGAGTACGTTCGCTCATCTCTAATAATCACCCATTTGGAAACTAAAAGAGTTCATATCATCACAACCATCTTATTGACACCCATTATACCCTGAAGACGGAATTTGACCAACTCAAAAGTAAATAGTGTAAAGTTTCAAGGGATTTCAAAAACAGTCTTGGCCTTTAAAGTGATGTCATATTTACAATTCTGCTGAAAACTCTGCTACTGGACTTCCCTTTGCAGGACTTTATAAAAGACAGGGCACACAGGCATCCCCGTCCTAAACACCTGGTAGAACATGTTCCTAGAGATGTTCTAACATGCATTCACTTCTTTCACATAAAAGAAAAATTATTGTAGGTGGCTAAAAAACTGAATCTATTACCTACGCCATATCAAATGCAATCTCTACTCACAGACTTATCCTCAGCAACATTGGTGCAGAGAAAATAATTGCTCCCTATCATCTCAGGACTTTGAGATAATAAAATTGCGCCTCTTGCTCACTTATAACAACAACAGCTTTGTTGTAAAATTGTTGTATGACCAAATTAGCCTTCTGCATCAGTGGAATTTAAATATCATGCTACCTCCTAGGGATCCTAAAGAACCCATCAGACAACTGACAGATAAATGGCAAGTAGTGAAATTTTGCAAGCAACCTCACCGCTGAATGACAATATTGACCTGATAGTATGAATCTCAGAACCATGATGATATTTCAAAACCACATCAGAACTTTTACCTTCACATTATCTATTCAGCTCTGAAAGAGCCGCATAATTTTTCTCTTTACTCATAGATATGTGAAGGACAGTTCACTGTTATATTTCTCAATATTTTTTCTTTTTACATTATGTACCAGGTATACTAAATTGCTCCCTCAATATGAAAAGGATGCTCCTGAGTGGATGGCTTTACATAATTGTGAAATGAAGAACCTATGTAACTATGCTTCCTGATTTATGATTTATTATGGTGATTACAATTGTATCAATAAATGTCAAAGGACTTAACCCCTTAGTGACCAAGCCTGTTTGCGCCTTAATGACCAGGCCAAATTTTGCAAATCTGACACGTGTCACTTTAGCATGGAAAAAGACCAGAAAGGTTTTGCATATCCAAGCGATTCTGACATTGTTTTTTCGCCACATATTGTACTTCATTTAGGTGGAAAAAAAAGACCAATAGAATTTGTGTTTATTTATTAAAAGCGCCAAAATTGGAAAAATTTTGAAAAAATCGTCATTTTTTTCACATTTCCAACTGCAATATCTCAAATATGTGCAAACATAATATAGAAATTTTTGCTAAGATTTATATTTCCATCCGTTTACTTTATTTTGGGCGCACATTGGAAAAACTTTCGTTTTTTTTTAAACCATTTAGGAGACGTACAAATGTAACATTACTTTTCAGCATTTTGGGGAGGACTTTGTTTTCCTACACCACTCCAAGATTGGAAAGGCTCATAGGAGTCAAAATGATAGATACCCCCACAAGTGACCCCATTTTAAAAACTACACCCTTTAACGTATTCACTGAGGGGTGTCATGAGTATTTTAACCCCACAGTTTTTTTTCAGGAGTCAATGCAATTTAGAAGAGAAAAACATAAATTTCATATTTTTGCAAATATGTCATTTTAAGACAGGACTTTTTTCTATAGTACACATGAAAATTAGGATTTGCACCCCAGAATGGATACCCCTGTTTGTCCCGTGCTCAGAAACATACCCATTGTGGCCCTAATCTTACGTTTGGATGCACAAGGGGGCCCAAAATGAAAGGAGCAACCGGTGGCTTTCGGAACAGAAATTTTGCTTGAAGGAGATTTAGGCCCCATTGCCCACTTGTAGAGCCATTGAGTGACCAAAACTATGGAGAACGCCCACAAGTGACCCCATTTTGAAAAGTAGACCCCTTAACGAATTTATCTAGGGGTACGATGACTTTTTTGACTTCACAGTTTTTGAATGAATCTAAGCCAAGCCGAAGGAAAAAATTACGATTTTCATTTTTTTGGTAATTCTGTCATTTTAAAAGCAGTTTTTTTGTACAGCACATATATGAATGAAGACTTGCACCCCAAAATGGATACCCCTGTTTCTCCCGTGCTCAGAAACATACCCATTGTGGCCCTAATCATATGTCTGGATGCACAATGGGGCCCAAAATGAAAGGAGCAACCGGTGGCTTTCGGAACAGAAATTTTGCTTGAAGGAGATTTAGTCCCCATTGCCCACTTGTAGAGCCATTGAGTGACCAAAACGATGGAGAACCCCCACAAGTGACCCTATTTTGAAAAGTAGACCCCCTACCGAATTTATCTAGGGGTATGATGACTTTTTGACTTCACAGTTTTTGAATGAATCTAAGCCAAGCAGAAGGAAAAAATTATGATTTTCATTTTTTTGGCAGTTGTGTCAATTTAAAAACTGTTTTTTTTGGAAAGTATACATAGGAATGAAGATGTATACCCCAAAATGGATACTCCCGTTTGTCCCGTGTTCAGAAACATACCCATTGTGGCCCTAATCTACTTAAAGGAAACATAGCTAGGCCTATAATGGAAGGAGCACCTGTTGGATTTCAGGGTACAACGGAATAAATTCCAGTCCCCATTGCCCACTTGTAGAGACATTGGGTGGCCAAAACGAAAAAGAACCCCCACAAATGACCCCACTTTAAAAACTAGACCCCTTAACAAATTCATCTAGGGGTGTACTGCATATTTTGACCCCAAAGTATTTGAATGAATCTAAGCAAAGCAAAAGGAAAAAATTACGATTTTCATTTGTTTGGCAATTTTGTCAATTTAAAAACTGCTTTTTTTGTACAGTGTACATAGGAATGAAGACGTTCACCCCAAAATGGATACCCCTGTTTGTCCCGTGTTCAGAAACATACCCATTGTGGCCCTAATCTACTTACAGGACACATGGCTAGGCCCATAATGGAGGGAATGCCCGCTGGATTTCAGGGCAGAACTGAATAAATTCCAGGCCCCATTGCCCACTTATAAGGAAAAAAATTTGACTTCCTAAGAATAATCCCCCCCCCGCCATCCCCATTTTTTGGCATTCCCTAAATATTAGATAAAGGTAATAATATAAACTGCGTTTTATGTCCGAAGACAGGGGTAATTACGGAGGCTGGTTGGGTTGGGCACATGGGGCAAGAAAACCGGGTATCACCCCCCTCCTCTCATGTATTTTGGGGGGTATTTCGTAACCTCAGCGGCGGGGATGGGGTGTAGAAAGTGGCGCTGTGAGGCTTTGTAATCATGCTGCGGTGCAGCGGTCTCACAGAGAAGGCGCTCAACAAGCTGCTCCTGGAACTGCAGGAGGACGAACGTTCCCGGGGCTTCTTGTAAATTCCGGATTACTGGTAGTGGTCTGAATAACGCCGGGCTCACGTAGCCGTAGGCGGAATCCACTTGCGGAGGCCTGCAGCGGATTCCAGCTGTGAGCCCGGCTGTGACCCTGCGTACGGTTGCGTAATGTACTGCGCATAACTGCCTACTCACACAGGCGGTTTTTTGTTTGCATTTCCCGCGCTGTCGCTTAGAGATGACCCGGGTACTCGCAGCCCGTGCACAATGTGTTTGCATATGGGGTGCGAGTGTATCCACGGTCATAGAGCACAATGGGCTCTAGGTCGCAGATATTCGTGGTAAAATTTAGCATGCTGTGTTCTGTTTCTGCGAGTGGATTACGTAATTCCGACCCGCTAATTGGGGGGAATTGTGTAATCCAATGCATGCGATTGATCCGTGGATTACCGCTGATCAAGCGCATGCAGAACCTGTAATTCCTCTCCGGTCATGTGTGACCGGCCTAATGTTAAATCGCTACTTTATCACGTGACCGGGGACCGCTCAGCGAGGCCACCGATCACTGCTCCAAGCACTCAGCGACCGTTGGTCGCTGGGAGCAAGGAGATTTAAAGTTTCCTGGGCTTCCCGGCTCCTGCGAATGTGTCCAGCATTTTGCGCAGCAGCCGGAAGGGTCCATGGAGGATAATCGCATCTGGATTCAAATGCGGAAGCCTCCGAGAAGATGTTTCATCTCCCCCAACCGATCGCATCGGTGAGGGGAAATGAAACTGCCACTTTTTAAAGAACTTTTACGTGATCGCCATTATGCATTGGATAACGGCGATCACGTGACCAGTAACCGCATACCGCGGCTCCCCGTGACATCTCCAGGCTCTTGACTACCTTTTGTAGCCAGCAGCAGGGAGATTTTATATTTATTGGGCAATATTTCACTTTTGCGCATGCGTCCGCCATCATGCTGACAGGCGCATGCGCCGAAGCTGGGGTAAGATCCGCGGATCAACATCCCACCAGGGATCAAATCCGGGACTTTGGGTACGTAATTTCATCCCCCCTTACGGATACGATCCATAAGGGGAGATGAAACTTTAACTTTATAAACTTTTTTTTACTTTCAACTTTTTTTTTTTTTTACTTTTTAACTTTACATGATCACCGTTTTCCGATGGATAAAGGTGATCATATGACTGGAAACCGCATACAGCGGTCCCCAGTCATATCTCCCTGCACTCGGCTATCTGTGACAGCCGGGTGCAGGGAGATTTTGAATTTGCCGGGCTCGCCGGCTTCTGCTCATGCGCGCCACATCGGCACATCGCAGAAGCCAGCGGGGGGTCCCGACACCGGCCGGAGGACATCGGCGGACCTGAGGTGAGTATTTTCACCTCCCATCATGAATCCGATCCATGAGGGGAGGTGAAACTTTAATTTTTTTACACTTTTTTTCACTTTTCCGCGATCGTCGTTATCCATTGGATAAAGACGATCGCGGTACCGGGGACCGCTCACAGCGGGCCCCGCTGACATCTCCTGCCTCCCGGCTACCTACCTACGTGCGCATGCGGCTGACGTAATGCTGCCTGGCGCGCATGCGCAGAAGGACGGCTACGACGCCCGGAGCATCGGGACAGCGGGGAGTCGTGCGGCGGACCTCGATGAGTAATTTCAGCTGCTCCGATGGATCCGAACCATCAGAGCAGCTGAATCTTTAACTTTTATTGCACTTTTATTTACTTTTTTGCGATCGGCGCTATCCATTGCATAGCGCCGATCGCAATGCCGGGGGGGAGTCCGAACTGCCCGGGATGACAGCTCCATGCTGTCAGCTACCTGCAGACACTGACAGCATGGAGCTGTCACGTCCACAGCCCGAGGGGCATTATTTTCTGCAGGACACATGTTTTTACGTCCTCAGAGAATAAAGCCCACTTCGGGAGGACGTAAAAACACTATGGGCTGGTCGTTAAGGGGTTAAGCCCTTCCCCGAAAATTACTGAAGGGGTTGCTGGCAGACCATTGCTTTCAAAGGGGCCACTGACAGCAGCGGTGGCCCTATTGAAAGCAATGGGAGAACATTGTGTTGCTCTGCCACAGATGTCACTGCTGTGACAGCTGTGGCAGGGGATTCTTTTTTCTCCCCACTGGGAGTGCCATCATTACTGAACACTGTAACAGTGCTGTCAGTGCTTAGTGACAAGGGGGACTCCCTGTCCAGAATATTTACACGCACCATGGCCGTATGCGTTGCACGCATTTCCTATCTTTTGCACGTGAGCGCATTTACACACCTGTAAAACATAGTCATGTGAACACATTATAGGAAACCAATGGTTCTAATAGACGCACTGTTTTCTGTGCACCTATGTATGCACATAAACACGCTCATCTGAAAGAGCCCTCAGAGAGAGACTTTGGAGGACACTAGAAGTATCTTGAACCTTGTATATTTTGTTGGGTAAAAAAACCTTTGCCTTCAAAACAGCATCTATTCTTCTAGGTACACTTGCACATAGTTTTTTAAGGAACTTGGTAGGGTGTTTTTTTTATTTTTTAAATCTTGCAGAACTAACAGTTCTTCTGTGGATATAGGCTTGCTCAGATCCCTCTGTCTCTTTATGTAATTCCAGACAGACTGAATGATGTTGAAATCAGGACTTTATGTGGGCCATATTATTACTTTCAGGACTCCTTGTTCTTTTTTACGCTGAATTTACTTGTTAATGGCATTGGCTTTAATAATAATAAAATTTAGTTATATAGTGCCAACATATTCTGCAGCATTTACAAAGACAGGGGGATACAGAAAGACAAAAGTACAAAAATACAAAAAAACATGGTTACATGTACTAATCAGTTGATGGAAACAGTAGGGATGAGGGTCCTGCTCCAATAAGCTTACATACTTCAGATAATAGAGTGATACAAAAGGTAAAGGGGCTGGAGATGTGCACGGTATGGTGAGGTGGAGAGTGAGGGATGCTATACACATAGACAATGGTCAAACAAACGTGTGGTAGCGAATCGGTGTGACTGCAGGGATTGATGGTGGCTAGCAGGGATTGCAGTCACTAGGACAGTTAGCATGTTATCAGGTGGAGTACAGAGGAGTTTGATTTAGGAGATGTGGTATGTCTCCCTGGGAAGGTGCATTTTTAGGACACTCCTGAAGTTTTGTGAGTCATGGATTATCCGGATGTTTTGGGGTAGTGCATTCCAGAGGACTGGTGCTGCTCTAGATCATTTATTTAGGGTCATTGTCCTGCTGCAGAATAAATTTGGAGTCAGACACCTTAAAGATTTGAAAAAAAAATCCTACTTTGAAGCTTTTCTTTCAACACTTACCTAAAAGTTTTACACAATACTGTATGTACCACAAAATGGTACTAATAAAAACTACAGCTTGCCTCACAAAAACCCTCTCACAGCCCAACTGACAAAAAATAAAAATTAGGACTCTCAAAATATGGTGAGAGAAAACAATTTTTCCTTAAAAAAAAGTTTATATTATAAGAGTAGTAAAACATTAAAAAGCTATATAAATATAACATTACAGAGAAAGTATACATGTGATTTTTACTGCACTGTCAATGCTGTAAAAATTAATCCCATCCTAGCCCCAATAATGGCACATATTTTTAGTTTTTTCCTCAAACTTAAATTTTAAAGTTTTCAGAAAAATACAAAGTTATGGCTCTTGAAAGGCAGGGTTGAAAAAAGAGAGTTAAAAAAAATCAAACTATCTCTGGTAAGGGAAAAAGAAAGAATGTAGTAGAAAAAACTGAAACATTTTGTTTAATTAGTGCAGATCTACAAGGGTTGGTGAATGACATTAGAATTCAAATTGAAAGATGTATGTATCATGCGCCACCTCTACACGCCTTTATTAGGTTCATCACAATGAGTCCATCTTGTCTGCAGGACTCCTTTAAAATATTAATGTTATTCAAAGAAGGCATCTGTAGTGTTATATTTTTTTTTTATTTTTTGTTGAGAGAAATTAGTTTTTCCTGTACTTTTAAAGATATTATCAAGTCTACAGCAGAAAGATAAAATTCTTTTTATTAAAGCTCCTAGCAACCATACCTTTTCACGGTATTTTGGACACAGTGTTCTGTTCTTCTTTGCTAAGGATTTGTTTTCTTGGAAGAAAACAGAAGCATGCAACTTTCTTGAACTTCAGTACGGCTTTAGATTTTTTCTTATTTGCCCTTTCTTGAACTTGTCTGATACGTATTCTGTTCAAGTCTTGAATTTTTCATATAATATTTTGATTTTATGTTCCAAATAAGTTTTATGATCACAGAAAAGCTTTGTGTGAAATGAATTGGAGCAGTTTGTGAAATAAAGATTTAGTTTTAAGTAAATATTCTATTTGTTTGGGGGGAAAAATAGTTTTACTTCCTGTAAGAAAACCATATGTTTCACATATAAGATATTACTGAAAAGAAAAGCATTCTTGAAAATAAGCAAAGTACAACCATGAATATTTGTACTTCAGGGTGCAGCAAATGATGAAGATAGCTACATATGCTCAAAGAGGTAGATCAGTCAAAATGAGAGACAATGAACTGGTCTGATCTCAGATCACCAACAATTTTCAAAGCTAAACTAAATTTCTTTGGCACTGCTAAAACATGACTGTTAATTGAGATCTGACACGATATTCTATGCAAAGGTCTATTTACAGACTTCACCAATGAAATCTTACATGTACCAGACATATCAGTGACTAGACGATTTTGTGCCTTAAGGGTCAAGTGACTTTCATAAATGCATTGCATAAGCCAAAACTCATTGACATAGCTTTATGAAGGATTCTTAGTTTGGGGACAAGTTTTATTTTTTAATGGCACCACTTTGGAGTACATATAATGCATTGTATAACTTTTATAAAAAATTTTCCCAGGGGCGGGACATGGAAAAATCATCTAGAAAGCTGCCATTGTTTGGGGGTTTTGTTTTTACAGCACTTACCATTCAGTAAAAATAACATGATAACTTTTTTATCTGTATCAGCATAATTACTGCAATACCAAGGTTATATAGATTTTTAAAATACTTTTGTACAATAAAAATATGTTATTAAAGAAAAACAAATGAATCTGCATCACCACATTTTAAGACTGGTAACATTTAATTCTCCAGCAACTGAGCTATGTGAGGTCTTGTTTATTGTGGTAAAAGTTGCAGTTTTTATAGATTTTTTGAAGTACATATGACATTTGGGTTGCTTTTTATCAACATTTTTTGGAGGCAAATTAAAGAAAAATAACTGGCATTACTTTTACATTTATTTTTATGGTGTTCTCCTTGCAAGATAAATAACAAAATATTTCCATTGTCTAGGTTATTATGAATACCTAAAATGCGTTGCTTTTTAATTCCTTTGTATTTTATCCAGTTAAAATAGGTCTTTCTTTGAACTTTTTCATGTATTTTTAGTACCTCAAGGTGACTTAACCCCTTCAGTGGTGGGTTTCTTAACACCCTGTCGTAACCACCAGGGCAGGTTTTTTAAATGGTCTAATCGTTTAATTTCAACTCATTTTGCAGTTGCGTTCCAAGAGCCATAACTTTTTCATTTTTCCATTGACACAGCCATATGAGGGCTTGTTTTTTGCGGGACAAGTTGTACTTTTTGATGGCAGCATTTTTGGGTATATATAATGTATTGCATAACTTTCGTAAAATTTGTAGGGAGATTAGGGGAAAAAATGAATTTCTGCCATTTGTTTTTTCGATTTCATTTTTATGGTGTTCAGTGTGCAGAATAAATAGTGTGATAACATTATTCTCTGAGTCAGCATGATTCAGGCGATACCAAGTTTATACAGTTTTTTTATGTTTTGCTATTTTTGTAGATTTAAAACATTTTTTTTCTTAAAGGTTTGTTTTGTGTCGCCACATTCCAAGAGCCGTATTAATTTTATTTTCCTTTACCGGTGCTCTAGAAGGTCTTGTTTTTTGCGGGATGAACTCTAGTCTTCATTTATCTAATTTTTTGGAACATGTAAAATTTTGATCACTTTTTATTCCATTTTTTCTAGGGGCAAGATGAGCAAAATCTGTAATCCTGGCATGTTTTTTATTTTTATTTTTCACTGCATTCTCTGAGCAGTATAAATAATGTATTAAAGTAATTCTACAGGCCAGTACAATTATGCTAATACCAAATTGTAATAGTTTTTTTTCCTTTTTCATGACTTTTTCACACTTTAATAAAATAAAAGGAATAAAAGTTTAAATCACCCTCCTTTTGCCATATCTTTAATAAAAAAATCTTAGTCATAAAAGAAAAATATATATTTGATATCGCCGTGTCCGTAAATGTCCAATCTATCAAAGAAGTCCATTATTTACCCCGCACAGTGAACGTAGTCCAAAAAAGAAATAAAGAACGCCACAAATGCACTTTTTCAGTCACCCTGTCTCCCAGAAAAAATGCAATAAAAAGCGATCGAAAAGTCGTATGTATTCCAAATTAGCACTAACGTAAACTACAGTACATCTTGCAAAAAATGAGCCCTTGCTCAAGTATGTCGATGGAAAAATAAAAAAGTTATTGGGCACAGAAGATGCAGCAGAAAATAATTTAAAAAAAAGAAATGTCTTTGAAAAAAAATACAAGTGCTACAGCAAAAAAAAAAAAAAACTATACAAGTTTGGTATTGTAGTAATTGTACTGACCCATAGAATGAAGTTATCATGTCATTTTTGTTGCAGTTTGTGTGCCGTAGAAACAAAACGTACTGAAAGATGGCAGAATGTCATTTTTTTTTTCATTTTACTCCACTTAGAATTTTGTAAAAGTTTTTCAGTACATTATATGGTACTTAAAATAGCATCATTGAAAAATACAACTTGTCCTCAAAAAACAAGTGCTCATGCAGTGACGTCGATGGATAAATGAAGAACTTATGATTTTTTAAGCAGGGGGGGGAGAAAAAAAATGGGGGGGGGGGAAAGGGCAGTGTCATTAAGGGGTTGAATAATGTACTAACTGCCTTCTCTGGGTCATTACAATGCAGGGATACCACATGTGTAATTTTATTTTTAATTTTTTACAAAGTAAAGGGAGATAATAAAGGTTTTCTCTGATCTCTGCTGTGAGAGGTGGTGCCTGGCTGTCTTCTGACAGTCAAGCACCAGCTCTCCCTGCCACAGAGACCATCAGCTTGCTTCTGACAAGCCGATGGTCTCTATGGCAACCTGTAAACAAACCAGTGCAGGAGTTTGAATTCAGAAGCGGGAGATTGCTGGCAGATCTGCAATATCTTCTTGCTTCTGTTTTTTAAGGTCCTGCACTGGTTCTCTGTGGGACTATGCAGGCAGAGCACAATTGCCGGCAGATGGGTAATATCTCCCTGCTTCTTTTCTTCTGCTTCTTTCTGAACTGTTCTATGAGAGACTATGCAGGCAGAGCACAATGCCACAGCTTGTGGCATTGTGCTCTGCAGCTCCCATAGTGATACATAGCCCGGAAATCTTCCCGCTATATCTCTATGGGCAGTGGAGCTCGTCCCGGAAAATTTCCGGGCGTGCCACTAAAGGGGTTATTATGTGATTGTTCAATTTCTAGGATATTACACTGAATTGCTTATGTAGTGCATTCTACTAAGCCTATGATAGCAATGTATTAGAGTGTGGGAGGCGGGCTCTAATAAGCTTAGTTACATGAATGAAACAACACAGCACAAAGTCAGGGTCAATAACTTTTTTCTTTTATTAATTAATCACACAAATTCGTGTAATCAACAAACTGGCATGTAAAATGCAAGTTTTCATTCATAGTTGAGTTGCTTTCCCTTGTTTGTATGTTGAAAGTATGGATTTTTGGCTATAATTCTTCCATGAAGACCACTTCTAAATAAACATCTCCAAACAGTAGATCCCATTGTTTTTTGCGAGTTTTTAGCTAATGGTATGGCTGGATATCTTCCAAGGGACATAAGCATGATGTATCTTTCATCTGCTGCTGTGTGTCTACAGCTCTCAACATTGCTGGTTTCTTTGTGCTTTTTCAAAAGAGTTTGAACAACACATCTTGAAACTCCAGTCTGTTTGGAAATGTATTTCCTGGGAGAGAATTTGTTGATGTAGTATAACTACTCTATGTCTTGTATGACCTGTGATTTGAAACTGTATTACACAACCTCACCTTTGTTGGAAAGTCTGGCTGTTTCTCAACCAGTTTTAAGCATCCTACACAGCTGTTTTTGTTTCAGTTAATGACTGTCTCAACCTACATATGAAAATGATGAACATTATCACCTGTTTTGTATAATTGGTTAATCATATACCTGACTATAATTCTACAAAGTATCCAACTTTATGCAAGGGTATCTAGAAGAATTTATGCGGTTTGAGGGAAAAGGGCTGTCACACCAAGTATTGATTTAATTTAGATTTCTCTTTTGTTTATTTACTTTACATTTTGTTAATTGACAAAAATGTACACTTCTTTTTTTGAAAGAATTCCTACTTTGCAGCATGTTATGCACACCTACTTAACATTTTTGCACAGTACAGTATATACTAATCCAAAAAAAAGTAAAAATATAAAAAAAACCTTTTGGTGACAGTTGAGGGCTCAGACACACAGGCGCATCAGCATCCGTACACCGCCGCCGATGCGCCCGTGTGACTGACAGTTAGAAGACGGCCGTACCTGAAGACGGCCATCTCTCTCCAGAGCTGATCATAGAACACACGACTGGCAATGGAGCCAGTCACATGTTCTTCCTCCCGGCACTGCAGAGACATGGCCGTCTTCAGGCACATCCACCTGTTGGTGTCAGTCACACGGGCGCATCGGTGCCGGTGTACGGGTCTTCAGGTACGTCCGTGTGACTGAGGCCTGAATGTAGAGTTTAGATTTAAACCGTTTTTGACATCATGAGACTAAAGGCCCATTTACATGAGACAAACTGTCAGGCAAACTATGCACTACAATGCGTCCCAGTGAAGCTCGCTGATTAGGAGCAAGTATCGCTGGATATATCTCAGAGCGTGGCCAGCATGGAGGTGGAGTGGTTGGGGAGCGCTCTCCCACCACAAACCTCCATTCACTAAAAGCAGATGGTCATCTAGTTGTTCAGATTTCTGCATGCTGACACAGGATAACTATCGTTCAAATACCCATGGAAGCAACTCTGAGGGCTCATTCAAATGAGTGTGTTTATGTGCGTAAAACACGTGTGAATGAAGCTCTGTGCACCATTGATTTCAATGGGGCCGCAGTTGCTGCTGGCAGCCCCATTGAAAGCAATGGGCTGCTGCCAACACCTGCAGTGATTTTTGGCGAAGGGCTTTAAATATAAGCCCTTCCCTGAAAATCGTCCCTGGCATGTGTAAAAAATTGTAAAAAATATATACTCACCTCTCCGCCACTATTGGGGCTCAGTTGTGTTGAATTCAATGAATGACCGAGCTCTGCCTGTAATTGGCTGAGTGCTGTGACCAATCACAGGCAGCGCTCAGCTGTCCTTTAATGAATGGCTGAGCGCGGCATGTGATTGGCTGAGCGCTCAGGCAATCAGACACAGCCCTTTTCAGCAGGCGAGATTTTGAAAGAGCTTCAGAGCAGTGCAGGGAGACAAGTGGCTAGATGCACCTGACAAGTGGCTAGATGCACAGTGTTCAGTGACAAGAGGACTCCCCGCGCGGAATATTTAAATGCACCACTGACCTATGTAGTGCACGGATGTCCTATCTTTTGCAGGTGCTCATGTTTGCATGCCTGTAAAACACGGACATGTGAGCACATCATAGGAAAACACAGGGTTCAAAAAGACGTGCCGTTTTGTGCACACCTATGTAAGCACATAAACATGCTCGTCTGAATAAGCCCTGAAGGATTATTGTTTATGAAAAAAGGTCTTAAGGCTTTTGGTCTTCATGTTTATTCAAAGTAGTGGTCAGTGCTGCAGTCTATACTGTTTGGTTCTCACTATGGAAAAATATTTTTTTTTTGTTCACTCTTGTTTTTTTTATTCTTGTGAATATAATAAAAACAAAAGTTCTATAGACCCTGGTCTCCACATTGACTGTACTGCACTTTATAGTTTCACTATTTTTGGATATTAGAAAAGCACACTGAGTGGGGTGTGTCAACACCAGTGTTCCATGGGCAGTCAATTTATTCTGTGGAATATTTTTTGTGTAATAACCTCTCTAAGGGTGGCTTCACACGAGCATGTGCGTGCATAAGTGCACACCCCTGTACGTGCAAAAACACGCGTGTGTAAAGGTCGATGAATTGCTTTCAATGGAGCCTTGGCTGCTGCTGCCAGCGCCATTGAAGGCAATGGTCTGCAGGCACCCCTTAATTGTTTTTCAGGGAAGAGCTTTAAATATAAGCTCTTCCCTGAAAATCATCCCTTTTAGTGTAAACAAAAAATAAATGAAAAATATTTCAGTGTTTTTAGGCTGTTCGTGTCTATAGGTTCAAAAAATGCTTTTGTGGTGATCCTGTTATCTTTGTGATCCAGTATGAGGTTAAGATACTTGATGCTTCCAGCACAACGTTTTCCAGGAAAAAACAAGTTAAAATCATTCTGGTTCAAATATATAATAAAATCATTAAAATCTTTGCTAGAACCGTTCCATTAGGGGTAATTTTTGGCAATGAATGGCTGAGCGCTGCCTCTGATTGTTTGAGCACAGGGACCAATCACAGGCAGCGCTCAGCTGTCATTTAATGGCTGAGCTCTGCCTCTGATTGGTCACAGTGCTCAGCCAATCAGAGACAGCCCTTTAAGCAATTTAAAATCCCCACCTGCTAAAAGTACTTCAGAGCAGTTCAGTAGAAGGTGCGGCTGGACTCACCTGAGGCCCAGAAGTGGCGAAGAGATGACTATATGTTTTTTTCATTTTTCTTTTACACATTCTAGGGATGATTTTCAGGGAAGGGTTTATATTTAAAGCCCTTCCCTGAAAATCACTGCACGGCTTGCCGGCAGCCCATTGCTTTCAATGGGGCTACAGAAACACCAGCCTTATTGAAAGCAATGGGAGAACATCACGCTCCTGTGCCACAGCTGTAATAGCTGTGGCAGGGAATTCTTCATCACCCGTGGGGAGTCCTCTTGTCACTGGACACTGACAATGCTGTCACAGTTTTCAGTAATGAGGGGGGCTCCCGGCTGAGATGAAGAAATCCTCGGCCACAGCTGTCACACATGTGACAGAGGATCGCGATCTTAACTGTATGTTCTCAATGAAGTGGGCACTGCTGCCGCTGGCCCATTAACCACAAAGTAAAACCCCTGGATGTGACAGCATCCAGGGGTTTCACATCCAAGCGGGTGCCACACTTTATTTGCGCATAAATGCAGCCAAGTGTGATTTTTTTTTTTAAAGTGATGTCTACTTCGGTCTTGCAAATTTTTGTTTGTTTGCGTTTTGTGCAAAAATATGTGCAGCAAACAAACACGTGTCTGACTGAGCTCTTACCATGTAACTTACAAGCAGCTATGTGCAGTCCAATTGTGCTGCATCCTCCATGCGCTCCCTTGACACACAGTGACAGGGAAGACACCATCAGCCCCTCTAACCCCACTTCAGAGGCACCACAGGAAGCACAGCATGCGGTCCTATTGATGGGTCTGACCCTGGAATCTCAGGAGTGGCTCTCCTAACTCTATGCAGCAAGTAAGGGAAGTGCAGGCAAGGCTTGTCTGCTCACTGCTTCTGCAGCACGAACTTGGAGAGCTCACAATGCAGAACATAAAGGTGTGCAAATCTCTATGCTTTCCATCTCTCCCTATTCCACTTCTAACAAAAGGGGCTTGCAACCTAGCAAACATGTAAAATCAGCAACAGCAGACATGTTAACCTTTAAGACACTGGAAGGTAGTAATGCTAACGTGGCTAGCCCATTCAAATGAAGGGAGCAATGACAATCTCCAGATCCAAATACAGAGGAAGTAATATCTTTGAAAGACATGCCAACTAAGGATCAGGCCCCTCGGAAGTGTTGCTAAAGGAAGCCATGATGTTGCACCACAGCTAATTTTACTAGGACATCTCCAACGCACTGATTTGGAGGCTCGAGGAGATAGGGTGAATGATTTTGAACATAAAATGGGGACTTTTCCTCTGCTCTCTGTCCCCTAGTACCATAGAGGACAAGATAGTATTGCTATGGAACAAAATTGCTGACATCGAAGAGTGAAATTGCATAAAAAACATTAAAGTCAGAGGCATCCCCAAATCAAGCCTGCCTATTGAGCTCATAAATTTATCCATAATATACTACCACATTGTTCCTCTCCTGACCTAACTATCAACTGTGCACACAGACTCCCAAGAGCTGTTAACAAACCTACTTCAAAATCTTAGGACACTTTAGCGAGGATCCACTTTCTCTTTCTTTTTTTTTTAAATCAATCTTTATTGAAAATTTTTCGAATATCAGTACAAATACAGTGTCACGGGGCATTAAGCTCAAAATAAGTACATAGTGCTAAAGTTGCCCCCTTGGGGTAATAAGCTGATACACATTAGACATCAGAATACTTCAGGATATGGTCTGAGAAGGCCAAACAATGCAGGTAGTTCTGACTACTTGGCTGTATACAAAATAATTACCCAACATAAAATAAACGTCAAGAACTAAAATGGAAAAAATTAAACTGGAGAAAATAAAACTCTAGTAAATAAAAGGAAAAAAAAAGAAAAGAAAAACTGAAGAAAATCAAAGAACATAAAAAGGGGAGATGTCCAGAAGAGCAAAGAAGACAGATAGGAGGGTGAGGGGAGGGAGGGATGGGGGGTATATGCTCTGAACCTGGTCTGGCGAAAAGGCAAACTCTGTGTTCCCGACAATAGGCTTAGTCTCACCCCATACAACACACGTGCATCAGAGCTCTTTCTCAGAGTTTGCTTAGGGTCCCAAATTTGCAAAAAATTCCTCTGCGTACCCCTCGACCAACTGGTGAGCTCTTCCAGGTTGTATACCTGATCAAGCTTCTCAATCCATTGCTCCTGTGTAGGGGGAGATTTCTGTAGCCACAAGCATTGGATCAGTGCCTTTGCTGTGTCAATTAAGAACACGACCAATTTATGTCTCAACGGGTGAAACAGAGTTGAAGGTTTCCAAAGAAACACCATTCTGGGAGTGATTTTCATGTCACAAGAAGAGAGTTTCCCCAGCACCGCCTCCACATCTCGCCAAAAGGGGACTATAGATGGACACTCCCACCATATATGAAGGAATGAGCCAACATCTCTATCGCATCTCCAATATCTATTGTGCGGAGCGAGTTTATAATCAAAAAGCCATTGAGGGGTCTCATACCACCTCACAAGAAGTTTATAGTGGCTTTCCTGGGATATGATACAGGAAGAGTGTCCAAATGCAGTCTTCAGGGTTAGTTTGGTATTTTTTACCAAGAGTGAGGTATGTAGCAGCTTTTCCCAGGAAGTGAGGAAAGCGGATTTAGAATCAACTGGTGTAGTGACAAAGTTTTTCCGAAGAAATGCAATTTTCCTACAACTCGATTTCCTCTCAACTATGATTTTCTCGAGAGGGGTGAGGGGTCTGGTAGATTTATGGAGTTTCAAAATCTCCCTAAACATCCTAGTTATATGTGCCTTCTGTAGAAAGGAGAGGGTTTGATTGCACAGAAAAGTTTGCAGCATTTCTTCAGGATTCAAATGTGCTACATTTCTTAGGTCTTTGATTAGGAATCCCTCAAATTTCCTCCACGGAGTAGCTGTACAAGTGTCCCCCGTGTTTCCAAGGAGTCTGGTGATTACACCGAGGGGGGTAGCTGGGGAAGGCTCAGGGGCAAGGGAGACTCTTAAGGTATTCCAGATCTCGCAGGGACCTCGAAGCAGGGGATTAAAATCCTTTGATCTGTATTTAGATTTTGTAATGAACCAAAGATCCCCTACCAGGGACACACCATGTGAATCCCTCGCCAAAAAATGAAGAAGTTTGTCCCTCACCAGAGCAATTAACTCCAACCAGTAACTAAGTTGGAAGGCTATATAGAAGTCATGCACGCACGGCAGGTCAATCCCTCCCTCAGATCTCCTCCTCGTGATTAAACTGAAAGCTAATCTAGGTCTCTTCTGTCTCCAGACGTAACCAGTAAAAATTGCTCGGAGGCTTTTGAAGAAGCTCCCGGGGAGTGAGATAGGCACCATACGGATTTTATAGAGAATTATTGGGAGAATGTAAGATTTTAGGATATTTTTCCTTCCAAATCACAAAATAATTGGAAGGTCGTATGACCTCAACAGATTCTTAACCGTTGTCATAAGGGATTGGAAATCAGAAGAAAAAAGGTTGTCTGACTTTTTTGTTAGTTTGACCCTTAGGTAGTCAATTGAGGTTTCTGACCATGCAAAAGGAGAGTTAGCTTTTATTATCCTGCAACGTTCCACAGGTATAACAAAAATTCAAAATAGTAGATTTTTCGAGATTTATTTTGAAGTTAGAGATGGAGCCAAAATTATCCAAAAGAGAGGTTAGCTTTGGAGGGCTTTTTTCAGGATCTGTGACTTAGGCCTCGGTCACACGGGCGATTTTCCGTGCGATCTGCGCATGCGATGTGCGATTTTATAAAACCATTGCTTTGCAATGGTATCGGACACATGAGTGCTTTTTATGCGCTCGTCCGATAAATTATAGAACAGAAATCGCAGATCGCACCTATCTGCGATCTGTGATTCCTGTTCTCTTCTCTATATGCGCTCAATGGGGCCGGTGGCAGCAGCGCCGCCCCCATTGAGAACATATACTAGACAAATCACTCTCCTCTGCCACAGCTGTAACAGCTGTGGCAGAGAAGAATGATGTTTGCCCATTGAATTCAATGGAACCGGCAATACAGCTGGCTATTGTCCTTCTTCTCTCTCCCTTTTACAAAACCAATTTGTTCACTATTAATTACATTTGGGATGAAATCCTGCAGCCTTGTCACCAGCAGTTTCGCCCACAGCTTTACATCTAAATTAATAAGGGAGATATGCCTAGGATGCACTTTTTTCAAATTAAGGAGCAACTAATGCAAGTGTGTAAAAATTGTCTCCATTTATTGCCCCATACCAGAAAACCTTACTCTTCATTGATCTTTTAAGAGCCACTATTCTAGCAAGGAAGAATATAGCCCTCATAATGTCACTATTACAGAACCATGCTATACCCTACAAATGGGGTTTTCCAACAAAAGGGATCGTGTCACGAAATAGGAGCATGCATATCTTTGCAACACTCAAAAAAGGCCGAGAGCTATTGAACTGGGCGTGTCTACCTCTCTAATCGCTATCCTCCCAAGCATGGACACACGACAAAACCTCTTCACCCAAGATCGCACATGAGTGGGATAAAATCAGAAACACATCTTAAACCACATGGCTTTACTTAGTTCAGGTTCCGTCCATGTTTTTCTGCAAACTCTCCCAAAGTTTGCACAGTATGACAAACTTTACTTTAATGCTCATGTTTCTTGACATGCTAAAGATTTTCCCATTATCCCCTCTAAAAATACCTTGCACTTTGCCCCTTATATAGCATGGATGCCTACAGAGATCCACCCACATCCCGATATCACATCAGATGAAGCTTTATTCCAGTCTCGGATGCTGCCCAAAGCACACCACTCCACATGGACATCAAAAAAAGCACATACAGAATGGAAAGATTGGGCTAAGCAGCAGCATATGTGAAAAAGACTTGGGTTTACTAATAGATAATAGACAGAACATGAGTCAACAATGTGAGGGCTCAGTCACACGGGCACATCGGCACCCGTACACAAGCTCTGATGCACCCGTGTGACTGAGCCGTTACTGCAGAAAGAAGATGGCCGTACCTGAAGACGGACGTCTCTCTGCAACGCTGATGAAAGAACACATGACCGGCAATGAAACCGGTCACATGTTCTTTCCTCTGGTGCTGCAGAGAGACATCCGTCTTCAGGTACTGCCATCTGCTACCTGCAGAAACACAGGCGCCGATGCGCCCGTGTGACTGAGCCCTGATGCAGCAGCCAAAAAGGCAAAAACAATTCTGGGATATATTAAGAGAAGCATAGAGTCTAGATCACATGAGGTGATTCCCCTCTACTCTTCCTTAGTCAGACCTCATCTGGAATACTGTGTCCAGTGCTGGGCACCCACTTTAAAAAAGACAGACAAACTGGAGCAAGTTCAGAGAAGAGTTACCAAGACGGTGAGCAGTCTGCAAATTATGTCCTATGAGGAACATTTAAAGGATCTGGGAATGTTTAGCTTGCAAAAAAGAAGGTTGAAAGGAGACTTCATAGCTGTCTACAAATATCTGAAGGGCTGTCACAGTTCAGAGGTGTCAGCACTATTCTCATTTGCACAAGGAAAGACTAGAAGCAATAGGATAAAAATGATAGGGAGGAGACACAAATTAGATATTAGAAAAAACTTTCTGACAGTGAGAGTGACCAATGAGTGGAATGGGTTACCATGGGAGGTGATGAGTTCGCCTACTGTCGTCTGGGATGATTTAGTGAAATCTGCATTGAGCAGGGGGTTGGACCCAATGATCATGGAGGTCCTTTCCAACTCTTAACAGTCCTTATAAAAGATCGCTTTTGTGGAGCTGAAATAGCATTCATTCACGAATCTCACTTCAGACAGTCTGATCCATCCAGTTTTCTCCACAAGGACTTCCCACTCACTTTTTACTCCAATGCCAAGAAGAAGAAAAAAGCCAGAATATTTGTGGGTATGAATAACAGTCACCTTTTAACTTCTCCAAGAAATATCTGACTATAGGGGGAGGTTTGTTGGACTGATGTGCAGTATCAGCAATTCTATTTTCACCATAGTCAATATCTATACCCCGAGTACTTCACAAATTCCACTCCTAAACTATGTTCCAAAGAGAATATTCCACATAATTTCAATGAAATTTATAATTTGTGGGTATTTTAACATAATTCACAACCCAGCCTTAGATACCATTACCAGGAGAAGAAGACCTCCCTCTCACCTCACTAACTGGTTATTGCATAATTGCATAATTGTATAATAATATATGGTGCTGCAAACACTCCTCAGAAAAAGACTACACATTGCCATGCTACATATATCCAGACAGACATTTTCCTTTCATCCACGTGGCTACTTCCAATGCTTGCACACTGGGACATAGGTGACATTACAGGGTCAGATCATGCTCCAATCATGCTTTCTCTGCTCCTTTCTCAATCTCCCCTAACACATTCATATAAAGGAACAATACTAAACGTTATTTCCTTGAAAAATAATGTAACACACACAGAGAAACATTTACCGGAATTCTTTGCAACCAGTGGCCCCTCCACTGATAACGCATCCCTACTATAGAACATCAGTAAGGCATTTGCAAGAGGTTTACTTATCCAACAGGCTGTGAACTTTAAGCAGCAATGTAACATCACTATACAAGGGCTGCTTTCTAAGATTGAAATCAGTAGCATTGTTGCACTGACATCTATGGTAAGTTTTAGTGTCACTTTTAGAGCACTTCTGATAACTTCAGAGATAAATGTAACTTAAAGTTTATCACAGAAGTTAGATCGTAGGACTAATATTTGTTGCCATTAGCCAAAGCACTTGAATAAGCAGAATAATAAAGCAACCAATCCCAAATCGATATTACCTATGTAATTTTTTTATATCGCTATTGTATATAATAAAAGTTAGATATTCTCTGATAATAATGATGAGAAAAACTAATAAACTGCTACGCAAAAGAAAAGAAAATCAATGCTGATCTAATAAACTTGATGCCAATAATTAGATAAAATGACATGTTTTGTTATTGTTTCATGTGGTTTTGCATCCAAAACATATTTAGAGAGAAGATTGAAACAAAATGTCATATTCAGAGTTCTAATAAAAACAATGATTGCATAGTCAATAGTCACCATCTGCTTATCCCGAATAATATGGTGAACCACTGTCTTTGACGAGGAAAATAAATGGAATATGTCACTCCTTGTCTTGCCTTCCAAAGAAGTCACCAACAAGTATTTTAAAGATGCCTTCCCCTTACATTACAAGCATCATTATGACTGATAATCTTTGGCTTTTAAGTTGAATAATTCTCTTTGCACTTTTTAAAATCCAACCTTGAAATGTTCTGCCAGAAAGCTCGTTCTCATGTCAGTATGTTCTATTAGAGTCTATGTTTAGCAAACGGCAGCCTTTTATCTATAGACATATCTAGACAAGATAATTGTAATAATTCCATCAGAACAAAATGAAAGCTTTGAAAAGATTACATTCTAAATAGAAGATCCTTATTTATTTAAATACCAATGTCACCTGTGCCTACTGCTGTCTTTCCTAACCAACCTCTTCATTAGTTGAAGGAGCTGCTTTATATTTAAAAAGTCCATTAAACTGCTCAGTCTCTGGCCTCTAGTATTTTCAGTCTTATCACATCTTTAAATAGGAATCAGGAAACATTCTCTTGTTGGCACTTACGTCTAGTGTGTAGCAAGTGCTTTATTTGTGAGCATACAGCAACTAGGACTATGGCACACCAAGGATTTCAATAAAATCGCAAGCATAGCATACAAATTACTCTAGTCTCAAATCACATTAAAAGACAGCTCCTATTAACAAGTGACTTATATTAAATGATGAATAAACAATATATGTTTAGTCCATATCTGTCACTCCATGTAATTAAATACCTGTTCAATAATAACAGTCTTTCCCATATTTCCTCCCACCACCCAACTTTGTTTTAAAAAATCCACCAACTCTAGAATGGATAAACTAATTCTGTGCAATAAAACTTCCGTGAAATATATTTTGCTACTTGGAATAATTGGCCACTTTTTGTGAAATTCTTGAATACAATAAACACTGTATTTTTAATTCACTTTAGAACAATTTATGCCTCCCTATTCTTCAAAGCATGCTCTCTAACCAATCCTGAACTAAAACATTATTATTTTACATCACTCTCAACTATTACATGAAATAGTGCAGTAATAAATAAGTAAGAAAAGGACACAAATGGCATATTTCCATTCTATTTCAGCATATTTAATAATAATAAATTAAGAGATCTTTCTTACCTTTCTAATGCCTTCTGAAGGGTTGGATACACAGTTGTCAGCTCCATTGTTTTTGCTAATAGTTCTCCACAGCTCTGCAAATGTGCTGTCTTGTTCCAAAGTATTAGTTCCTTTTGCTTTAAAATATTCATATACTGCTGAATCTTTTACTGTCCCGTAAGATAAATCCATTTGTTTCGCCAAGTCTTGAAAAGTTCTAGAAATAATAAATAATGTAATTTATCGTATTCGTTTGCTTTTCTTTCAAAACAATTTAAACATAGCAACACTAATAATAATAGTCACAAAAATAACAAATTAAATTACAAGTAAGGAATCGTAGGAGGAGGGGGAGAAGCTAGAATGATTCAATCTCTAGCCCTGACGCTCTAGCTCTGCCCCCTCTATATTTGCTATAGGAAAGCTCTGTGAGAAGCCCTACAGCCCTGCCAACTCTCTCTGTGCTATGAGGATATCCCTTGGGGATCCCCATAGCAGGGAGAGAGTGAAGCTATGGAGGATTTGAAAAGATAGGCCTTGACCTATCTTTTGCCGTGATATGCAGCAAGCTCTCATAGATTTCTAGGGCAGCTGCAAAAAAGGGAGGGGAGGAAGTTACGCTGCGTACAATGCAGGGAAAAGACGACAGCTGCCCGTAATTAGGCATATTGGTAATTCAGAGTATTTTATAGTGATCATTTGTTTCATAGCTTCTGTGTGTTTTTTTACATAAATACAGCAGCACCTAGTGTGAATGGCTTCAAATATGTGAATAAAAACTGGGACTCGATCGGGTCAAATCTTCGTTCATGCGATTATACGGTGCATATGGGCCAATGCAAAAATGCATATGATCGTGTGAAGAAGTGTGAATTCATATGTGTAATAAAAATAAGGCCAAAAATCTGCAACAGCAATTTTGCAGCAAAGAATTCAGGCAGAGTTACTGTGACGTATTTGCTGTAGAATTGTGTTGTACACAAAATATTATAGGAAGCATTACCACAGTGGAGAAAATCAGTTGTGGAAATACTTTTCATGAATGTTTTGTGGGTTGTTTTTATCTACATAACAAACACACAAACTATCTGCTGAAGAAATTATACCGCATGCAAATCTAGCCTCGGGGCTTAAACACATGACCACGGTTTTGTCAGGTTTTGCTGGCGTGAAAAGCCCACCCGCAAAATGTGATGAAACAAGACCATTGATTTCAATTGTTTCCTTTTTACCAGCGTGATCCTCAAACTTTCTTGTTCATAGGGCAGGACCTATCTTTCTGTTTAGTTTTTTTACTGCACACAATGGTGTGAAATTTAAAAAAAATAATAATTTTGACTTATTTATGCGCAAATAGGCCCCATAGCGGTGAGCTTATTTGCACACCCGCTAGCGTGTTAAGCCCTCAGAAAGTATTTTCTCATTTCATGTGTTAATGAAAGCAACAGCCTTCCCCAAAATAGTTGCTTTAAGATTGCTCCAGTTGGTATATATCGGTGCTTATCAGAGCTAATTCATGAAAGGGGACTATTTTGGTTTTCACTATTTAAGATACCAGGAACACTAATATTTAGTACAACAGTAATTGTGCACATGTCCATAAAATGTGGAATAGTGCTCCTGTCTCACTTTTTAGTTGTCCTAGATATATAATACTTGGTTTATCCGGGGTGAGGTGCTAACTTTGAAGAACCCTCATGGCTGACTAATCTGAAGTTATAGCTTTTATACATGGAGTTTTGAGGAAACTGTAGTTCAAGGGCAGTAAAACACTAATGCGTCTGTGTGCAATGTGCTGAGAATAGAACCCATTATTTTGATTTGGCATGCACAAAAAGAAACTGCAGCATGTGAAATGCACTAGAGAAGTTTATAGGGGGTGTGGAAATGTGCACCCAATACCCATGTAATTGCGCTGCGCAAATAAATAGGACATCAGAAACATCTGGTGTTAATTAGGCTGCACAACCTTTTAAATTCCAGTGCTGGTGTGTCCCACACCAATGTGAATGGTTCCGATAGCGCAGAAAGTACAGTAAAATGTGCAGATATGAGAATAATACCACAATATTCACTGCACAAAAAGTCATGTTATTACTTGCGTTATTTGCACTTATGCTCATGTAAAGCTGCCTAAACTCTTTTTCCCAAGTGAGATTGGTTTAGATTTTAGAGAATTCAGCATGAGGGCTCAGTCACACGGCATTTTTTTGCCCGATTTGCAGATGCGCTTGCGATCTGCGTCTATATATACCCAATGCTTAGCAATGGGATCGGTCACATGGCAGTTTTTTACGCGGATGTGCCGAAAATTATGAGACACAATGATTCGCAGAACGCATGTAACTGCGTTCTGCGCAAATCGTTGTTCCTGTATATGCGCTCAATGGGGCCAGCGGCAGCAGCGCCGACCCCATTGAGAACATATACTAAAGATCGTTCTCCTCTGCCACAGCTGTGGCAGAGAAGAACGATGTTTTCCAATTGAATTCAATGGAGCCTGCAATACAGCTGGCTCCATTGAAAGCAATGGGATGCCGGCAAGAGCTGTATTAATTTTCGGGAAAGGGCTTCAAATATAAGCCCTTCCCTGAAAACCATCCAAAAAAGTGTAAAAAAATAAAAATATATATATACTCACTTTTTTGCAGCTGCCGGAGACCAGCCGCGTCCAGCCGACTCTTCTCCTGAACTGCTTTCAATGGGCGAACATCGTTCTCCTCTGCCCACTTGATTGAGCCCTTTGGGCTGATAAACACTGCTAGCAGCGTTTTTTTCAGCCGTGATGCTAGCTTCGGTCACGCAATTTTTTTGTGCGCATCAGTTTTGCGCACAAAAAAAAAATTGCACGAAAAAACGCCCATGTGACTAAGCCCTTATTGCCTATTAACTCATACATAGGTCTTAAAATTTTGTAACTCTCAGAATTTTAGGGAAATAAGTGAATAACATCCAGGCTAACCAGAAGATAAGATTGATAACATGCATTTAGATAAATTTTGATTCTCTAGTATCTATAGGAATATAAAATTATACATGGAGTGTAATATAGAGAAAGGTAGCAATTAGAGATGAGCAAACGTGCTCGGCCACGCCCCTTTTTCGCCCGAATACCGCGATTTCCGAGTACTTCCGTACTCGGGCGAAAAAATTCGGGGGGTGCCGTGGCGGCACGGGGGTAGCAGTGGGGAGTGGGGGGGAGAGGGAGAGAGAGAGGGCTCCCCCCTGTTCCCCGCTGCTACCCCCCGCACCGCCACGCCTCTCCCCGCCCCCCGGCGCCCCCCGAATCTTTTCACCCGAGTACTGAAGTACTTGAAAATGGCGGTACTCGGGTGCGTAAGTACTCGAAACGAGTACGTTCGCTCATCTCTAGTAGCAATATATATATTTTTTTAAAACCTGAAAAATCACTGTAAGGCCTTAGTCAGACGGGCGTTTTTTCGTGCGATTTGCGGATCGCATGACGGATGCGCATGTGCAAATCGCGTGACCGGTGCCCGAAAATGGCCCGAAAATCTGCTCCTAGCCGCGTTTCATTAGAAACGGGCCGGAGCTATCCAGCACATTGCATTCAATGGAGCCTGCAATACAGCCGGCTCCATTGAAAGCAATGCGCTGCGGGCGAGTGTGGGATGAATTGTCGGGAAGGGCTTAAATATATAAGCCCTTCCCTGCAATTCATCCAGAAAAGTGTTAAAATAAAAAAAATATATATACTCAGCGCTGAGCCAATCAGGGGCAGGTCTGACTCACACCCCCTTCACACCCACTGCAGGCCGGCCGCGCGGAACTCCGGCTGCCGGGAGCAGGTGAGTATATATATTTTTTTTATTTTAACACTTTTCTGGATGAATTGCAGGGAAAGGCTTATATATTTAAGCCCTTCCCGACAATTCATCCCGCGCACGCCGGCAGCCCATTGCTTTCAATGGAGCCGGCTGTATTGCCGGCTCCATTGAATTCAATGGGCAAACATCGTTCTTCTCTGCCACAGCTGTTACAGCTGTGGCAGAGAAGAATGATTTGTCTTCTATATGTTCTCAATGGGGTCGGCGCTGCTGCCACCGGCCTCATTGAGCGCATATAGAGAAGAGAAGCGGAATCGCAGATCGCAGATAGGTGCGATCTGCGATTTCTGTTCTATAATTTATCGGACGAGCGCATAAAAAGCGCTCATGTGTTCGATACCATTGCAAAGCAATGGTTTTAAAAAAATCGCCTGACGCATGCGCATGCGCAAATCGCGCGGATAAACGCCCGTCTGACTAAGGCCTAACACTATTTTTCTTCCAATGTTATTAAGTGTCAGTTTTCAATTGTACTTCATTGCATTTGCATTACAATATAATAAGAGAGGAAGTTGATTATTTATGATAGATTGGAACTTTTGTCAAATGGGCATTGAATGTTTTGGAAGGCTGTTTTGGGGGGTTTTAGGATATTGAGGGTTTCATAAAGATTCCATTATTACGGCTTTTCAAGCATAGTTTAGGAGCAAGGCAGTTTTCTATGTGCATTCAATATTGTTTTAAATATGTGTTCCTCCAGTCTTTTGCTGTATATTGGTGGGTTGCTGCATAATAATGTTTGATCAATGGGAGTCCTAGACCACCAAAACTTCTCTTTCATGATAAAAATTAAAAGGTTTTCTTGCATTCCCTTTAGACCATATGAATCTTTTAATTACATTATGAGGGGTCTGACAATCCCCTAGAAAGTAACGTAATTGGGAGTGTACTTATTATATATAATATATTTAAAAGAATCATCATTTGGAAAGTAGCAATTTTGTCCATCCATGGGATATTAAGTTTGTTGTATTTTGGTTGGTAGTATTCAATAGTTTTGAGGAGCTCACAGTTGAGTTCATATAGTAGCATTGAGAAGAATTGAACTGTACTCAACATTTGTTCCATGACAATCAAATGAGTATTACATAGTAAAATAGTATGTAAGGCCGAATGAAGACAATGTCCATCTAGTTCAGCCTGTTTAACCCCCCCCCCCCTCCCCTTGTTGGTCCAGAGGAATGCAAAAAAAAACCCAAGCAGCCATTTAGCTCATTTGCAGGAAAAAATGTCCTGCCTGACTCCATAATGACAGCCAGAGTAATCCCTGGATCAACATTTGAGATCATCAATCCCACTAGTCACCTAATGTCTATATCCCATAATATCATAGCATTCTAGAAAGACATCTAGTCCCCTCTTAAACTCTTTTATGGATTTTTCCATCACCACATCCTCAGGTAGAGAGTTCCACAGTCTCACTGCTCTTACAGTAAAGAACCTTTTTCTGTGTTGGTGATGAAATCTGCTTTCTTTTGGATGTAGAGGATGCCCTCTTGTTACTGTCACAGTCCTAGGTATAAACAGATCATGGGAGAGATCCTTGCATTGTCCCCTAATGTAGTTATACATAGTTATTTGATCGTCCCTTAACTGTCTTTTTTCCAGGGTAAATAATACCAACTTTGATAGGACTGGGTATTCCAGTCCTCTCATTCCATTTATTAATTTAGTCACCCTTCTTTGAACCTCTTCAAGCATTGCAACATCTTTTCAGAGCACTGGTGTCCAGAACTGTACACAGTATTCCATGTGGGATCTGACAAGTGCCTTATATAGTGGAAGAATAATGTTCTCCTGCCTCAGGCCTATACCTCTTTTAATGCAACCAAGACTTTATTTCCTTTTGTAGCAGCTGACTGGCATTGGTTGCTCCAGTTAAATCTACAGTCCAGTAGTACCCCCGGGTCATTTTCCATATCACTTTTCCCTAGCAGTACCCCATGTAGTGTATATTGTTGACATACATTTCTCCTGCCCACGTGCATAACCTTACATTTATCAACATTGAACTTCATTTGCCGTATTGAGTCTTGAGGGAGTTTTTTTTGTTATCTAACAGATTGATGATAAGCACTTGAGATTAACCTTATAATATAAAAGCATAACATATTGCTTAATGGTGTATACATAATTTTTTTAATGATAATTTTGGTTGTCAAGGTGAGAATAATGTCATCTACATAGATGGATAATGTCTGTGACTAGTTTCAAATAGTTACTCCCTATATATTCTTTCAAAAATGTTAGTGTCTTATTCTTTCAACATAATTTATGAGATTTATGAGTCTTGTGGTGTTGTCAGGTGCTTGATATCATTCTCAAATCCCATTTGATCATATTTGGTAAAGGTTGGAAGAATTGGGACTGGTCTGAGTGCTAAGATTTTGGAGTAGCTCTTTATAAACGTATAATAAAGATGTAAGTCATAAGTTTTGAGTTATTTTGGTCAATTTGCCAAGCTTGAAAAATTGTAATGGCTTGAACATTTTTATAGGAATTACATATGGATGATAAAGCTTATAATATTCATTTTATTACCCATATGGGCCAGGAGAAATATTATTTTGTAGGGATTTAATGAATTCTACCATCTACAGTATGTAGAAGAGATGAATTTACTGAAATGTGTTTTTTTAAGAAAAGGAAGGTACGTTAGTTTTGCCAAAAAATATTGTAACATTTCAAGAAAATTGGGGGCTGTTGAGTGCAATAGTGCAAATTATATAAATTTGTAAACAACATATTTGAATTGCTTTTCAGTTTTCCTAAGGTCAACTATTTTTGAACTATTGGAGAAATACAAAAGATAAATAATTCTTTATTTAGAATATCTTGGTATTAGTCTTTGGCAAATAAACTGATGGCTTAGTGGTTTATGAGAAATGTTCTGCTTTAGTTTTTAAGGCTTTTTCATAATTTTGCATTAAGTGGCCTCTACATTGTTCCTAAGTGTTATAAGCTAGTTAAATGTATCTGAAGTGGGTTGAGGTTTGTTATTCGGCTTTTTATTACATTAAATAGTTTACTGATCTTTTTTTCTGATTTTAATAAGTATGCCTCTTACGAATGCTTTGCATTTGTTCCATATTATTTATGGATTTGGTACTGATGCGGTCTGGAAAATATTCCTTAATTGCTTGTTTTATGTCCCACTTGTATTTGCAATGTTCTAATAAAGAAGTGTTATTTCTCCGAAGATGCTTGGTTTGAAATATACTATAAAATTGCTTTGCTAACAAATAGTAGAAAAGCAGAGCAAAAAAGATGATAAGGTTAGGAAAGGGCATTGACTAGTTGGCAACTGGCTGTTACAGAGATGACTGAGCAGAAGGACCTCATGTGAAGTGGAGAACATGATCGTGGTCATGAGAAAGGAACTAGGTAACAGCAAAGAAACATGGACTCTGGATGATAGCAAGACACAGTCTGGAATGACCTGGACCAGACTAGACTAGGATCAAACAGACTAGACAAAGCACCTTAAGACAGAATTCACAGTAGCAAGAAGCTAGATAGGACTGGCTTAAGAAAGAGCACCATGTACGGGCACCTAAATAGAGAATCATGAATGAACACATCAGAGACAGCTGCATCATAACAGAGCTTAGGTTGCTTTTACACAGGATGACCTGTTAGGTGCAGATGCCCCAAAGGTCATCCCAGCAATAATCATTCCAGTGCTTTCACACAGGAATGATCATTGTTAGAGAATGGAATTGGAGCAGGCCAAGGATCGTCCTGGCCCACCAGCCTATATCCACAGTAAAAAGGCAGTCATTCATAGATGTTTACAAGGACCAACCCATCATTTAGTTTTAATGTATGAAGAACATGACCTACAAACAAATGTATTGTTCATTGTTTAGTTGTGCAAGCATTTAGGGTGGTCTCACCACGTAAAAACACATGCAGTAGTACAATGCTTTAAGCCATGAAAGAGTATTTTTTGCGTGTATGCCTACACAAATACTGTGCGCATTTGCGAAGGTACCGCTAGTGCACATGGGCAGGGAAATCACCCCTACTTGATTTAAATGGCTATTAAGCCAAATGAGGTGTTAATGTTCGCAGGTATGCAAAGTATTTTGCACATACCTGTGCATACATATGTGCATATTTCCATACCCCATAAACTCATGTAGGGACCTTTGGTGCCCAAATGATCACTAAAATAAAACGTGCTGTTTTTTCGCACGTTCGAAATGCGCGTGTAAAAGTGCATAGTGTGAGAGAATCCATTGAAATCAATGAGCTCTATTCTCTAAGTATTGCTCGTGTTAATTTTGCGCACACAAATATGCTCTTTTGAAGCTGCCCTTACACTGAACTATAATTGTTCCGATTCTCACTGATCACAGGAATTTGAACAATTTCTTGGCTCATGTAAAATGGACCATAGAACCAAAGAAGAGTTAATCCCCACTAAACTGCAGCTATTAGGTGTGGTCACATAGAATAGTGAAGGCAGCAGTAGAGGAAATGCAGAGCTGCATTTTTACGCGTAGCAACTTCATGATCTGACAATTTGATCAAATCAATAGCTGAAGATTTTGACTAAAATAGTAGGTTTTGATCTAATAAAACCATGCCTCTAAGTGTATGTACAATGTACTCTGCCTTGGAAAACTATTCGCTTCCTTTATGTTTTCCCTATTTTGTTGCAAGCAACCTGGAATTAAAATGGATTTGGGGTATTTATGCCATTTGAATTAAAAAACATATCTCCCATTTTGAAGGTTTACTCTGTGACACAAATAATAATAATTAAGATAAAAAGCATAACACATTAAGTGTGCATAAAGGCACTTTTACATGAAACGGTTATCATTCAAAAAATTGTTAAAACAAGCAAAAATGACGATAATCATTCACTGTAAATGCAGCCAACAATCGAAAGATGAATGATAAATTGTTCACTTTTCATTCATTGTTTATTTTATGCAGGCATAAAAAAAATCATTGTTAGCTCATTAGGTTTAAATACCGATTTTTTCAGCCGCTGTCATTCACTGACACAGTGAATGTGAACAACTGAACAATTCCACTTTTGAACGGGCCAACAACGTATCTGCCTGTATAAAAAGGCTGGCCGAGCAAACATATGAACTCTGATATAATTTGCTGTTTGCTTGTTCAAACGAGGACCTGACAGGTTTAACGGATCCTAAGTATTCACCCTTGAAAAACAATTCTTTATGGGACAACCTTTTGCTACAATTACAAATACAAGTCTCTTGGGTTATCTCTTTAGTAACCAAGCATATCTAGCAAAAGGGACTTTTGCCCATAACAAAACTGGTCCAATTCCTTCAAGTTTAGATGGGTTGTATTAGTGTACAGCAGTCTTCAAGTCATGCCACTGATTCTCCTTTAGGGTTCCTTCAGATATATGCATGCACAATTGCGCACACTTCAGTGCAATGCATTTGCCCCATGAATGAGCTGCTTTTTTGCACGTATCAGCCCATTTTACTGTACTTTTTGGCAACCCCCTGCCATGATTTAAAAGGGTTATTTAGCTTATTAAGGTCCAGATATGTTCTTTTTCACAGAATTACACAGCATATTGTGCGTTAGTGCAAATTAAGCATGGATTTGCGCACTTCTCTAAGACTTCTATTGTGACCCATGTGCACAAAAATAGAGCATCTTCTATTTTTTCTCCACATGCTCCAGATGCACATGCAAAAAAGGAAAGTGAGAACAAACCCATTGAAATCAGTGGGTTCTATTCTCTGTGTATTGTGTGTGCAAATTCTATGCACACAAAAACATGCACAAAGATGTTTGTCTGAAGGAGCCCTAACATTGAGGCCTAGGCTTTGCCTAAGCCATTACAAGACATTTAAATGTTTCTCTTAAGCCATTTCAGTGTAGCTTTAGCAGTATATTCAGGAGAACTATCCTGTTGGACTCCAGCTAAGGTGAACCTCCACCTAAATCTCAAATCTTTTGCAGACTGAAAAAAGCTTTACTCAAGAATTATCCTATATTTAAAAGGATTTTCCAAGATTGACTTTTATCACCTATTCTCAGGACAGGCTGTAAAAGTGTAATCGGTGGCACTCAACGCTGAGAACCCAATCCTAAGAATGGGGGTCCCATGTGCCCTACTTTTACCACTGAGAGCTGACTGCAATCACCCAGAAGGAGATTAGATTGAATGGAGAGATGGTTGCACATGTGCAATGCTGCTCCTTTCAATGGGAGTGACAGAAATAGCCAAGTTCAATTCTTGGCTATCACCAGTAGTCCCATTGAAAATGAATGGAAAGGTGCTGCGCATGCACAAATGCCATTCCATTCAGTATTCGTATTGCATGCAGTGCAGCGAGTCTACAGTAGCAGAAAGGAATGAAGGGATATACAAGACCCTCATTTTGAAGCTCAGTGGAGATCTTTGAGGTGAGACCTCCACTGATTAGACTACTATAACCTATCCTGTGGATAGGTGATAAAAGTCAGTCTCAGTATAACGTTTTTAATGCTATCCATTTTTCCTTAAATCCTGAACAGTTTTTCAGTCTCTGCTGATGAAAAACATCCTTACTGCATGATGCTGCCAAATTCATTGTTCTCTGTAGGAATTATGTTGTTATGTTTGTCTTGGACTGCAGACAAGACCATGTGGAGATTTGGTCCAAGAGCAGTCAGGACTGACATGTTAGCTTACTAAACAGCTGGCTAGGTGCAGGAGCAGATAGACATGAGAGGTAACAAAGGAGCAGGTCACTCTGAACCCCTACAATAGAACCCACCTCGAAGCAGAGTACGCGTCCCAAAAGTGAGACCTCCACTACTTCAATGAGTACAAGTCACGGTCAGAGGGGAACTAGAGTACAGAAAACCAGTGGCAAACAGAAACTGACAACAAATAAAAGACAAGAACACAGAATACAAAACAAACAAAAACACAAGGACTAACCAGAACCCAGGAGCCAGACAGACAGGAGAAATGAGTGAGCTAACTAGATCAGAAATAACTACCAGCCAGGAAGAGCTGGGTTATATAGCGGAGAAGCTTATTGATAGAACTGTCAATCACCAGCCACTACCTCAGATAACAGCTGCAGGCCTAATTAACCTGAACTTATAAACACAGGAGATATTAACCCTTGCTAGTCAGGATAGAACCCACAGTTTCAAAGGTGTGCTGGCAGAGACTTTGCAGTGTGCTGGCTGCAATATGACAGGTGTTCTTGAGGTGATGGAAAGTGTTGAGTTTGTACCACACATAGCATTTCCCATGATGGCTAAAAAGTTTTGTTTTAGTTTCATCACACCAGAGGTGTGTTGACAAAAGTATTGGTACACACAGAAGGTGATGAAATTCGATTTTATTCACATTTTTCAAGATAGTGTTGGGCCACCTTTTCCCTCAATGACTGCAGTAACCCTTCTAAGCAGGCTTTCCACAAAATTCTGATAGATGTGTGGAAGCATTTACCTACATTCCTCAAAGAGAGCTCCAGATAGTGATGTGGGGGATGATGTGCATGTTGAATGTCCACGGACACAGTGCTCTACTTCATCCAAATGACGCTCAATGGGATTCAGATCCAGACTTTGTGATGGTCATTAAAGTTTTCAAGTTGTCTGCTCCTCAAACCAAGCCTCAACACTGTGTGCTGTATGATATGGTGCTCAGTCATGTTGGTAAAGACATGGAGCTGTACCAACTGATACAGGTAATATCATGCCACATTCTGCAGAATGTCTCTGTACCCATTGACATTGAGGGTGGACTTCACTATAATCAATGATCCTAGTCCTTCCCAGTGGAAATACCCCACACCATAACAGGACATCCTCCAAACGTTACTGTTAGAATAATGTTGGGCCTATGTGCAGACACTCCTCCATGGTAATCCTTTCACATGCAGTTCCCTATAGATATTTCTGGTGCTAATGGATATTCTAATGGTCTGTGAGATCTCCTGAGCAAATATGTTGGCAGACAATGTGCGGGATGCCGTTACAGCTTGTATAAAGCTTAGTTTTCTACACTGTCCGTGTACATGGCTTCTCCAAACATGGCAGCACTGCACACACACATACATCAGATGTTTTCAATTTCTAAATAACATTGACAACAGTGGACTTTGAAAGGTCCCAAAGTACTGCAATGTCTCATACTGATTGCTTGCTTAGGTGACATTCCACCACCAAACCTCATTGGATGTTTTTCAACTCTACACCGCATGAAATTCTCATATGTTTCTGTACTAGGATATGCCTGATACTCTCCTTTATGTCTAGTGCTCACACATGTGATTTGCATATCCTCTTTCCCTGACAGCACAGGATTGGTGGATGTCCCAATACTTTATTCAACATAGTGCGTAGACAGTGTTACGCTGGCTTCACACGGGCAAGAAAAATCGGCGAGATTTGTGAGTTGAGAGGTGCAGAAATCTCACACAAATATGAGCTATATTCTTTTGAATGGGGTCATATACATGAGTTATTTGTTGCCGCATAGCAATTCGATGCAGGGAAGCACATCATGGCATATCCTATCTTAGAGCGTGCTCTTGCATCGCATATCCCATTGTTTTCAATGGGGCAGATTGCAGCATTGCACCACATATTGGGTGCACGTGGTGAGATGCGAGGTTCCCATTGAAAACAATTGGAAAAGCTCTGCGATCGTTCTTCCCTAAAGTGATGTGAGGCAGTTTTGAAACACAAAATGTCTCACATCTGTGGCAAAATCACATGTTGGCGAGCATGATATCGGGTCATGAATCACGGCCCGATATCGTGCTCACCTGTGTGAAGTTAGCCTTAAATTAAGCACATGTATAGAAAATCAGAAAAAAAAGTAAAAAAAATAAAAGAAAACACTTCTGTCTACTCTCTCAAACCTAGAAGCTTATCAGCCACTGACACCAGAGAACCATATATTTGTGATGCATACTGTTTATGCATTGTACTATAATAGTATTCAGTAAGGTGTTACCGCCCCAGAGCTGGCTGTGGCAGACAGAATGATATAATTTATGATTCTGCAGTAGATTTGAAGCTCTGACTGTATAAACATATATGAATACATTAATCAGTATATATTGCTTAACTTGGTAATGAATGTGTGCTTAAAGCTAAAAGAGTATATTTTTTAGGCATCAGAGGGGTAAACTATTTGTATTGGTAATATACTATAGTTAGTGCTGGGAACACATAGATAATTAAGGAAGAATAGTTTTTCAAGACATGCATATTTCAGTCGATGCTTCGCTTTCTAGCTTTATGCCATATTTACTTATGATAATTAACAGATTTGTTATTTACTTTAAATACAGAAACAACCAGATTTACATGATTTCTTTGCTTTAAGCATATAATCTGAGACCTTCTTTCATCAGTACATTTTTCCCGAATTATTTCGAGTCACAACACAAACATAGCAGATGAAAGTTGCAGAAAATATACCACATCAATGGAAAATGCTGCTGTTATCATGCCGCTTAATTTTTAAGGAGTGTTTCTGATTAATTACTAAATAGCTTATTTCTGATGATGAACACTGTTATAATTTCTTAGCAGTTATGCTTCTTTCAAGATTTTTTCTGTATAAATACTTTACAGTTTTTGACATGTTAATCTATTAATTTAAGGAACAAAGTTATCTAACAACCATATTATCTGTGTAAAAAATAGTAACTGCCTCTTTAATTAATACATTGCTCTAACTTTAGTAGCAAAAACAGCTACTAAATACTTTGTATAATGTTACATGAGCCTTTATCATTAGGTCTGACATCAAACACGGTGGAAAGCTAGTCTTTTCAACCTTTTCTATTGTGGCTAACTAGATCAAGGTGATGCCATGGCCTCACCAGCAGTAGTTGAAATCCATGTCAAAATGAAAACTATTGTTCAATATAACTTTTGTACATTTCATGCAGACAGAATAGCATTAAAATAAGTAATGCTAATATTGCTAAATCACCTATTGATGCAACCAGAAAAGAATGTGCAGCTTATGATCATTGTTGTCAAACTTGCCTCACCAGCTGTTTTTCACCAATAACTGTGGCATAACTCAGCTTCACAGTTTGAGAGCCATTGCTACAAAACACAATTCTATCAAAAGTCAGCCAGAGTGGTAACAGCATGATGGCGTAGAACTGCTTTATTGCCCTAGGTCTTTGTCTTGTCATTTTTGAAGGAACAAAAATTTTTGTTTGTGACAAAACCACAGTCATCTGTCTTTCAATTAAATTAGGAACACAAGATAGCTACAAATGCAGTAAACCAAAACTACAAAAGTTTGTTTGAATAGCAAGGGAGATACTAGAATAACTGAGATCAGTGTTGGATAATATTAATTCTTTGTATCAAAATACAATTGTCACCTATCTACAGGATTGTGAGAAATACTTGCTGGGGGCCCCATTAATCAACCTGCATAGTAACATAGCATGCTAGGCTGAAAAAAGGGAAAAGACCATCCAGTTCAGCCTGTTTCCACCCCCCACCCCCTTGTTGATCCAGTGGAAGGCGAAAAACTTCAATAAGCAGAAGCCAAATTACCTCATTTTGGGGGTAAAATTCCTTCCTGATGTCAGTCAGAATAATCCCTGGATCAACATTTGGAAACTTTCTACCTGACTCCAGACCAGTAGTCGGGCGCATTCCCGGATCAGCTACCCTTCTGTTATTTAATGTCTATGTCCTGCTCTAAAAAGACATCAAGTCCCCTCTTAAACTCTTCTATCAATTTTACAATCACCATGTCCTCAGTCAGAGAGTTCCACAGTCTCCCTGCTCTTACAGTAAAGAACCCCCTTCTCTGTTGGTAATGAAATTTTCTGTCCTCTAAACATAGAGGTTGCTCTCTTGTTATCGTCCCAGTTCTGGGTATAAATAGATCATGGGAGAGATGCTTGTATTGAGGGGCATAACTTGAAACTTCTGGGCCTCAATGCAAAATCTGCAACAGGGCCCCCAAATATAATACTTTATTCATAGTGCTGGGCTCTCTATATAGAGAAGAGAGGCCTTATGGGCCCCCTAAGGCTCCTTGGCCCGGGTGCAACCACATTCCTCTGCATGCCCTATAGTTAAACCCCTGCTTGCATTGTCTCCCACTGTATTTATACATAGTCATTTGGTTGCCCCTTGACTGTCTTTTTTCTAGGGTGAATAATCCCAGTTTTTTTAGCCTCTCTGGGTATTCCAGTCGTCCTATTCCATTTATTAATTTAGTTGTTCTTCTTTGAATCACTTCAAGCACTGCAGCATCTTTCTAGAGCACTGGTGTCCAGAACTGTACACAGTATTCCATGTGAGGCCTGACAAGTGCCTTATATAGTGGAAGAAAAATGTTCTCATCCTTCGCCCCTATGCCTGTATTAATGCACCCCAAAACTTTATTTGTCTTTGGCATTAGTTGCTACAGTCACGTTTGCAGTCAAGTCTTTTTTCATACCACTTTTACCTAGCAGTACCCCATTAGTGTATATTAGTGACATTCGTTTCTACTGCCCACGTGCATAACCTTACATTTATCAATATTGAACTTCATTTGCCATTTTTCTACCCAAGCCCCCAGTTTATCTAGGTTTATTTGCAGCTGTATATTGTCCTCCATTGTATTACATCGTATAATTTCATATCATATGCAAATATTGATATTTTACAGTGCAATCCATCTATCAGGTCCGTGATAAATATATTGAACAGAATGAGGCTTAATACTGAACTCTGTGGCACCCCACTAGCAACAGTGGCCCAATCAGAGTACAAACCATTAACTGCTACCTTCTGCTTTCTATCTCCGAGCCAGTTCTTTACCCAGCTACATACGTTTTCGCTCAGACCAAGCTGTCCATTTTATATATTAACCTATTATGCAGCACCATGTCAAATGCTTTCGAAAAATCCAGATATAAAAGATCAATAGCCTCTCCCAGGTCCAACCTACAACTTACTTCTGGTAGAAGCTGATCAAATTAGTTTGACATTATTGTTGCCTCATGAGCTCATGCCTATGAGAAGTTATACTGTTGTTTCCTTGCAGTATTCCAGGATGGCATATCTCAAAAACCTCTTGAATTTTTTTCCAATTATTCTAACCTAATTCTAAACTAGTCCCACTTTCCTCCTAAATTGCATGACAGTTGGTTGTTTTTCTCAGTTCTATAGAGACTGTTTCTCCTTTCAAACTCTTCCTCACTGCAGTTGTACAGGTTTCAAGGATTGAAAAACATGTTATCCTCATTTCTACTAACGGGTGAGTGTCCTGCGTATCCTTTTTTATAGGCAATAAATGCATTAAATGGGACAACCCCTTTAGCAATTTAAAAATATGATTTGTGCTTGCCTATTTTTTTATCGTCTAATATGTTCTAACTGCAGAAGAAACCATTCAGTTTGACAAACAAGTAATCATCAGCAACACCTGGAAGGGACAAACTGATTTTTAACAGCACTATAGAATTATGTGATCATTTTCTGATCAGCCATTATTTTAGCAAGAATTATCTAAGCTCCACTTTCAATACACATAACAAATGTAGTGTCCCAAGTCCATGATATACAGAGACTTAACCAGACAGATCAATGTTTAAAGAATGCTCTGTTAACTTTTTTATTGACTGCTTTTGATTTCAGAGCTAAACGAGAATTGTACTTAAGTGTGATTAAGCCTAAACTCAGTAGAGCGACATGTTACAATGGTTCTTATTTCATCTATGATCACTGTATAGACAATAGTGGACTGAAATTGATTATGTGTAGTAGAGCAACAATAACATCTTATTTAACCATTTAGTTTAGACTGTTAATGCATATCAATTAAAAAGAAAAATGTTTACATAGAGAATTTAAGATTGCAAGAAGGAACTTTCAAGACTTCCAGTAAAAAAAATTACTTTTTGTTAGTTAGTTTTATTACATTTTCAAACTCAAAGTTTGTATCTAAATGTATCTAATCTTGCTAAAATAATTTTTATCAAGATTTTTAAAAGATCTCTAGACTGAGTGCTAAAAATATACAATGAGAATTACTCAACATGGCAACATGATAGGGTCTATGACAAATTTTGTTGTTTTCTTGAATTATAGAAAGTTAAAAAAAACTAAATTTCTGTTTAGGATAAAACAACAACAAAAAAATTATGCACCCAGTGGAATTTAGTGTATTGGAAAGGTTTATATATTTGACTATATCCAATGTTCAGGGTAAAGATGAACATCTAACACTGTCTGACAACAACAACAACCTTTATATTTATTTGTCCTATTAGACCATATGGATGTCATTGATCAGGTCAGGTACTCTGGTCATCTTCTATTAGACAGTGGAGAGTAAAAATCTGTTCCAGCTGTGGAAGACTTGGCCCACCCATGTACTACATCATTACTCATTCATTTGAATAGGATCCATGCTTTGTTGTCATTTGCTTTAGAGGCTCCGTTTGGAGCATCCAGCACATATCAGCACAAAATCCCAAACAAAATAGGGTAGCATTGTTCATTTAATAGCTGCTTGGTATGTCAGAACCCTGATTGACCCTATTGCAGTCAATAGTGCCCATTGGACATTATTCATATCTGTCATGTCATAGATTTGTCCCTTACTGGTATTTAATATGCTTTTCCTGTAATGGGACAGGCAAACTCAAAGCTCCAGTGCACAGCCTAAGGGCTCTTTCCCATGAGCATATATTGGCCTGCCGTTTTCACGGCCGGCATATATATGCTGTGATCTGGTGTATTAGATTCCAATGCATTAGATCACATGGCCATATCCTGTAGACGTAAAAGTGCCTGGCCAGGGCAATATAGCACCAGGTGTTTTTACGTTGGGCCAAAAAGATAGTCCTGGAACTATCTTTTGGGCCGGAATACGTTGGCTGCTGCATGGGCTCCTATGGGAGCCCATGGCAGTGGCTGGAGTTGCTCTCTTCCCCCCCCCCCAATGCAGGCTTACCTCTGCTCTACTTCCCTCTCGTTCCTTGCAATGGGAGGGGGCGGGATGGGGTGGAGCTAAGCGCTGGTCCATCCCGCCTCCTCCCATTGCTGGCTGTTGACAAGAGGTGAGGTATGGGCGGAGCTAAACTACCGCCCTATCCCTGCCCCTTGTTGATAGCCGTCAATGGAAGAAGGCGGGACACAGCGGCACTTATCTCCGGACCCACCCCGCACACTCCCATTGCAAAGAACAAGTGGGGAGGAGAACAGAGATGAGACTGTGATAGGGAGGGAGGGGAAAGGGGCGACAGCATGGTGTCCATGGTGCATATGCGCCAGGGTCCATGCCATGTGAATGGTTGCACAAACGTTAGATTTGTGAGCTCATTCATGAGCTTCTACGCCCCAGATAATAGCGCATATCGGCCGGCAGTCAAAACGCCGGCGGATATACATTTGTGGGAAAGAGCCCTCAGGTATCAATCCCCACCATACTCCACACAATTATACTCATTGACTAAGGATGCTATAACGTGAGCATAATATGGATGCATTTTTGTGTCCATATTATGGATTAGTGTAAAGGTCAAATTGACCATTTAAGGACCCTAAGTCACAGCATTGTGCTGGGATTTTGGGTTAGTTAGTTGATCAATTATCTGCTTAGGATGCTTGTCTGTAATATGGCCATAAAAATGGGCCTGTATTATGCTGATGTGAAACCAGCCTAAAGCTCTATGTGTGCCGTTTTTGTGTTCTGCTCAATGTAGCTCTGGTGTTTTTCATGACAAGAAAGTACTATGATAACATACAATATCAACGTTAAAACCTCAGCACTGCGTGCAAACAATTGAGTTTCAATCAAAATCTGTGATCAGTTGAGTAGACGAGTTCTTCCTACATTCTATACAAACACAAAACACTTTATTATTAATACAATGATGATGCAGATGATTATGAAATCTAGGAAAGGAATCTTTCAAATTAAATTTTTCTTTAAGCAACAGAAATTATTTTTTATGCTACTCAAGGCGTAAGGATTTTTGGCAATATAAATTTCACCAGAGGTTAATGTGTCAGTGAGGCTAAGACATTCAAATCCTTGCCTTATTAATTAAAGTAAAACCTGCAGATGGCGTTTAATAACAGGATGGTCCCAGCAGCAGGTTTCAGTCACTTTAACTAAATCAAACTTCTCATAAAGTTGCCATGGAAATCATATCATCTGAATCAAAGACATCTGGTGAGTGACGCTTTTCGTTACCTGTCTAGTAATAAAAATAACAAACTACTGCAATTATTTATGCAGATGTGCAATTTTTTCACATAAGTGAGATCAATTTTCATACATTGCTCTTATAGGTGACATTGACTGTAGAATCGCTTTAATCCTTTTTCATTTTTGTGTTCTCCTCCTCACTTTCAAAAAATTATAACACATTTTTCTGTCAACATAACTGTCTGATGGCTTTTTTTTTGGCAGGAGAAGTTATCTTATTGAATGAAATTGTTTCATGTATCATGTAATATATTGAAAAATAACTTTTAGAATTTGTAAGTGAAGTTGAAAGAACACAATTGTAGTTTTTTTGAGTGGTGTCTTGTTTTTATGGCACACATGCTGGTACAAAAATGGCATGATAATTTTATTCTTTGGGTCAGTCAGTACGCTAACAACAATACCAAATTTATTAATATGTATGTATTTAGCTTTTATTTTAAAAAAACAACAATATTTTAAAAAAGTTATCTGCTGCCATCTTCTGAGCACCATAACTTTTTTATTTTTCATTGATATAGCTGTGTGATGGCTTGTCTTTTGGCAGATCAACATGTGGTTTCTACTGGTACCATTTCAAAGTACATATTAGTTTTTGATTGCTTTTTATTTATGTTTTTCTTGGGAAAAATGTGGACAAAAAAAAAACGCAATTCTGGAATTGTGTGTTTTTTTCGAACAAAATTCACCATGCAGGATAAATAATACATTATTTAGATAGATGAGACTTTTACAAACACAACAATAGCAAACATGTAAAGATGTTATTTGCTTTAATTTTAAATACGGGGAGAGGGGAGATTACATTTTTAACCCCTTAATGACACTGGATGGAAAGTTATATCTTTGCATTCGTGGTTTGAATAGAGGGGAATCAAGAGCTGATCTGGCTCCATACAGTGCAGGTGTCTGCTGTTTCTCAGCAACAAGTTAACAGCTGTTCTGGCAGTGGCATTTAGATTCCCTGATCAGTTTTGCAGTGTTCCCAACGATCAACCCATTATGAGATTGTGGGGTGGTGTTTGATAGATTGCCTGTCAAGTTGTAGTACAATGTAATACTACGTATATAATGTTACATTATACTGCAGGAGTGATCAAACATTTACAGGTTCAAGTCCCCCATGGGGACTAAAAAAATGTACAAATTAGTTTGGAAAGCCAACAATCTACTACTGATTGTTTGTCTGATCAGCCTGGCAATAAAATCAACCTGATTTTCATCAATCTGGATCGGGTAAGTCTGATGTGATTTTTGGTGAAAATAGTGCAAAAATTGAATTTTACAAAATGCCTGCTACAGAGGTAAGAGTGCAGCCAATCAGAAGCCAGGAAGTATTCATAATTTCACCAAAGTGTACTCCATCTTACATATAGGCAGCAGTTTGGACACCATTATTACATGACTTAGCCAAATATAACAGACACAGTGTAACCAGTGGCCATTTTACAGCTCTGCACAAACAGAGGCGCTGCACCATGTTTATATGCCTATATAAAACGGGGTCTGTTGTTAGGGAAGGATATTCTACAGAGGATATAGTGCTGCTGACATGAAAGCTTGTCAACTGGGGTTATATTGGAGGGACCAGAGAAAGGAGCTGCATCACATCTTCATGTCTATATAAAATGTGGCTTGTTCTAAGAGACAGATATTCTTTTGAGGATATATTCCTGCTAGATTTAAAAGCTTGTATGCCAACAGAGAACTTACATGGGTGTTCTATCGGAGGGGACAGGTAAAGAAGTTGCATCACCATTATATGGGTATACAAAACTTGGCCTCTACATTGAGAAATGGTATATTTCTGCCACTGTCACTGTATATATAGGTAAAAAAGAAAGACAAACTATGATTTGGCATGAGGAATTTTGCAGTTCACTGTTTGTGGCCTCACGTTGTTCAAAGTCGCCAGTCCAGCCACTACAAATTTGTAGGCCTTATGCCGTTAGCAGTGAGGTGAGGGGAAATTAATTACACTGTGCCAAAAGGGGACAATGCACAAATACACAAGCTGTATTGTGTGACTTCTATGTTCATATAATATGCTGCCCAGAGATTGAGGATTAATTAGGGCCCATTTGCACGCAATGATTATCGCTCAAAATTTGTTAAAACAATGGAATATGGGCAATAATCATTGTGTGTAAATGCTACCGTTGAGGACTTTTCGCCTGAATAATGATTTTCAGGTGAGCTTAAAAACCATTGTTCAGACAGCATGCTGTGTTCTCCATGGGAGCAGGAAATAACATTGTATTCTCTATGCAGCCTGTAGGAGAAAACATACCTCAGGCTTTTATCTCCACAGGAGCTAGAGATAATACTGTTTTCTGTTAGCAGCTCCTGCCAGAACAATGAAGCTAATTGCAGAGCTTAGACCACCTACTGAGTACCTCAAGCAGCTCCTGGAGGCTCATTTACATGCAAATGAAACTGATAAAGTACTAATGGACATTAGTGTCCATTAGTACTTTATGTAAAATGATCACTAAAACTTTCAATCTTTTAAAATATTATCTTTGCATGTAAATGGGCTCCCTGTTGGTGGTGTTTTTTTGTTAACATAAAACAAAAAGAAACCCAATCAGGTAAAACACAAACACACAGTGCATGTCAGCAGCCTCAGACATTGTTTAGTAGCGAGCCCAGACACTACAAATTTGCTGGCCTTACGCAGCTAGCAGTGCAGTGAGGGTAATTTGCACCAAACAGGGACAGTTCACAAATATACAAGTTGTACTAGTTAGCCTTCTGTTCTCACATATTGTGCCACCCAAGGATTAAGGCTTATTTAGTTGGCAGTGTTTTTTTTCTTTTTTTAGTTAATATAAAACAAAAAGAAGCCCAAACAGGGAAACATCAAGTACAGACAGTGCATGTAAGTAGCTAGTCCAGCCACCACAAATTATTTGCAGGCCGTATGCAGTTAGCAGTGGGTGAGGAGAAAACAATTACACTGTGCCAAAAAAAGGACAATGCACAAATATAGAAATTGTATGGTGTGACTGATGTGCTCATCTAATATGCTGCCCAGGGATTGAGACGTAATTACTTTTTGGTGTTTTTTTGTTAACATAAAAAAAAAAAAGGGGAAACATCAAATACACACAGTGCCTGTAAGTAACCTCAGACATTGATCAAGTTCGCCAGTCTGGTCATTATGAATTATTTGCAGGCCATATACAACTAGCAGTGGGGTAAGGGGAATTCAATTACACTGTGCCAAAGGGGACAGTGCACAAATCTACAAGCTGTATTGTGTGGCTTTTGTGCTCATATAAAACTAGATTCATACAAATGTATTTGTGCGCACAATTCAAAGACAATAAAACCCATTGATTCCAATAGGTTCGTTCACATGAGCATATTTTGCATGTGCATTTCGGTCGTGCAAGAAAAATATACAGCATGCCAAGTGGCTCACCCTGGACAATCTGAAGCCAGGCAAGGTCATGTGCAACAATGGGGCTAATCTGCTGGCATTTCTTCACCTTGGCAATCTCACACATGTACCTTACCTGGCCCATGTGATGAACCTAGTAGTGTAGTGCTTCCTAAACAATCACTCATGTTTACATTCATGCTAGTAAGGGCTTAGTCAGACGGGCGTTTTTTGCCGCGATTTGCGCATGCGCATGCGTCCGGCGATTTTTTAAAACCATTGCTTCGCAATGGTATCGGACACATGAGCGCTTTTTATGCGCTCGTCCGAAAAATTATAGAACAAAAAATCGCAGATCGCACCTATCTGCGATCTGCGATTCCTGTTCGCTTCTGTATATGCGCTCAATGGGGCCGGCGGCAGCAGCGCCGACCCCATTGAGAACATATAGAAGACAAATCATTCTTCTCTGCCACAGCTGTAACAGCTGTGGCAGAGAAGAACGATGTTTGCCCATTGAATTCAATGGAGCGGCAATACAGCCGCTCCATTGAAAGCAATGGGCTGCCGGCGTGCGCGGGGTTAATTGTCGGGAAGGGGTTAAATATATAAACCCTTCCCTGCAATTCATGCTAAAATGTGTTAAAATAAAAAAAAATTGTATACTCACCTTTCCGCTGCAGCCGGAGTCCAGCCGCGGCCGCTGTCAGTTCTCCTGAACTGCTTCTCGGCACTATTCAGCCGGCGGGGCTTTAAAATCCCCGCCTGCTGAATGATCTGCTCTGATTGGTCACAGCCTGACCAATCAGAGGCCGGTTTCACTCACACACCCATTCATGAATTCATGAATGGGTGAGTGACTGCTGCCTCTCAGCGCTGAGCCAATCAGGGGCAGGTCTGACTCACATCCATTCATGAATTCATGAATGGGTGTGAGTGAGGCATGCCTCTGATTGGCTCAGCGCTGAGCCAATCAGGGGGCAGGTCTGACTCACACCCCCATCACACCCACTGCAGGACGGCTGCCCGGAGCTGCAGGCAGAAGGTGAGAATGCAATTTTTTTTTATTTTAACACATTTTAGGATGGATTGCAGGTAAGGGCTTATATATTTAAGCCCTTACCGACAATTCATCCCGGGCTCGCCCGCAGCGCATTGCTTTCAATGGAGACGGCTGTATTGCCGTCTCCATTGAATGCAATGCGCTGGACAGCTCCGGCCCGTTTCTAATGAAACGCGGCTAGGAGCAGATTTTCGGGCGATTTGCGGGCGACTTGCGCGCACCGGTCACGCGATTTGCGGGTGCGCATCCGTCATGCGATCCGCAAATCGCGGCAAAAAACGCCCATCTGACTAAGGCCTAAAGGCCAGGAAACTGTGCTTTTACTTTTGGCATTCCCACCTAGCCTCTCTCATCTAGCAGAGATGCAATGACATTTTGGGCTACCACCCAATTGTTTCTTCTGGGATGTGCCTACACATTGGAATTACAAGTTACATATGTTGCAGAGGCTAAAACAGCATCAGAGTATCAGATGGATATGACATGAGTAGGTGGTGTGTGAGGTCGGTCACTTGACAACTGTAGAGTGGCTATAGATCAAAGAAATCTGTGCTATTTTAGTTCGGGGAAGTGACCAAAATGGTCAGCTGTGATGAGGCACTGATCAGTCTGAACATACCCATTGTCTGCCTGCTGGAACAGATTCTACACGGCCCTAGGTACAATGACATGTTGTTATCACAGGAAGAGGAGGAAGGTATACTTTTTCCCAACTGCTTGGCCAGTCGAGTGACGAGTACTTTTGAGTATGCTAATGCTTGAATGAGCATCAAGCTCGGACGAACATGCTCGCTAATCTCTAATTAGCAGTGAATGAACGTAATACAATAGACAAAACTGTCTAAGAGAAACAGCTACATTGAGCTAACACTTCTCCTGAGTGTAACACCTATAGGCATTAACCCCCTCTTACCTTTTCTCAGAATGCCTGTCTAGGCCCTCTGCAGTCTACTCTTGCTCCTACACGTTTACAGTATATATATATATATATATATATATATATATATATACAAAGGCCAGCTACCAGAAACTCACAACTAGGATGTACAGTGTACGGCAATCTTTGTTTAATTGAATAAGTGACCATGTGTCTTGTTGATAATCAAATGTGATCCTTGTGATTGTTCTCAGTAAGAGCAACCAAGTAATCTTGTAGATATGATACCATTTATTGGCTAACAGAAATACATGATGTTATAGCGAGTTTCCGAACCTACTTAGGGTCCTTCCTCAAGCAAAATGGAATAGCTCTAAAGAGGCATACATATATACACATATACACATGAAAAGGCACAGAAATGGCATGATTAATTTGCAAAAAATACCAAAACAGGACAAAAGGGCACAAACATGGTGTGATTAATTTGCACATGTAATCCTATCATCATCAGCTTAACATCTGTTTAAGGGCTTATTTACACTGGCGATATTCCTGTGCGAGTTTCATCCGATTTCGACATTGACAGGGATCACATGGGAAATTGGTATATGCACACAAGATATTTTTCACTTTGACCATTGGTCTGAGTTTGAAAACTGGCTGCTTGTCCTATTTTTGTGCAAGTCTCACATGAGAGTAGGACATGTGATTTGCAGTGTCCGTGCGATGAGCGTTGCTCATGAGAACCTTAATATACTGTACATATAGTTGTATATTGTCCTTTATATAGACAATTTCATTTAGTTCTCATTAACAGTTTACTCTCCAGTCCACCTTCAGGGCTGGAGATGCTGCATCCACTAGCTCTTAGATAGACAGCTATATTGATACTACCCAGATAGTCAGAACTATTAGGTCGCCGATTCTAGAGCATTGTCTCACTTTATTTTTAGGAGCTCAAAAAATCTACTAGCTCTTAGACTTAGATAGTTCGTTATCAGTACTATCAGGTAGTCAGTAGATATCATTAGCAATTGAACATTGTTTCAGTCTTTCTAAGAAGTCGAATGCAAATAGGCATCCATATCAGGTCCTTCTGCTCTATTGTCTGAGACTATTAGGAGGCCATTTTCTAGGAACCTTTTTTTCTGTTTTAATCATAAAGGTTCCACATCTTTTCATATACTAGGGAGGCTGAACCCCTGGTTTATACCATACTTGATACACCTCCTGTATCCTAGGTTATATCAATACCAGTAGTATCAGGCCTCACCTAAGCTCTGTGAATGCTTTCTTGAGGAATGACAATTTTATTCTATTCCTCATATCCTTTATTCTTTCCACTTGGTGACGAGTTCTATCACCTCTGTTGCTGCATAAGTCCGGCCATATTCGTTATTACGAGTCCCTGAGGAGTTATTCATTTAACGGAAACGCGTCGGACTTCACATCAATTATTTACACACCTGAGTTATTTCTCTAAGTGATGAAAATAATCACCATCTATTCTGACTTCTTATCAATCACTTATACACCTGAGTTATTTATTTAAGTGATAATAACATCTGTGTGTATTATCATCTCAACTTTGGTAATAATTATGCTGGGTACTTTACACCTAGCCACCACCTATGTCCGGGTATTGGTGTACACCCGGAAGGATTGTCTCTAACTAAGAGGAATCCTGCATTTCGTGGGGTGGCGTTGTGGTGACGCATCTTTGCAGTATCCTTCTGACCAGTTCTGGTCCCACGTTGTTGTGTTTTTGTGTTTTATATTGTGAATGTCCTTTGTCCTACCTGTTGTTCCAAGAGGCTTTCTATTTTAAAATATTTTATAAAGGATCAACACAGTAAATCATTTTGATTTTTTTTCGGTCCTTCTGCCTCAGTCACTTTCCTCATTAACAGTTTAAGGCCACATGCACATTGGCGGAAATTCCACGGCGGGATTTCCCACAGAATTTCCGCACGTACCCACTGCCATAGGATTGCATTAGATAATGCAATCCTATGCAGACAGCTGCGATTTGACCGCGTGAAAACTTGTGCGGTAAACAAATCATGGCTTGTCCTCTTTCTGTGGGAGCTTTGCAAAGGCCTGCACAGAAACGTCACTGGTGACTCACCAGCTCTGGTCTGCGCATGCGCGGTGTGTGACAGCCAGAGCAGAGCAAGACGCCAGGAGGAGATGAGCGCCGGGTCACTGCAGGGGCACGGCTCGCATCCTGCTGTGAGAATTCTCACAGCGGGACCCGACCCAGCTGTCTGCAGGAAGCCTAAAAGATATTTCTAAAGGCAAGACAATGCAAATAAAGATGTTTCCTTTCATTGTATCTGTTTAACAAATGATAGTGACAGAACATAACAAACAGATAATGACTTTTTGTGCAGTCTCAAGGACTAATAAATCATCACAGGGATGAAAAATGAAAGGCAAGCTACTGTTACATAGGATATTAATATATGACAGATAAAGAAAGTAGTATATGGGGAAAATAACTTAAATACTTTATCTCACTGAGGGATAGAATATTTTAAATATAAAAAGATGGCTATTAATTTTATGATATGTTTCCCTAAATATCTACCAGATATCTCTACATTATTTCGTATATAAGCATCCATGAATTAACCAGTTAAAGTCTTTGGTTAACAGGTGTAAGTGCAATGCAAGATTTTAAAAGTTTTATGCAAGTTTGGCATATTTCTTATTGATAATACTTCTGAAAATATTTCAATAACTTTCAAGAGTTTAAAGAATATGATATTTTGTATGTCTGCTATACTGCACAGCCTCAGGGCTCGAAGGGTATAAACAGTTCTTTACTGTCAAGTGCAACAAACTGTAGCTGCATAGCTTAGCTTGATGCATTTGTTACACACTATACTATATATAATATAGCTAGATAAAACAAAATCAGTTGCTTTTGCAGGTGTCCTTTAGATTAAAATATGTTGTCAAAGTCTTATTATTGATGACAGAGGACATGTGACTGCTTCACCTAAAAGGTCCCCTGAAATGCATATGAAAATTAATTAGAAGGCTATGTTTAAATCACTTTTTTATATATTGTTTAAATGCCTGTTTTTTTTCTTTATTTTGCTTTAACAAGAGCATAGCAAGAGGGGAGCAGGTAGAGCTTGTGCCACGGGTGCAATCAAGGCCAAGAGGGATGGGGCTAGAGCTTAGTAATTTAACCCTCCCACAGTTTACTTGGAACAGAGTTGATTCTGCAGAAAAAGGACCTTTCAGTTTTGGACAAACTAAGCTTGTTTTAATTCAAATGGTTGTAGCTACCAACATGATTTTGGTTTCATTTTAATGCCAGAGGATTCTTGGTTTGAAAATGACAACTAAAACATGTCCATGTCACTTAAAGAATCAGAGCGACTGCCATTTAACCCCTTAAGGACATGGCCTGTTTTGGCCGTAGGGACGCAACAGTTTTGGGGGGATTTCCACTTTTCAAAGGCTATAACTTTTTTACTTTTCCATCACCATGGCCATATTAGGGCTTGGTTTTACGTGACAAAACATATTGTAAACCTTTGTTTTTGTTTTTTTTTGAGAGTAGGAAAGGAAAACACATCAATTCTGTAATTCTTTTTTTACAGTGTTACTCATGCAGCATAGATGACATGATATATTTTTCAGTGGTTACGATAATACAAATATTATTTTTTTAGGTTTGTCCAATAAAAAGCCTTTTAATATAATTATTTTTTTTTACATTGTTGTATTCATAGTTCCATAACTCTTTTTCTTGGACTCAGTGAGGGCTTGTTTTTTGTGTGTCAAGGTGCATTCAGACAAATGTGGTTTAAATGCTGCTACAGCAAAGTGTAAACTACGCTTTTATAGCAACCAAAAAGTTGCTATGGAAGCGCTCACACAGAGCTTTTTTACTGTCGCAGAATATGCGCTGGTAAAAAAAAATAGGACAGCGAGTTCTAACTTGCCTGTCAGCTCTGTGCTGCACCGCTGTCCATGGTGCTGACCATTGGCTCCTATTGGAGCCACGGCAGCACTCTGCTTGCAGCACAGACATGTGAACAGGCTGCTCCGTGGAGCACGGAACAGCTCATTCACCGCAAAATTCCTGCAAGTCAGCAGCGCAGTTTACACATTGCTGTAGCACTTTGTAAACCACACTCGTCTAAATGCACCCTGAGGCCTTAGTCACACGGGCGTTTTTTCGCGCGATTTGCGGATCGCATGACGGATGCGCATCCGCAAATCACGTGACCGGGGCCAAAAAAATCGCCCGAAAAATCTGCTCCTAGCGCGTTTCATTAGAAACGGGCTGGAGCTGTCCAGCGCATTGAATTCAATGGAGCCGGCAATACAGCCGACTCTATTGAAAGCAATGCGCTGCGGGGAGCGCAGGATGAATTGTCGGGAGGGGCTTAAATATATAAGCCCTTCCCTGCAATTCATCCAGAAAAGTGTAAAAATAAAAAAAATCTGTATACTCACCTTGTCCCGGCAGACGGAGTTCAATGCGGCCGGCCTGCAGTGGGTGTGAAGGGGGTGTGAGTCAGACTTGCCTCTGATTGGCTCAGCGCTGAGCCAATCAGGGGCAAGTCTGACTCACACCCCCTTCACACTCACTGCAGGCCGGCCGCTCTGAACTCCGTCTGCCGGGACCAGGTGAGTATATATATATATTTTATTTTTACACTTTTCTGGATGAATTGCAGGGAAGGGCTTATATATTTAAGCCCTTCCTGACAATTCATCCTGCGCTTGCCGGCAGCCCATTGCTTTCAATGGAGCTGGCTGTATTGCCGGCTCCATTGAATTCAATGGGCAAACATGGTTCTTCTCTGCCACAGCTGTTACAGCTGTGGCAGAGAAGAATGATTTGTCTTCTATATGTTCTCAATGGGGTCGGCGCTGCTGCCGCCGGCCCCACTGAGCGCATATAGAGAAGAGAACAGGAATCGCAGATCGCAGATAGGTGCGATCTGCGATTTCTGTTCTATAATTTATCGGACGAGCGCATAAAAAGCGCTCATGTGTCCGATACCATTGCAAAGCAATGGTTTTAAAAAATCGCCGGACGCATGTGCATGCGCAAATCGCGCGAAAAAACTCCCGTCTGACTAAGGCCTAAGGGTGGGTTAACACGAGCATGTTTTTGTGCATATTTAGGTGCGTACATACGTGCGCACCTAGGTATGAGCAAAAACACGCATGAACACAGCTGCGTGCTTGTTATCAATGGTGCCGTGGCTGCTGCCGGCAGCTCCATTGAGAACAATAGTCTGCCGGCACCCCTGCATTCTTTTCAGGGAAGGGCTTTACATATAAGCCCTTTCCTGAGAAAGAAACATTTTAGTACAAAAAAAACCAAAAACGTACCACTGCGCCACTGCCGTGACCCCCGCGAGCATGAAGAACACATGTGCCGCATGCGGCAGATGTTTCCTTTACCCCACCAGTTAAAAGAATTCCCTGCTGCTACATCTGCTACATCTGTGGCAGATGCAGCAGAGGAATTCTTCAACTCTCAGCCGCAGCTGTCACACATGACAGCTGCGGTAGAGAATCCTGCTTCCGGCATCCCCGTCAATGGCTTTTCAGGGATTCAGTGCTTCAGCCAATCACAATCAGAGCTACCAGCAGGTGGGGATTTTAAATCTGCTGATAGCTCAGAACTACAGAGTCGGGGACAGCTGCAGAAGGTGCGGCTGAGCCCCAGCACGTGAGTATTGATTTTTTTTTTTACACTTTTTAAAATGGCTTTTCAGGGAAGGGCTTATGAAACGCTTCCCTGAAAAACCATTGACGGCTGCTGGAGCTCAGCAGCAACTTTTTTCGCTGTCCCCAACTCTATAGTTCTTCCCGAAAATTCATCCCGCGCTCGCCGGCAGCCCATTGCTTTCAATGGAGCCGGCTGTATTGCTGGCTCCATTGAATTCAATGGGCTAACATCATTCTTCTCTGCCACAGCTGTGGCAGAGGAGAACGATCTTTATGCTGACAGTGCGGGGGTGGGGGCACTCTTGCCGCTATTGTGGCTTAATAGTGGGACCTGGGAACTTGAGATGCAGCCCAACATGTAGCCCCTCGCCTGCCCTATCCGTTTCTGTGTCGTTCCCATCACTTTCGTGAATTTCCCAGATTTTCACAAATGAAAACCTTAGCGAGCATCGGCGATAAACAAAAATGCTCGAGTCGCCCATTTACTTTAATGGGGTTCGTTACTCGAAACGAACCCTCGAGCATCGCGGGAAGTTCGACTCCAGTAACGAGCACTCGAGCATTTTGGTGCTCGCTCATCTCTAGTTATAAATTGTAGTGACCGGTTTAACTGCTTTTCAGTGTTACCCTTTTTGTTTTTTTCATCTCTTCTTTATTTTTCATGTGACATACTGTAAGTACCTTAGGGCTTGATTTTTGTGGGACAAGTTGTATTTTCTTAAAGGAATGATTTAACATACCTTATAATATACTGGAAAACTTTCTAAAATGTCCAAGTGGTGTGAAATGGAAAAACAACACAATTTTACCATTTCGTGGGGGTTCTGTTTTTACGGCGTTCATAGTGCAATAAAACTTACATATTATCTTTGTTCTATGGGTCAGTAAAATTATGTTGACACCATAACGTAAATATGTTTCTGTCTTGTAGTACTTAAAAAAATAAAATTTCTTAGAAATGCTTTCTGTCACCATCTTTTGACCCCCCCTATCCCATAACTTTTTTTTCCTTACTTTTCTGATGGTGGGCGGGTGTAAGTTTTTTTAAATCTTTTTTTCTTTTCCAGTGCAACCTGAAATTTTAATCAACACCATTTTTTACTTAAATCACTTTTTATTTTTTTGGGCGGGAAATAAGGGGTAACCAAGAAAGCACACTTGTGACATGCCATATTCTTTCTTTGAAATTCACCATGTTGGATAAATAATGTAATATTCTAATAAATTAGAATTTTTAAGTTGCAGCAATAACATTTCTTTTTCAAGCAACCACTTAGAATAGGGGTTTTTTAAATTTTAGTAGTTTTTAAATTTACTAATAATTGCAAAACTTCATTTTTTTAAGCCCTATAGGGTACTTGAACTGGTGATCATCTAATTGAATGTACAATACACTGCAATACTTCAGTGTTGCAATATATTTAATAGGTTTTTATGGCTTTCTATTAACCCCTGCCACAAGCAGGACTTAATAAGCAGAAATCCTTAATAGTCCTGAGAGCATTCACAAAGCCCCAGGCTGCCATGTAAACTAAACAGCAGCTCATGATCTAGTCATAGGCGAGCCATGACAAATTGAGCTCCTTCACCGTGTCAGCCCATTTAAATGATGCTGTCAAAACTGACAGTGGCTTCTAAAAGGGTTAATGGCTGAAATTAGAGTTATGTCCAATCCTGTCCAAGTGTCAGCTGACAACACCTACTGTGTATAGATTGAGCTCTGTTCCAGATCCCACTCCATACAATGACAGCAGCTCACAAGTATGCTCATAGGGAAGGGGTTGGTTGAGGGTGGGGATGTGGTACAGAAGATCTCAAAAGGAGTTAGTTGGTGATGAAAATTGGACTTTGTTCACATTATAGGAGTGTATTAATTAGAGATATTCTAGTAGTTTACCAGATGAGTGAGCAAGCTAAGGCACACGGTATTCATACAACTTCACAGATTAGTTACTTAGAACTTGGTAGAAAGTAAAAGGTGTGGTATGAGAAACACCTAGAAAATGAGGAGTCATACTACATATACTATCATAAGAGTTGAGGAATCATCTATTAAAAATAAAGTTAACAGACTGCTACCAGATTATAATTTTAAAATGCTGACACATGGGGTCCTGGCCATAAGCCTCTAGGGAGTCCGTGGAATCACTGTCAATAGAATTATTGAAAAAGCTGTTTTCAATGGTATGCAGAACTATTTCTCATGGTGGTTAAACGAGTCTACAATTCTAGTGCTGCTGAACATATTAAGTGAGGCAAACTGGTAAAGTAAGGCTGTCATTCTGTTTTCTCCTATATGGAGTAGTTTGGAAACTCTTGGTGGCTTAGATACCCACATAAAAAGTATAGTTTTGTGATCTTAGCAAAACATGGACTTGGGGACAAAAATTGAGAGGGCTTGAAACTATTAAATAAGGCCACCTATGAAAATTATCTTTAACATGTTAACCCTTCCCAGCCAAGAAAACGACATTTATTTAGATACAATATAAGGGCTTAGTCACACAGGCACATCAGCGCCCGTGTTACTGCAGGAAGGAGACGGCCGCACTTCAGGACGGATGTCTCTCTGCAGAACCAGAGGAAAGAACATGTGATCGTCTTCCCCTAGAGATGAAAGCACACCTGACCATTGGCTTTACTTTGAAAGTTGCCTCCTGTGTATTCCCTAGGTCTGACATTTCAACACAACCATCCTCATTGTTTCCTGTTTTGGGTAACTCAAATGTCCCCAAGGTCTGGAGTATATCCCATTTTGAAGCTGGTTCCACCATAATAGTAGAGATTAAAAAAGCTTGTCTACAAAATCTATTGCTAAGAAATCCAATCCAATGCAATACATTAAATTAGTATGTCACAGATTAAGATATCATTCGACTATGTACATTGAGAAAAATAGCATTAACAGAACAAGAAAATAAAAATAATTGGATGGTGGATTTGAGTGCTAATGGAGAAGAAAAGAAAATTATGTCTAGGTTCATAGCAAGGCATGTAGTTTTCTGTGCCATAAGGTCCACTAAGGTCATGTCAAAATGTAGCTTTACATCTGTGAAGTCCCTGAAGTCATTGGAGATGGTCACAGCCTGGGAATTTTTTGGGTCCAAGAGTTCCACCAAAGATGAAAGGTGGAGGACCTACCCTGTCTAGAGTTGAACAGGCTTTGATATAAACAATGTTTGGAAACCTAATTAGAGATTCCATAGATGGAGAGGCAGTGGATCTCCAATTCCTTGCAATTAGTAGAGCAACTGACTGGAAGATATGGCAGAGCAATCTCCTTTTGTTAGGTGGGTAAATGTCAATGCCCATGGCTAATAAGGCCAAGACTGGATCTATTTCAACATGTGCGTTAGTTAGCTCAGATAACAGTTTGAAGATAGATGACCATTAGAGATGAGCGAACACCAAAATGTTCGGGTGTTCGTTATTCGAAACGAACTTCCCGCGATGTTCGAGGGTTCGTTTCGAATAACGAACCCCATTGAAGTCTATGGGCGACCAGAGCATTTTTGTATTTCGCCGATGCTCGCTAAGGTTTTCATGTGTGAAAATCTGGGCAATTCAAGAAAGTGATGGGAATGACACAGAAACGGATAGGGCAGGCGAGGGGCTACATGTTGGGCTGCATCTCAAGTTCACAGGTCCCACTATTAAGCCACAATACCGGCAAGAGTGCCCCCCCCCCTCCCAACAACTTTTACTTCTGAAAAGCCCTCATTAGCATGGCATACCTTTGCTAAGCACCACACTAGCTACAACAAAGCACAATCACTGCCTGGATGACACTCCGCTGCCACTTCTCCTGGGTTACATGCTGACCAACCGCCCCCCCTCCCCCCCACAGCGCACACCAAAGTGTCCCTGCGCAGCCTTCAGCTGCCCTCATGCCACACCACCCTCATGTCTATTTAGAAGTGCGTCTGCCATGAGGAGGAACCGCAGGCACACACTGCAGAGGGTTGGCACGGCTAGGCAGCGACCCTCTTTAAAAGGGGCGGGGCGATAGCCCACAATGCTGTACAGAAGCAATGAGAAATATAATCCTGTGCCACCGCCATCAGGAGCTGCACACGTGGGCATAGCAATGGGGAACCTATGTGCCACACACTATTCATTCTGTCAAGGTGTCTGCATGCCCCAGTCAGACTGGTAATATGTACCTTAACAGTAACCGCGTTGGTGGTAATGTGGTGGTGACTGCGGACCTAGTAGCACGGTTGTATTTTGTTGGTTTTCGGAATGCGGCCAGGATTAAGTGGGCCGTGGCGGGGGGATGGTGTGGGGGCTCTCTTGTTGTGTCGGTAAAGGTGAAATTCTTGGACTGCCACCAGACGAACCAATGCAAAGGCATTTGCCAAGAATGTTTTCCCTGTTGGAGGAGGAGGGGGATGTTTTTGAGGCACTACGTGTCCTCTACACGTGTCTGTGGTTATATGCACCTTAACAGTAACCGCGTTGGTGGGAAATGGCCTCGCCGCCATCATGTCTTTGGGAAGCCTCTGTTTCCACACCCCAGAGACATACCATTAGCAGCGGTATAGGCAGAGCCCAGAATTCGTAACATTTCAGCCGTAGCATTAGGACAGGCCCCACTAACATATCAGTAGCAGCATTATAGGAGGAGCGCAGTCTTCGTTCCATGTCAGCAATAGTAGCACTCAAGACAGGCCCCAGTAACAATTCCGAAGCAGCAGTATAGCAGGAGCGCAGTCTTCGTTCCATGTCAGCAATAGTAGCACTCAAGACAGGCCCCAGTAACAATTCCGAAGCAGCAGTATAGCGGGAGCGCAGTCTTCGTTCCATGTCAGCAATAGTAGCACTCAAGACAGGCCCCAGTAACAATTCTGAAGCAGCAGTATAGTGGGAGCGCAGTCTTAGTTCCATTTCAGTAGCCTTAGTATAGCCAAGGCCCAAGTTACATTTATGTAGCTAAAGTGTAGGCCAACCCCACACACCTTTCTGTACCATGAGTGCAGGCGAAGAACATACAAATTGCTATGATTACACTGTAGGTGAGGGCCCCAAAAAATTGGTGTACCAACAGTACTAATGTACCTCAGTAAAAATTGGCCATGCCCAACCAAGATGGCAGGTGAATCGCTTTGGTTAATGTGGCTTAAGTGGTAACTAGGCCTGGAGGCAGCCCAGTGTAACGAAAAATTGGTTCAAGTTAAAGTTCCAACGCTTTTAAGCTCATTGAAACTTATAAAAATTGTTCAGAAAAATTATTTGAGTGAGCCTTGTGGCCCTAAGAAAAATTGCCCGTTCAGCGTGATTACGTGAGGTTTCAGGAGGAGGAGCAGGAGGAGGAGGAGGAATATTAGACACAGATTGATGAAGCAGAAATGTCCCCGTTTTGGATGGTGAGAGAGAACGTAGCTTCCATCCGCGGGTGCAGCCTACGTATTGCTTAGGTATCGCTGCTCTCCGCTGGTGGAGAACAGAAGTCTGGGGAAATCCAGCCTTTGTTCATCTTGATGAGTGTTAGCCTGTCGGCACTGTCGGTTGACAAGCGGCTACGCTTATCTGTGATGATTCCCCCAGCCGCACTAAACACCCTCTCCGACAAGACGCTAGCCGCAGGAGAAGCAAGCACCTCCAGGGCATACAGCGCTAGTTCAGGCCACGTGTCCAGCTTCGACACCCAGTAGTTGTAGGGGGCAGAGGCGTCACCGAGGATGGTCGTGCGATCGGCTACGTACTCCCTCACCATCCTTTTACAGTGCTCCCGCCGACTCAGCCTTGACTGGGGAGCGGTGACACAGTCTTGCTGGGGAGCCATAAAGCTGGCCAGGCCCTTAAAGACTGTTGCACTGCCTGGGATGTACATGCTGCTCGATCTCCGCACCTCCCCTGCTACCTTGCCCTCGGTACTGCGCCTTCTGCCACTAGCGCTGTCGGCTGGGAATTTTACCATCAGCTTGTCCGCAAGGGTCCTGTGGTATAGCAACACTCTCGAACCCCTTTCCTCTTCGGGAATGAGAGTGGGCAGGTTCTCCTTATAGCGTGGGTCGAGCAGTGTGTACACCCAGTAATCCGTTGTGGCCAGAATGCGTGCAACGTGAGGGTCACGAGAAAGGCATCCTAACATGAAGTCAGCCATGTGTGCCAGGGTACCAGTACGCAACACATGGCTGTCTTCACTAGGAAGATCACTTTCAGGATCCTCCTCCTCCTCCTCAGGCCATACACGCTGAAAGGATGACAGGCAATCAGCCGGTGTACCGTCAGCAGCGGGCCAAGCTGTCTCTTCCCCCTCCTCCTCATCCTCCTCATGCTCCTCCTCCTCCTCCTGTACGCGCTGAGAAATAGACAGGAGGGTGCCCTGACTATCCAGCGGCATACTGTCTTCCACCGCCCCCGTTTCCGAGTGCAAAGCAGCTGCCTTTATGGTTTGCAGGGAATTTCTCAAGATGCATAGCAGAGGAATGGTGACGCTAATGATTGTAGCATCGTCGCTCACCACCTGGGTAGACTCCTCAAAATTACCAAGGACATGGAAGATGTCTGCCAACCAGGCCCACTCTTCTGAAAGGAATTGAGGAGGCTGACTCCCACTGCGCCGCCCATGTTGGAGTTGGTATTCGACTATAGCTCTACGCTGTTCATAGAGCCTGGCCAACATGTGGAGCGTAGAGTTCCACCGTGTGGGCACGTCGCACAGCAGTCGGTGCACTGGCAGCTTAAAGTGATGTTGCAGGGTGCGCAGGGTGGCAGCGTCCGTGTGGGACTTGCGGAAATGTGCGCAGAGCCGGCGCGCCTTTACGAGCAGGTCTGACAAGCGTGGGTAGCTTTTCAGAAAGCGCTGAACCACAAAATTAAAGACGTGGGCCAGGCATGGCACGTGCGTGAGGCTGCCGAGCTGCAGAGCCGCCACCAGGTTACGGCCGTTGTCACACACGACCATGCCCGGTTGGAGGCTAAGCGGCGCAAGCCAGCGGTCGGTCTGCTGTGTCAGACCCTGCAGCAGTTCGTGGGCCGTGTGCCTCTTATCGCCTAAGCTGAGTAGTTTCAGCACGGCCTGCTGACGCTTGCCCACCGCTGTGCTGCCACACCGCGCGACACCGACTGCTGGCGACATGCTGCTGCTAACACATCTTGATTGCGAGACAGAGGAGGAGGAGGAGGAGGAGGGTGCTTTAGTGGAGGAAGCATACACCTCCGCAGATACCACCACCGAGCTGGGGCCCGCAATTCTGGGGGTGGGTAGGACGTGAGCGGTCCCAGGCTCTGACTCTGTCCCAGCCTCCACTAAATTCACCCAATGTGCCGTCAGGGAGATGTAGTGGCCCTGCCCGCCTGTGCTTGTCCACGTGTCCGTTGTTAAGTGGACCGTGGCAGTAACCGCGTTGGTGAGGGCGCATACAATGTTGCGGGAGACGTGGTCGTGCAGGGCTGGGACGGCACATCGGGAAAAGTAGTGGCGACTGGGAACTGAGTAGCGCGGGGCCGCCGCCTCCATGATACTTTTGAAGGACTCAGTTTCCACAACCCTATACGGCAGCATCTCAAGGCTGATGAATTTTGCTATGCGGACGGTTAACGTTTGAGCGTGCGGGTGCGTGGCGGCGTACTTGCGCTTGCGCTCCAACAGTTGCGCAAGCGACGGCTGGACGGTGCGCTGAACTACACTGCTGGATGGGGCCGAGGACAGCGGAGATGAGGGTGTGGGTGCAGGCCATGAGGCGGTAGTGCCTGTGTCCTGAGAGGGGGGTTGCATCTCAGTGGCAGGTTGGGGCACAGGGGGAGAGGCAGGGGTGCAAACCGGAGGCGCTGAACGGCCTTCGTCCCACCTTGTGGGGTGCTTGGCCATCATATGTCTGCGCATGGTGGTGGTGGTGAGGCTGTTGGTGTTGGCTCCCCGGCTGAGCTTTGCGCGACAAAGGTTGCACACCACTGTTCGTCGGTCGTCAGGCGTCTCTGTGAAAAACTGCCAGACCTTAGAGCACCTCGGCCTCTGCAGGGTGGCATGGCGCGAGGGGGCGCTTTGGGAAACACTTGGTGGATTATTCGGTCTGGCCCTGCCTCTACCCCTGGCCACCGCACTGCCTCTTGCAACCTGCCCTGCTGATGCCCTTGACTCCCCCTCTGAAGACCTGTCCTCCTGAGTAAGCGTTGCACACCAGGTGGGGTCAGTCACCTCATCGTCCTGCTGCTCTTCCTCCGAATCCTCTGTGCGCTGCTCCCTCGGACTTACTGCCCTTACTACTACCTCACTGCAAGACAACTGTGTCTGATCGTCATCGTCCTCCTCACCCACAGAAAGTTGTTGAGACAGTTGGCGGAAGTCCCCAGCCTCTTCCCCCGGACCCCGGGAACTTTCAAATGGTTGGGCATCAGTGACGATAAACTCCTCTGGTGGGAGAGGAACCGCTGCTGCCCAATCTAAGCTGGGGCCCGAGAACAGTTCCTGGGAGTGTTCCCGCTCCTGAGCAGGTGTCATTGTAGTGGAGTGAGGAGGCTGGGAGGAAGGAGGAGCAGCAGACAGAGGATTCGGATTTGCAGCAGTGGACGGCGCAGAACTGCGTGTTGACGATAGGTTGCTCGAAGCACTTTCTGCCATCCAGGACAGGACCTGCTCACACTGCTCATTTTCTAATAACCGTCTCCCGCGTGGACCCATTAATTGGGCGATGAATGTGGGGACGCCAGAAACGTGCCTCTCTCCTAATCGCGCAGCAGTCGGCTGCGACACACCTGGATCAGGAGCTCGGCCTGTGCCCACACCCTGACTTGGCCCTCCGCGTCCTCGGCCGCGTCCACGTCCTCTAGGCCTACCCCTACCCCTCAGCATGCTGTATTACCAGTGATTTGATTTCACAGGCAGGAAATAAATTGGCGCAAGACTGCAGGCCAAATATAATTTTTTTCCTTTTTTGAAAACGAAAGGCCCCACTGCCTCTGGTGAATGAATAATCTAAGTTTAATAACTGTGCTGTGGCCCTGCTAATGTGTCACAGAACGTGAGGGTAGCAGAGTTATTATAACTCTGGCAGAGCAGGTATTTTTTTTCCCAATTAAGGAAAGCAAATGGCGAAGCCAGCAGTAAACCGTAGCTGGGTGCGTCTGATTTTTAAACGTTGCACACGCAGCCGACACGTGTCCACCGCCCTTAGGACGGACAGAGGCAGGACAAATAGAATTATTTTCAGTTTTTTTCCACCAAAAGGCAGCACTGCGTATATTCAATGAACATGAGAAGTTTAATAACTGTGCTGTGGCCCTGCTAATGTGGCACAGAACTTGAGGGTAGCAGAGTTATTAACTGTGGCAGAGCAGGTATTTTTTTTTCCAATTAAGGAAAGCAAATGGCGAAGCCAGCAGTAAACCGTAGCTGGGTGCTTCTGATTTTTAAACGTTGCACACGCAGCCGACACGTGTCCACCGCCCTTAGGACGGACAGAGGCAGGACAAATAGAATTGTTTTCAGTTTTTTTCCACCAAAAGGCAGCACTGCGTATATTCAATGAACATGAGAAGTTTAATAACTGTGCTGTGGCCCTGCTAATGTGGCACAGAACTTGAGGGTAGAAGAGTTATTATAACTCTGGCAGAGCAGGTATTTTTTTTCCAAATTAAGGAAAGCAAATGGCGAATCCAGGAGTAAAACGTAGCTGGGTGCGTCTGATTTTTAAACGTTGCACACGCAGCCGACACGTGTCCACCGCCCTTAGGACGGACAGAGGCAGGAGAAATAGAATTATTTTCACTTGTTTTACAAGCAAAAGGCCGCACTGCGTATATTCAATGAATAATAACTATGTTGTGGCCCTGCCTACACAATTCTTTCCCTGCAGTATCAATGGAGGGTGCAATGCTCTGCAGAGGCGATTTTGAGAAGAAAAAAAATATGCAGCACAGCTAACAGCAGCCAGCACAGTACTGCACACGGTTAAATATGGCCCTAGAAAGGACCGTTGAGGTTCTTGAAGGCTACACTCACTCCTAACACTCTCCCTGCCTATGCAACACTTCTGTCCCTAATGCCGGGTGCAACGCTCTGCAGAGCCGATTTTGAGAAGAAAAAAAATTGCCACTGCTAACAGCAGCCAACACACAGCTATCAGTGGCCCTAATAAGGACCTTTGGGGGTCTTGAAGCCTACACTAACTACCAATTCTTTCCCTACAGCAGCTCCGGTACAAACAGCACTGTCCCTCACTAACTCACAAGGCATCTGAGGCGAGCCGCGGGAGGGGCCGACTTTTATATTAGGCGGACACCTGATCTCCCCAGCCACTCACTGCAGGGGGGTGGTATAGGGCTTGAACGACGCAGGGGGAAGTTGTAATGCCTTCCCTGTCTTTCAATTGGCCAGAAAAGCGCGCTAACGTCTCAGGGAAGGAAGTGAAAGTAACCCGAACACCGCATGGTGTTCGTTACGAATAACGAACATCCCAAACACCCTAATATCCGCACGGATATCAAGTTCGGACGAACACGTTCGCTCATCTCTAATGACCATCAAGTTTTAATTTTAGGACGATCCCAAAAAATATATAGAAGGGACCTCGTTTGTCCACAGTTGCACCAACATAAACTCAAAGTGCCTGGGAATAGTTGCTCAAGTTTAGAGGGGTGGTAATTAGAGATGAGCGAACGTGTTCTTAACGAACACTTACGCACCCGGACACCGGCATTACCGAGGACCTCAGTGTCCGCGCGTAAAGATTCGGGGGGCGCCGGGGGGCGGGGAGAGGCGCGGCGGCACGGGCGGCAGCAGCGGGGAACAGGGGGGAGCCCTCTCTCTCTCCCTCTCCCCCCCACTCCCCGCCGCACCCCCCCCCGCGCTGCCACGGCGACCCCCGAACTTTTTTCGCCCGAGCACGGAATTGCTCGCAAAGTTCGGTGTTCGGGCGAAAAGGGGCGGAGCCGAACACGTTCGCTCATCTCTAGTGGTAATACCATCTCAAGATTAATTTGTGAAAAATTTATTGAAGATTGGAGCATAAGGATGCCTGTAAGGATCACTTTATGGCCTTTAACCAGTGTACTGTCAATAAGGTTTTACCCAAATCCTTTCCCCAGTTAAGTAGATATACTTTCTTGGAGAACACCACCTCTCAATTAAGGTATGCATGGATAGTCCTTATAGTCTATCATGTTCTAGTTTAGAAGAATCAGATAGAAAATCATATATTCGCTGAGGAACTTCATGCTCTGGTTTCAGATGGGGAAACTGGCAGCTCCTAATACATAGGTAGGTATGGAAGCTCACCCTTGGGATGCTGTGTAAGTTCACCAAAGGATTGCATCTTCCCCTGACCTACCAAGTCAGAATCCCTGAGTTTACCTTCTTTAATCTAAATTGGTATTATAATGTCGGGGATAAGCAGTTCTAAAATTTCCAGTGGAAACCAGACTTAACAGGTTGTCTCGTATTTTTTAATGGATAGCAGTAAGAGCAGCCATGTGGAGAATATGTGTTTTAAGGTAGGGAAATATGGAATTGATAGTTTTGAGTGGAAAAGGTTCAGTAAATGGGAGCGGATTGAAACTCTTGCCAATAGATCCTGTTCCATGGTGGGCCAGCTGACAGTTTAAGATGGTTTCCTCCCTTTCCTGAGATTATAATGCAAGATAATGGCATTATAATAAGCTGTATGAATGGGTGAGCCCATCCCTCCCTGAGACCTATGTTCTTGTAAGCTCGAAGATGCCAACCTAGGTCTTTTTTTCTCCCCATACAAAGCCATTTAGCTGGCTTTGAAATTTCTGTAGTACAGATTTAGGAACTGGAATTGGGAGAGTGCAGAAAAAAATCAAATTTTTTTGGTAGGATAATCATTTTGTACAATACTATTCACCCCATTCAGGAGGCTTCCATCTTTGAAAATCATGTTAATTCTTCCTTGATGGTTTTCAAAAGTGGAGTAAAATTTATCTCCGTCAATCTCAATGTCGAAAAGCAGAGATTAATGCCCAAATAAGAGATAATAATAATAATCTTTATTTATATAGAGCCAACATATTCCACAGCACTTACGAGTCAGGGGGAATAAAAACAAGACCACGCTTACATGAAGTAATCAATTGATGGAATCTGTAGGGTTTAGGGTCCTACTCCAATGAGCTTAGCTTACATACTACAAATAATGGTGTGATACAGAAGGTAAAGGGGCTGGAGATGTGCATGGTATGGCGAGGTGGAGAGTGAGGGATGCTATACACATAGACAATAGTCAAATCGGGCCGTATTGTGGCTGATCGGTATGATTGCAGGTTCCGGTTGATAACAGCTAGCAGGAATTGCAGTCGGTAGGACAGAGGGCATGTTATCAGGTGGAGGGTTTGGTTTAGGTATGCCTCCCTGAAAAGGTGCATTTTTAGAGAGATACTATTTTCAGCCCACTGGAAGGGGAATTCAGCTAGTCTATCCTTCTTCAAGTCTTCCTGGATAAAGCAGCTCAGTATGTGTGATTTATGAAAGTTTTCTTTATAATATAATACATTCTTAAGGTTCTCTAGGATCTGAGAGGTTGCTCTTAGAGACTGGAGAGGGTGAGTTACAGTCATAATGACATCATCTGTAAAGAGTCCTATTTTATGCTGTCGAAGACCCACATGTATGCCCTGAATACGTAAGTTGGTTCGGATAGTCTCTGCCTCTGGGTCCATTATCAGAGTAAATATGAGGGGAGATAGGGGGAGGTCTGTCTGGTGTTCCCTTCTGTAATTAATCTTGTGGTGGCGCAGAGAAGCTGTGATGGGAGATAATTTCTTTCTCCACTGTACTGTCTTTTACAAAAGTAAATAAGCGTGTCTCATTGTAGGATTCCAGGAGAGAGATAATTTTCCTCGCTGCTTGCATGATGTGATAAAAGTGAACCCCTGCAATGACATCCCTTGGGAGTTTTGCTGGCAGGCCTTTAGGTTTAGGTAATCTGTGTGCCTTGTCGAGTAGTAGATCTTGTGGTTGAGTGTTGCTTTTTTTAGGCTTGTAGGTATTCGATGAGCTCAGAATTTTGGATTTTTCTAGAATGTTTCTAAATTTATTATTATGCCTATTACGATATTCAAGGTCAGCAGTTTTCAACTTTAAAGCTTCATTTTCCAGAGAGTAGTGTGTGTCCACACCATCATAGTTAGCTTGTGTTAGCTCCCCCATTTTAGACTCCAGCTGATCCACTCTTTCCCACAAGTTGTCAATGGTGGCATTAATTTTAGTAGTAAAGATGAATAGTTCCTGTTGTAGCGACCCTCTGAGAGCTAGTATCATCTCTTTCACAAATACTTCTGCAGCAGCCTTTGTAGTGCTAGGCATATTCTTTATTGGGTCAGAATCATCTTCTTATTTTCTTGCAGGTTTTGCTTGTGCTTGCATTGCTTATACTGCATATATTTTCCTCCCTTCTTGGTTTCTGCTTTAAAGGGCTGGAGGAGGGGAAATTCTGTGTTTCACTATTTTTGACTGTGCTTGTGTAGGGGAGGAAACTACTGGGGAGCTTATTTCAACTTGTGCTGTTGGTGAAGTCATTAGGGACAGATTTCCTGATTCCCCTGTCTTCTGCACAACTGCAGTTTTTATGTATAGAGGGGACACTCTCTCCTCTGTATGGGGAGGGGAGCTGTTCGTGCTCCATGGAGAGGGAGCAGCAGACTCATGCCTGGTGCCCTGCAGAGAGGAAGAATCTGATACATAGTCAGTGCCATCTTCCCCTGCTTCCTGCTGAGGACTGCGGGAGGGGAAGAAATCAGTTACCTTCCAATGCACTCGCCATGCCTTCCTAGTGCCCACAGGTTTGCAGTTGCCTGTTGGTTCTGCTGATGGTATCCTCGGAGAATTTCTCCAGGAGCTCAGGGTGTGCATCCATCCAACAGCTCGGTCAGGCCATGCCCCCGATAACTGACCATTTTTTGACTGATGTGGTCAAGCCCTTTTTTCTTCTCCCTTCTCTCTTCCTCGCCCCCTCCTTTTCTTTATCTATATTCCCTGGAAGAGGGTCTTTTCTTTAATCCCTTGCTTTTCCTGCTATTTTTTTGAAAGAACTGAAATATGGTTACGATGACTTTGCCTTGTTCTTCAATGACCCTTGTGGGATTTTATTTTTCTGTGAACCTCTGGCCTGCGAGGCCTGGCTATGGTCTTGTACTTGTTTTGAAAGGGTTTAACAAAATTAAGAATTCAAAGAAAAAAAAAGTTTTCCTTTTATTATCCACTTCTCTATCTGCTCTATATTAAATGCAATGCAGCATGCAACCTGTAATTGAATAACACTACCAAACAACATTCTTAATACATATTGTACTAAAGTTATTTTGCTAAGAGGTTTTTAGTGGAGCATGGGAGATGCCAATTTGCTATTTGGGACACACGTGATACATGTTTTGTGCTGCCTGATTAGGGTGCTGGCCACAATTTGGCATTGCTGCACCAATATTTTTAAACATATCAACCTTTTTATTAGTTTTTTTTTTTAATTTGCAGTGTGTTGTAATTTGTACATAGCTTGCAAGTCTATGACGGATAGTTATGCGAGATCCTCTTTAATCATCACTATAATGAGCATGGCACTTCATCAATAAGTTAGAATTGAGTTTTTTTTCAGTGCACTGTATACTACAGAGAAAAATAGTTAAAACAAAGCCATCAAATGAATTAAATATAACAAATTGTTCCCTAAGGGTAGCATGGTCACTCAAAGGCTTAAATTAGTTCCAGTAGTCTAACTAAAATCTGGTTTAATAGAATGGTTGTATAGTAGGCATACATATTGTGATTTCTGCTCCTCAATTTCCAAAGGGATTAACTAAAGAAATGTGCATGTGTTCACATCTTAGCATAATAGCTTGCCAGGAGCAATGAAATAGAAGAGGATGGCCTGTAGTATTGAGAAGTGAAGCATGTGGTTCTCAATTTGCCATGTGTGAACTGTAATTTAGTTTATTATGTATTGATTTTCTACTCTGGAACATCCATATAATGCTTTAAGTAAAGTATAAATGTGAAGCTAAGGTTCATAAATATTTTTTTCTTTCATCTCAACATTTGGTATTTAACATGTATGAGCTGCAACTTGGCTTCACAATTCTTCAGTGAAAACTGGCGTTTGAAATAGTTACAGTTTTATTCATAAAGAGCTTTATACAGCTCACTGAGCCAATACTAACATAATAAACCAATACACTGTTGGAGACAGGGCCATCAAGGTTGAGTGACAAAGCCAAGTAGCTCAACTTTCAAAGCATCACAAAACCAGTTGGGTCTGTCATTTATCCAGATGCCCAGTGCAGCATTCCTGGCAATGATCTGGTGAGTTGAGATCTGAAAACAGTGTTTGCTTTATTGTATAATGAATTAATTGCACATGTCTCTCTGGCTACCTATAAAGGATCAATGGAAGGTAGGCTATTTTCATGAAATATCTATAGATACATGTAAGGAGAACTTCAATTTAAGGGTGGAATCACACATACGACTTCATACGACTATATTTGTGTGTGTATTTGCATGCACAAAATTTATTCTCTTAATACGCAGAGAATAGAACCCTCTGATTTCAATGGGTTCATTTTCATTAACATTTTTTGTAAACGCATCTCGTGAATGCACAAAAGAATAAGACCTGCTCTAATGTCCTGTGTCGATGCGCATCAGGGGCCCTATATAAGTGTATGCAAGGTGTGCAAAAATGCCCTCGCAAAACACAAGGGGATATGTGAGACACTGCACAATACTACAGGGAAAAGAACACATCTGGACCTTGTTATGCTAAATAGCCTTTTAAATCAGGATGGGGTGTGTGCATTTGAACTGGCCCTGTGGGCACAAAAAGTACAGAACTATGCGCAAATCAAAGTTGTTCACTGCTCAAATACGTTGCGCTGAAGCATACACAATTGCACATGTGTTCCCGTGAAGCCGCCTAAAAGGGAAATCTTCATTCAGTTCAAATGTCATGTATCTCTTGTTCTCTGTCTGTGCTTAAATGTGTTATATAGAAAAATCAAGTACAAGGTTTTATCAAGAAAACACTTCTATTTAAACATCATTGAAACTTCTCAAAGCTCTTCCCATCTGGCCTCATTTCACAGCATGCCACTTAATTAACACAGTGAATGATCTTACAACCTGGGTTCCATAAAATACTTTGCATCTGAAACTCGCATGTTTCATGGCCAGAAGCTAGAAAATGTTAAACTTAGCCATTTGACCTTATATAAAAAGGGTCATCTGCTGCAATTTACTCTATGACATAAAGTATCAATTGCCAAGAGCTAAGTAATTGAGCATTTCTACAAGCATCTCAATAATTTGCAGAATCTCAAAAAGTCGTTCTGAAAACTGATCATGTAGTAGTAATAAATCCCAGACTGATTTTTTTTCATTATAAACCACAACTCAGATCTAGCCTTATTTTTAATTGGTGGACTAAAGAAATCAAAAGCTCTGGCAGCTAGTAAATGTAAAGCTTAGACAACTTGAGTCAACAGAAAGGAAATATATTAGCCAGATTGTAAAATGGCAACTAAGAGTATCTTTTGTTCTGAAGGCTCTTTTATATCCTCGCCTTACATAAACATCCTATTAGCTTTTTGTCCGAGTTGTAATATTCCTGTAAAACTGGTTTACATACAAACCTGCATATACTCACCTCTGCTCACTCTTGCTGTGTCTTGCAGGGCTGCTTGGTCCTCCACACATTGGGAACTGAGAGAGGTGAGTATATGCAGGTTTTTTATGTTAGTGTGTAGCAAATCAGTTTTACATATATATTACAACTTGGACACCCCCTTTAAATGAGAATTTTGCAATGCTTCATTTCCTCCACCATGCAATTAACATTTTGTCAGTGGACAATCTCTTTAATTCAGATAGGTTACCTGTATCTATAATCCTGCCACCACAGGGACTATGCCAGATCAGACAAGGTTAGAAAAATGACAGCATGACAGAAGGCTAAGGTTTTCATTTAAGCATAAAAACCAAATTATCCATGGTTAGGGTAATAGAACACTGTTTCACAGGATGTACCAGTGAACAACTGAACAATCGATGTTTAAACTGAACAGTTAGCGAACAAACCAACAGTGATTTTCCCACTTGCATGAAATGAATGATAAGCAAATGAATTATCGTCCATCATTCAAGCATTGGCCTTGTTTATAATGAATCATTCAATTTGACTGATCCAGTGATTTCTATAAGGATAATCATCCAGTGTAAAAGCGCCTTTAAAAAAGTTACGAAATTGAAATTGTGCGACAATTCTAATTGGGAAACAAACTTTGATGAGGAATAAGAGATAAATAGTCTGGTTTCTCTCCTAGAACACAGATTTTGTGTTCTTTAGAAGTTGATTAAAATGCAATGTCCACATTTAACTTTGAAATAACTGACTATATCAAAGGCAATTCACATGGATGAGCAACAGTATTATGTTATATACTAAGAGCGACCATCTTACATTTAGTAAAATTGCGGTAAAATTGCACAGCGGAACAGAGCAATTTGAAAGTTTTCACTTTATCAGCAATGTAAATACATGCTTTCCTTTATTATGTATATATCCAGAAAAATTACTCTTAGTTGAATCCTCCATTACAAGATTAAGCAGTGTGGCTATTCACTTTATTTCTGTTGATAAGGATATCATTGTATATATTAGGCTGCTTTCACATCTTCGCTGGAACTTAGGTTTTGCGGTTCCATCACTGATCTGACACAAAATACCAGAAGAAAGAGAACTGGATGCACAGCTTTTCCTTCCAGTAATATGCTGGACAGCTAAGAGTTAACCAAACGGACCCCATTATAGTAAATGGGATCCATTCGGCGCTGTTCGGTTCCATCATAAAACTGATCTGTTTTTGCCAAGGGATTCTCCTTTTCTGTTCCACAAATAAAGCAAGTGATGCAGAAGTGAAACATTTTTATAGAGAAAGTATCAATTCTGGGTAACAGATAGTGTAGAAACAAAGAGTGATACTTCTGTCAGGTTTTTTTTATCTTGAGTCATTTTCCATTTAACCTCTGATACAGATGAGTGCTATTTTGCCAGCAATAAATGGTTATGTCAGTTACTGGTTTATATTTTATGGTTATCGAGTCACACCTAAATGAGCAGAGCAATAAAATGTTAACTGCTCTTATACTTCAGTCATTCACATAGGAAGGTAATGTGGCTTGATTTTGCAAGTGCTTGAAATTAAATGCATGTTAGGCAGATGAAATCTAAATCTGGATTTATGAACTCTGTGTTCATATGTGATATACACTACATAGTGACATCTGACCCTTTCAGCTCAAGGTCAAGTAGTTTGGTAAATGATTGCTAAAATGCTGTAAATTAGATGAACATGTTATTTATCTGAATATTGTCATAGGAAATATCATCTAGAGCATTAAATAGTAATTATTCTAACAGTATAGAAAAGTCCTGTAAAAATTATTGATTACGTGAATAATCAGTTATAGCAACAATTACTGTACCCACTACATGCTTAAATATGATAAATATGTGTACATTTTTGTAATTTAATTTTAATTGAAGAATTTATTAATGTATATAAAGAGAACTAAGTGGGTGCACATTACTCAGTACTGAGGATAGTAATTATTAGATGATAAAGCGTATATCCTTTGGTGGTACATCTGTAGTATAAAATGTTAACCCCCTTAACGAAATCCACCATATATATGGCAGATGCTGGGTATCTTTGTATATAACAGGTTTGGAAAATTAAAGCTACGGTAGGATTAATAGGTTGCCTGTAAAATTATGATATACTGCAATACTGAAGCATTGCAGTATATTATATTGTATGAGGATTGCTAATTCAAGCCCCTTATGTAGACTTGAAAAAAATAAAAATAAGATTAATAAAGTATTATATAAAAGATTTTAAAACTATTAATGGTTTAAAACTACCACTTTTCAAGTCATTGCATTAAGAAAATAGGAACATGAAAAAAAGATATTACATTGTATGTAAAATTCCAAATTATTAAAATATCACGTTACTTATCCCACATGTTGAATGCAGTCAGATAAAAATATGCCAAGTCAGAATAAGCCTTTTTTATTCACTCCATCTCCAAGCAAATATTGAATAAAAAGCAATCTAAAAGTTTTATATAGCATAACATAGAAAATATCTAGATTTAGTATCTCTGTAATCTTTCTGACTCAAAAAGTAAGACAACATGTCCTTTATACCACTCAATGAATGCCAAAAGAGCATCTCCCCCTTATGAAAAATAAGTGGCAAAATAGCTTTTTTCCCATTTGACACCACTTAGAATTTTTTACAAGCTTTCTAATACATTACATGATGCATTAAATGGTACTGCAATGCTGGAAAATGTAACAACTAAAAAACAAGCTTTCATGTGGCTATGCTTCTAGGAAAAGTTATGAATTCCTTGAAAGTGGGGATGGAAAACTAAAAATACAAAAAGGACTGTGGTAGGAAGGGATTTAACAGTTTGCAACATATAGGCTAAGGCCCTAGTCAGACGGGCGATTTTTCGCGCGATTTGCGCATGCGCATGCGTCCGGCGATTTTATAAAACCATTGCTTTGCAATGGTATCGGACACATGAGTGCTTTTTATGCGCTCGTCCGATAAATTATAGAACAAAAAATCGCAGATCGCACCTATCTGCAATCTGCGATTCCTGTTCTCTTCTGTATATGCGATCAATGGGGCCGGCGGCAGCAGCGCCGACCCCATTGAGGACATATAGAAGACAAATCATTCTTCTCTGCCACAGCTGTAACAGCTGTGACAGAGAAGAACGATGTTTGCCCATTGAATTCAATGGAGCGGCAATACAGCCGCTCCATTGAAAGCAATGGGCTGCCGGCGTGCGCGGGGTGAATTGTCGGGAAGGGGTTAAATATATAAACCCTTCCCTGCAATTCATCCTAAAATGTGTTAAAATAAAAAAAAATTGTATACTCACCTTTCCGCTGCAGCCGGAGTCCAGCCGCGGCCACTGTCAGTTCTCCTGAACTGCTTCTTGGCACTATTCAGCCGGCGGGGCTTTAAAATCCCCGCCTGCTGAATGATCTGCCTCTGATTGGTCACAGCCCTGACCAATCAGAGGCTGAAAACACTCACACACCCATTCATGAATTCATGAATGGGTGAGTGACTGCTGCCTCTCAGCGCTGAGCCAATCAGGGGCAGGTCTGACTCACATCCATTCATGAATTCATGAATGGGTGTGAGTGAGGCATGCCTCTGATTGGCTCAGCGCTCAGCCAATCAGGGGGCAGATCTGACTCACACCCCCTTCACACCCACTGCAGGACGGCCGCGCGGAGCTCTGGCTGCCGGCAGAAGGTGAGTATACAATTTTTTTTTATTTTAACACATTTTAGGATGGATTGCAGGGAAGGGCTTATATATTTAAGCCCTTACCGACAATTCATCCCGGGCTCGCCCGCAGCGCATTGCTTTCAATGGAGACGGCTGTATTGCCGTCTCCATTGAATGCAATGCGCTGGACAGCTCCGGCCCGTTTCTAATGAAACGTGGCTAGGAGCAGATTTTCGGGCGATTTGCGGGCGACTTGCGCGCACCGGTCACGCGATTTGCGGATGCGCATCCGTCATGCGATCCGCAAATCGCGCGAAAAATCGCCCGTCTGACTAGGGCCTAACACATTACCAAACATGGCACAAAAAATTTGTTGCACAGAATACAAAAGGTTGTCATAAATATAAGAATTAGGGGTATAGGAAAAGGCTTTCTCACTTATTATAGGGTGGGTATGTTCCTAAATAAATATTAGCATATTAGATTGTAATTGCTGTATAATTCCAGTGAGGATAGTTAATGGGACAAATTAGAGCTTTTTATAAGATTTTTGGAGGTTCAGCATTTTAATGGTATTGATTCTTGTGATCCGAAGTAAGTTACATGCCATGTATTTAAATTAATTTTCCCTTAACTCTGTGATGAGTGGTTGGAAGTTGCTCTATATTTTTTCTTGTGTTGGAACCATCAGTGAGATTCTGACATAATAAACATGGTCCATGGAGCAGTTAAATTTGTAATTTTTCAGTATTATGTTTTAATCACTGACATATATATATATATATATATATATATATATATATATACACACACATATATATATATATATATATATATATATATATATATATATATATATATTAGTAGGGCATTTGATTTACTGACATTTCATTTACAATACAAAGCCTTGGAAAGTTCTACATGGATGTTTGTGATCAGCTCTGAAGAAGCTTCTGGATGGGTGAGAGACAAAGTAACAGTGTTGACATATCCAATGATGATATGCCCACTGCCACTCACACACCCCTGGATCTGTGCAGGATTTCTCAGTTTTATCATGAGTGCAAAGTAGAACAGTGGGCATCCTTGGCATGTGCCATTTATTATTTTAAATTGTTCATAAAAAAAAAAGCAGCCTATAGTGGGACTTGGATATAAACCCGTTATGGCAAACACAACACTGCCTTGAAAACCAAACTTGTGCAGGACTGCCTTAAGAAGCCCCCATCAAGCATTTTGTCAGCATCTACAGACAGAAAGATTGTGTGGATCCTAGAAAGTTGTGCAATTTGGAAAAGGTGAATTATGCATCTGGTGTCATCTATACATTACCTCCCGTCAACATATCCTACCAGATCTGGAGTTAGCTGAATGTGTACATTAAATTCAATATCAGAAATAAAATTAGAAAAATATATATTATATATGTTTTTTTTGGTTATTGTGGCATGCTCTACTTTTTACATTATAGAATTTCCTGCTATCCCACCCTAGAATACTAAAATATAAACATACTGTATGGAACACCATATAGTAAAGATTCTATGGGACTTAGGAGGTGTACAGCAAGCAATTGGAGGACCCAGATACATATTTTTACAGGAGTTTCCAGTTAAACATCTGGAGGCATTTTAAACAGTCTAGACACTTTGTGCAGCACTCATTGCTACAACTGACAATATCACCCATTTAAATCTAGAGTATAAATATTGTATATGAACTAAGCAGAACATACTGTCATCCCTGCTACATCAAGAGGCTTATACCCTCATGGTTTTTAATGTATCAATGCAAACCTATCAGTTTTCACTGTCCAAATGTATATCTCATATATATTAGTTTTCTGAAAAGTCATTTCTAAGAATAGAAATGCTGTATATAAAATGATCTATCTGTTTTAGCATATGTCTGTCATTTAGTATACAATCTCAAGCCATAGCTTTCATGTTTTTAAGTAGCCAGTAATAATAGATGATGTAACGTTACACGTCTCTAATGATTCACATTGCTTCCAGACAGCACTGATGTACCTGTAGCTCAGGCACAGCAGTAGTGTAAAAGCTGTACGCAAGTCAGCCCTGTGGGATATCTGATTTTTCAGTCTCCAGACTCTCGCCTCTCCAATCATAGATAGATTGCTTTCTGACAGAAAAACAGTGTTGCTGGTGCTTAGATTCCAGTTGTGAGGCTACTTTATCACTGTGTTATTGAAGTCATATCGCCTAGCACGCTATCAGCCAAGCTCAATTCCAAGGAACTGTTTTTTCAGTTAAGCTGTTTTTTTTTCTATGTACGACTAGCTTCTGCATGTAATGCTACTTGACAAGTTTACAAAAGAGATGAAAAATAATGTACTATAGACCTATTATCTATTATCAAAGTCTAATTAAGTCCTCTGCAGCAAGCCCACTGTCTTGGGGTCGTGCTTGATTCTGACCTTTCCTTTACTCCCCACATCCAGTCCACTTGCTTGGTCATGTCAAATGCACCTCAAAACATGTCCAGAATCCACCATTTCCTCACTGTGGAAACAGCAAAAACTCTTATTGTCATCCTTATCCAGAATCGGCTTGATTACTGCAACTTGCTACTGATCAGTCTTTCCTTCACTCTGCAATCCATCTTGAATGCAGTAGCCAGGTTGATCTTTTTGTCAAACTGTTGCATTGAAGCCTCCACCCTGTGCCAGTTGTTGCACTGGATGCCTGTCTTATATAGAATACAATTTAAAATGATCATTCTCATCCATAAGGCCCTCTACAATGCTGTGCCACTCTATATCACCTCCCTCATCTCTGTCTACGGCCTACATATGCTATCTTCTCTGCTAGGGATCTTAGACTAATAACTAATACCGATTTTCTGAAGAAATTGAGGTAAAAGTGGTTACGCCCTTTTGATGATGCTTACGGTATCATTAGCAACATGTTATAGCCAAAATCACAAAAATATCTGAACATTCACTGCAAATTTCATGTTTTATTCCAGTGTCCAAAGTCATGCCACAGAAAATCCTGTTGTGTAGAAAATTGAATTTTTTGAAATTAAGTCATTTTGCAAATCACCTCTTCAATAATAGACACTAAGGCCTCATGTCCACGGGGACAGATCCGCAGCGGGTCACCTGCACGTGTGATCGGCGCCCCATAGGGATGCATTGGATACCCACGGCAATTAAATACCTGCGGATGTCATTTTCCGTTGAGGCGCGAATTGCGTTTGCGGGAAAATACCTGCAGCATGCTCCATTTTCGTGCGAGTCTCCAGCGGGGACGGCTCCTGCAGGCTTCTATTGAAGCCTATGAAAGCCGCCCCGATCCGCGGCACACCCGCAGCTGAATTCCTGCTCTCCGGCGCGGGAGAGCAGGAGTTAAAAAAAATGGAGTGCACGGCGCATGCACGCAGCACATTGACAGCGTGCTGAGCACATCCGCCGGGCTGAAGAAAGAAGATCCGGCCTCGACGGAGGGCAGATCCGCAGCGGACAGGTAAGTAATGCTTTCTTTTTAGCCTCATGTCCGTGGGAAAGGAGGGACCCACTGCGGGATTCAGCATGAAGAATCCACGGCAGGCCTGATTTTCCCCGTGGACATGACGCCTAATACTTTATTGTAATTTCAGGGTGAGTACTAGGGCTGAGCAAAAACAAACAAACAGTAGGTAATAGAAAATTATTTATTTTCCCTTCCATATTATTTGCATCTTCAATACTGACTTTATGTACAGCAACAACCATCTCTATTTTTGTCCCTAATCTGAGAGTTTATTGTAATACTATAACTTTTAGCCATCTTAGTCAATGGTGTAAGCCCTCACAGACACAAAGCAGGCCCGCTATGAAACCAACTCAATGGGCAGTAGATCCCTATGCACGTCTTGTGACTAGCATCACTGTAAGGCATATACCTACAGCTGTAAGCCCCACCTAAGTGGTGTCCTCTACATTTTGGGTTGCCTTGTTATATTCTATTAAAAAATGTACCTAGCAAATCTCCACTCAACTCCGAATGGAGGCCCTGGAGGTGTTTATCCCTGACATAGATATCAAACCCTGGACTAAAAAGAGTAACATTTTCATACCTGATCTAACTCATCACAGATGGGTTAGGTCAGTTCAAATTAAGACACTTCAATGTTTAGAGCAAGAATTTCATCTCTCTCAATTTACATATGTCAGGGTTAGACACTACTTGGACTCTAATCCTCAAACTATTCTTTTTGTAAATAATTTCTTTATTCATAATGAAGGAATATATCATACAATAACAAAATCTTCAAACTATTCTAAAGCTTCCTCAGCAAGTCTTTGAATTTTTGTTTAATGATCCCAAACAATAACTCACTTTTACCAGGCAGCTGTATGCATATGCAAATAGATTGGCAGATACTTAAAAAAAAATGCATATGATCAATTAGGAAAGATACCTGGGCAAGATCTACACAACTTCCCAAGGGTTTTCAGCCATAAAATCGCATTTCAAAAGCTTTAATATGCACCAATTCATTACAAACTGCTACTTCGCTGGTACTTTTGCCCCTCCAAATTGACCCATTTATTCCCAGGCACCTCTAATCTGTGCTATAGGAATTCTGAATATATGCCTACTCTCCTGCACATCATCTGGGAATGTTCTGCTGTTAATCAATTATGGAACTGTATCTTTAAGCTGCTTTGTCAGAATTTTCAGATTGACATTCCAACTGACCCAGCTATGGCTTTTTTGGCCCTCGGAATTATAAAATCTCCCCCCAGATACTAGAATATTTTCATACCATGTTTTTCCAGCGGTTTTACACATCATAGGGAGAAACTGGAGGTCTACTGCCCCTCCATCTGGGCTCAGTCACGCGGGCATTTTTTTGCACCATTTTTTGTGTACATAACTGATGCGCTCAAAAAATCGCGTGACCGAAGCCAGCGGCACGGCAGGAAAAACGCTGCTAGCAGTGTTTATCCGCACAAAAGGGCTCGGTCACACAGGCATTTTGACGCTCAAAAAGAGTGCTGCCCGCTATCCTCTGCCACAGCTGTGCCACAGCTGTCACAGAGGAGCGCGATGTTCTCCCATTGAATTCAATGGAGCCGGCAATACAGCTGGCTCCATTGAAAGCAATGGGCTGCCGGCAAGCGCTGTAGTAATTTTTCGGGAAGTGCTTTAAATATAAGCCCTTCCCTGAAAACCATCCTAAAAAAGGGTAAAAAATAAAAAAAAATCTATACTCACCTTTCTGCAGCTGCCGGGGCTCAGCCGCGTCCAGCCGACTCTTTTCCTGAACTGCTCTCGGTAGTATTCAGCAGCCGGGGATTTAAAATCCTCGCCTGCTAAATGGGCTGCCTCTGATTGGCTGAGCACTGTAACCAATCAGAGGCAGCTCTCAGCTATTGAATGACAGCTGAGAGCTGCCTCTGATTGGCCCCTGTGCTCATCCAATCAGAGGCAGCACTCACCCATTCATGAATTCAAGCAGCTGCAGAGAAGTGAGTATTTTATTTCTTTTTTTTATACTTTTTGTAGGATGGTTTTCAGGGAAGGGCTTGTATTTGAAGCCCTTCCCCAAAAATTACTACAGCGCTTGCCGTCAGCCAATTGCTTTCAATGGAGCCGGCTGTATTGCTGGCTCCATTTAATTCAATGGTAGAACATTGTGCTCCTCTGTGACAGCTGTGGCACAGCTGTGGCAGAGGATCACGATCTTCAGTATATGTTCGCACATACACAGATCACCGATTTGCCGCAGAACGCAGTTACATTTATTCTGCAAATCGTCGTGTCCTATAATTTTCGACGCATACGTTTGTGCGCATAAAAATTTGCACATGTGACCTCTCCCATTGCAAAGCATTAGGTCTATATAGATGCGGATCGCAAATGCAGCTTTCAGACGCGTGTATAAACGCCCGTGTGACTGAGCCCTCTATCGAACCAATGAAAGCAATGATATCTGAACACTGCCTGTATAAATGTATATTCCTAACCAAACAGGGTAGAATTTCAGACTTTCATGCTTGGTAGAAACCCTGCTTGCAATCCTTCCCTGTTTGAAGATGATGTTCTGATTGCCTATATATACATAAACCTACAGGGCTATAGATACTTCAATTTCAATGCATTCAACTGTTTCCAAATTGAATATGGCTGTACTGGAAATTATCACACTTAAAACTTGATAGAAAGTTTATTACTCAAAAGAAAAGCACTGTCAGTGGCACTCCAAAAAGGTCCACACCATGGGAAGTAATCAACCAAGGTGCTAGCTCCCTGGAATGGGGCTTTAGATCCTTCAGCCCTCCATACTCAATTCAAATACACGAAAAGGTGCCACTCTCAGGAACTCACTCCAGCAGAATAATTGTGGATAGAAGTTGTAGACTTTATTTTTTTATTTGATAACACAGCTTAAATGTATATTTCAGCTAAAGCTTTGCTGATTGCTGTCATTGTCAAATATAATGTAAAATCTCAACAAACATTTTAATGAAAAAAGAATCGATAACTAGAAAGTATTTTAAGATCAATTCTACCTTATGGGGTTGTCCATTCTTGATACAGTTAAGAATGCTGCCAGATTTGCTGTATAAGAAGAACACACTATGAGTGTGAAGAGCCACCAGCTTCCCATTACAATCCGCATCGCCACTGAATTTGCCACAGATTCCCCACCTAAAAATAATACAGATAATATTGGGAGTTAGTTCGTTTTCATTATTAATAAACTAGAAACAATAAATCAAAACCATAAATACTCAAATGTTACTTGTCCCAAATAATGAGAGTCATGTTTTATAGCAAAAGTCAACTCTCATTGGGTTGCATACCCTGACCTAGAGACATTTGCAATCAATGAAGCATGGAATGAAACATCTGCACCTGAGATAATGGAGGCTGCAAAGTTATAGTAAAGGTACAGAAGGGAAATGTTATTTTATTTCATTTGTTTTTATTATGACCTTTAAGAAAGGGTTTCAACACAAAAAAATACAATTGTAATAAAGGCAACTATGAGGAGCTTAAAATACATATTGTATTCACTACTTTCTTAAGTTAAAGAAAATCTAAGCTGTACAAGTAATCTTTCTGTGCCATCTATTTGTACAGCATATGGAAAGCAATACACCAAAAACAGGAAATGACTGGAGATAAGGCTTGTGAATGTAGCTTCCTATTTCTAATATTCTACATTGTGATCTTAGAGCAAATCAGTTTGTATTTGTATCTGTTTGTATGAAAAGCAATGAAATAACTTTTAAGTTATGGTAATGCAAAACTGGAATGGAGTTCCTAACAAAATTAAACCTCTGTCACACAAACATATTTGCACAGCATTCTGCACATACAAAATTTGTATGAACAATATGCCGCATATAGAATACATTGATTTCAGTGAGTTAGTTTACATAAGTATAGTTTGGGCAGGAAAAGAGCCCATATTGAACTAATTACCCTAATGGCTTACTTCAATAAAGTGTATGCAAAAATTACAGTAAAACATGCACTTGTGCACACAAATACTCAACAGCCATTGCTAAAAAATTCAGAGCAAATGCACATGTACATGCGCTTACACTCGTGGGACACTGGCCGAAAACAGACAGTTATGTTTAGAGAAACTCAGCTTTAAGCATTATTCACAGGAGACGAAAATTGCAATGAAGGAGAATAGCCGTCATCTAAATCCGAAATTAATTAGCATTTTCTCACCAATTCACATGAGCGTATCATGTGAAAAAAACACTGCAGCACAGAATTCCATTGATTGGCAGAATGGCTTCTAGTAGTTTCAATAGCTAAAATAGAGCCAGCTGTCTTCTTTTCCCAGCGTCAAACGCAGGTAAGCTCCCTCTTCTCGCTTTTTTTCCCCCTTCCATAGGAGTTTATTGGAGCCTCCAGCGTTTTTTATCAAAAGATAGGTCTTGACCTATCTTTTGACACTGCGAGAAAAATCGGCAATTTGACGATTTTACCGCCCAATTTTCTCATGCGCCCAAAGATCATCCATGTAAATGAATCCAATAGGAACCAATGCTTCAAATGGTAGCGATATTTGACTGACATTTTATCATGGCAAAATAGCCGCGTAAAAACATTCATGTGAATGAGGCCTTAATACGATAGTTAACTTAGTTCTGAATAAGAGAACTAATTGGAAATGTATAATCTGAGGGACTTTCATGTTGGGACCCCCACAGATCGCTAAAAGCGGGTTCACAAATCCACAATTCTTCCATACTGAATGATCATAATGAGGAGGAGTTTAAGGGAATGGAGGTCAAGCATGTCCACTGCAGCTCCATTCGAACTATACTGAACTGAGAGAAATAATTCATTTTGACACAAACTACAGTACCAGGCAACGAATGCCCGACACAGCCACTCATATGCATGAGCGTGTAATAAGGATAGTAGTAAGAATAACAGGATCTCCAAAGGATATATACCTAAACAATGTACTTATCAGACCCTCAAAGGAACCAAATGTTGCACATTCAAGAGTAGTGAATGAATTACTGAAATCAGTATTGAGCCACCAAGGCACATAAACTAGCTGGGATGAAAGAAAGTAGTGTTGTAGATGAAGGACTGCCAAATCTTCTAGATCCTCAGGAGCCTGTAGCGTGGTAAAACCAAATCTCAGAGGTTTTCCCTGTGGATAAAATGATCACTGAATACTGTACTTTCTAGTTGATGAAAAATAGTAGTATAATGTGTAATATTTTGTAAAAGGTGCAAAAAAATATAAGTAGACTGAATTTTGAAAATATTTTCAGGCCAATAAGTGAATAATCATGCCTTTAGTTTAATCTCAAAAGTGGGTCTTAGGGCTTACACTAAAAACGCATTGCAAGTTTGTGCTTTGCGATTTTTGTGTGACATGTTTTTAACATTAGAAAGTCTCATTGACAATCGCATTACAAAACGCAGTGATATTGCAGCGTTAACAAAAACACAAGTGGGAGTTCAACCTATAAATTAAGTTGGCATTACTGGCCAATCTCTACAGTTTACAGAATACGAATATTTGAATTGAGCAACATAAGTAAGAGTGACCGGTACATCGGAAGTTGATAATATGTGTCCTTCTAGCAAAAATATTATCGATTTAACTCAGTTTACTTATAGCCCCAGAGAGGAACTTTACTATTCCAAACTAATTCCGAGAGGAAAACCAGGAAAAGCCCATCAACCACCAGGTACAACAATGAGTCCTCTTTATACAAAGTAGCTTTTTTTTAATAACCCTGTGTTACATAAAGAAAAATTACATTTTTTTCCGAATACAATTGTTGCGTTCCTTACAGAGATTTTGTGTGCCGATTCCAAATTTGTGCGCAGATTGTAACTTTCAGGAACATATTTACAGACAATAGCCTTTACAGTAGAATAAAGAAGTGTTGATATAATTGCAATTTAATATGTATTATAAATGTACTTATTAACAGTACCCAAGTCTGGATCCACCCTCTCTATATAAGTGACTCTCCCTTTTTCTTGTTAATGCTCCTCTACGTAGTAACCCTACTCCGCATAATCGCGTTCAGTTATGTATACCTACATTAGAACATCTTGGACCCCATTGACGATCGAGGGGTACTTTGTACCCTTATGGAATACCCCCATAAGATGCCCCCTCTATAGGATCGCCGTATTTATATTTACACCTCCATTTTTTTCTCGTTCAGGCTCAACGCAATCTGTTTGAATCCTTTTAATTTTACACAATTGCTCTTTATTAAGTGTTATTAATGTCTGGGCTACTGTACGAGCTGCACTATATAAGTTTTCAACCCTTTTGTTTTTATTAACACAGTACGAGCCACTGATCTATAATACAATTTACATCCTATAAAAATCGGAGGCCCCTGATGTCATGGTATTGGCTGGGCATTTTTACCATAGTCCGCCTATTAAGGCATCACTATAGGCCATTCATTCAATGTCATAAGGCGATCTCATCACGCATTAACTACATAGACCTCAGTAATTTACTGTGTCTCCGCCTACATAGGCATGAGCATGGGCTATTCATTCATTCTACATTCCTCCTTTGATTTGAGCCAGCTGCCTGAGTCACGCAGGGATCGAACCTGCAACCTTCAGGCTGATGATTAGGGTACTAATGTAATATGATTATTTCTGGGAGCGTTTTAAAACAGATACCGCCCATTGGAAGGGGAGTTTTACTATCCCTAGTTCCGATTGGCCATCTTACATTGACCCCCTGGGGGGGGGGGAGTTTAAGACACTATTTAAACCAGACTGGGACACCATGCTATCATTAGCCGCCAGCCTACCTTAAGGGCTAGTGCTGCTATTTTTTGTTTTCTGTTCCTGCTGGTGGGATTAGGGTGGGGAATTGCTCTAGAAGCTAACATTACTAAGAGGCTTTTAGGAGATAGCATTGTCTATCACCCACTTATTTACCTATTGACTAGTCCACCTTTGCTACCTTAGGGATCGGTGTTTATTTTACTAGATCCTCTCTAAGAATAGCTCTGAGGTTTATTTTACACCTCTCTTTGGTTCCTGACGAAGCTAAATGAACGTTAGCGGAAACACGTCGAACCTCCTTGAGTTTCCATTATTGCTGTAGCTATACCTTTTGTTTGGAGTTGTTAGCTGTTTTAACTTTGAAACCCTGCTATAGCGAATTACGCTGCAGACGGTTTTCAGTCTCGAATCCTTCTTGTTGTCCCATGCCGAATCCTTTTTGAGCTTTATACTAAAAACGGACACGGATTTTCGGTTCACCCCTCAACGGAACACTCTAGTCTAACCAAAACTCTGTTCGCATTGTGGTTTACAGGAACACAGTTATTAGAGACCGTTTCATTATCCAGATGACCAGCACTTTATTCATCCTTGGATTCGGTCTCTCTAGAAACCCTAGTTTTTTCTATTGGTTTCTTATTCCTTTTCATTTTTTGCCCACACATCTATTTGGGATTCTGGCAAGGGAATTTTTATTTTTATTTTTGTGTGTCCCTTTGAAGATTGGCCCTTTAAGCCTATGTCTTTTATTTTTACATCTATTAACCCCTTAATGACATGGCCTATTTTGGCGTTGAGGACCAAGTGATTTTTTCGTATTTTTCCATCTCCATTTTTCAAAAGCCATAACTTTTTTATTTTTCCGTGGACGCGGCCGTATAAGGGCTTGTTTTTTGCGTGGCGAGCTGTAGTTTTTATCGGTGCCACTTTTGGGTACGTAGACAATATCGTAAAATTTTTAAAAATTTTTTTTATGATAACATGGAGATAAACCGCATCAATTCTGCCATAGATTTCTTTTTCTTTTTTTTACAGCGTTAATCATGCAGCATAAATGACACACAAAATTTTTTCTGCGGGTCGGTACGGTTACAACTATACCAAAATTGTTATATTTTTTTAGGTTTTTACACTTTTTTGCAATAAAACCCCCTTTTTTTTGGAAATCTTTTTTTTTTCTCTATAGCTGCATTCAAAGTCCTGTAACTTTTTTTTTTTTTTATGTACGGAGCTCTATGAGGGCTTATTTTTTGCGAGGCGAGCTGTAGTTTTCATTGGTACCATTTTGGTGAATGTACGGCTTTTTTGATCACTTTTATTGCACTTTTTGGGAGGCAAAATGCTAAAAATTAGCATTTTGCCTCTGTTTTTTAGCTTTTTTTTTACGCTTTTTGTCGTACAAAATGAAAAGTGTGTTCAACTTTTTGTACATGTCATTACGGACGCGTCAATACCAAATATGTGGGGTTTTCATTTTTTTCCCCTTTTTTATGCTAATATTAGAAAAAGCATAAAAAAGGGGTTTTTTACATTTTTTTTTTACATTTTTCTTTTTTTTACATTTTTCTTTTCTTTTTTTACACTATTTGAGTCCCTCTGAGGGACTTGCAGCAGTATGCCTATGATCGCTGTGATAAGGCATGGCAGAGCTACTGCTCTCCCATGCCTTATCGCCTATACAGCGATTATAGGCACAGGCAATACAGGACGCCAGTGTCTGGCGTCCTGTTGCCATGGCGACAGGCCAGGCTCTCGCGATGACATCGCGAAAGCCGGCCGGAGACACAGAAGGATCGCGATCCCTCTGTGAACTCTTTCCCTGCCGCGATCTACTTAGATCGCGGCAGGGAAGGGGTTAACAGCGGGGCGGCGCATCTCTGATGCCCCCCCGCTGTTGCAGCGGGACGCCGGCTGTGAGTGACAGCCGGCTCCCGCTGCGGGATAGCACGGGATCTTATGTGATCCCGCGCTATCCCCAGGACGTACCGGTACGTCCTGTTGCGGGAAGTACCAGGCTCCCAGGACGTAACGGTACGTCCTGGATCGGGAAGGGGTTAAAGGTTAGGTTTGTCGATTAAGAATCCTGACAGTGAAACCCCCTACTTATTAACAGTAAATCCCGAATAGGGTTATTATATACTTTCACTTGTTGACATAAGATCACCAGGTGGCAGATGTATAACAAAGAACTTCTATAAAAGTCATGAAAATATGGGAGGTTAAATGCAATATTTACATAAATTACATATTTCTTTTATGTAAGCCAGTGTTTGCTTTTGGAATGTTGCAGCAGTAATCAGCTGCCATCGTAGGCAGCCACTTTCCTTCATACAGTGTTTATGCAGTTTTTCATACAACTTCAGAAATTAAAGCTTAGCTGTGATCGGTTGCTATTGGCTCAAAGACAGTTTTACTATTAGACAGTTTTGATAAATGAGGCCTATGGTTTTAATAGTCAACATACTGTAACAAAATGGTATAATATTGAATATACTATGTTCTTATGAGTCTAAAGCTTAATTACCTCGCCTGACAAAACATTTTAGTTGCGATGTTTGGATTCAACACCCTGAATATACCATATATACTCAAGTATATATCGAGCGCCAGCCAATCACAGCCGGCGCTCGATAAATCAATCACAGCTATTCAGTGATGTCATTCACACAGCGCTGACAGCGGGGAAATTGAAAACCAAGCCAAGGAGATGACAGCAGGGAGAAGTCTGAAGCAGCTTGCTGTACCGCCAAGGAGACCATCGCGCCAGGGACAGCATCGCGCCGGGGACACAGACGCAGGCTGAGAGGTGAGTATTGCATTTTGTTTGTTTTTTTTACCTCACTCAAGTATAAGCCGAGAGGAGCTTTTTCATGACATTTTTGTGCTGAAAAACTTGGCTTATACTCAAGTATATACGGTAGGTAAGAACAATTATTTTTTTTTTTTTTTACAAAGGAAAATATGCCTTTGTAAAATCAACCCTCTGGGGACGCTCTTAATCAAATATGGTTTTATAATTGCTGCTAGACGCTCAGTTACAAGTACAAACAAAAGGTCGTATAAAGGACAACCTTGTCTCATGCCATGCTGCAAAGGAGCTAGTGATATTGGGCTGATATTTTTTCTGTGAAGGACCACCTTTAAATGTAGACAAGCAACTTTACAGAACTTGAGGCAAAATGTGATCCTCTTTGCAATTTTTTTTTTTTATCAGGGAGCAGTTTAATCCCCAACTGGGGGTTTGCTGTATCACTCAATTAACCCCTGAGTCCAAGTACTATGAAGCACTGATACTTTAAGACCATTGCTCAATGTTCAGTGCACAATAAAATCATTTTAGTTAAAAGTCTTAACCAATAACTTGACAAAATGGATTTTGCCACAGCCCAGTATTACTCACTTTTTAAAGATCTACAGATAGTATGGCGTATCGATTGCAGGGAACAAGAGACAGTGTCACAGAATTTCTGATAGGATTACAGAGACAATGGGTTGTGTATGGAGAGTGATCTTCTCAGGATTCCTCAATGGCTGTATTCAGCTGATATTCTGCCTTTACCCAGTAATGCTTTTCTTTGGTGCACTGGTGTAACTATAGGGGATGAAAGGGATGTGGTTGCACCCAGGCCCAGGACCCATAGGAGGCCCATAATGCCTCTCTTCTCCATATAGGGATCTCAGTACTATGAATAAAGCATTATATTTAGGGGCCCTGTTACAGGTTTTGCATTGTGGCCCAGGAGCTTCAAGTTATTCCTCTGCATTAAGGGGTTAAGAGAAGTTGGGGGGTCTCAAGATAAACTTTTGCACCTGTGCCCATGTCAAAATGTATTCACCATGACATGTGATTCTTACCAGTTATGCTGTCATAATGGGACACAGAAGGTTCGGGAGACACTGCTCTCATATGGCCCAACCTGGTGTCTCCACTGAACCATGCCAACCCAACATCACTCTTTTGCTCAGTCACATACGTGGAGAGCTACAAACAGAAAGTTAACCACTCCTCCTACAAGTCCCTCTAAGAGTCTTGTACTTTACTAAAATGATTTTATGGAAACCACTGGCAATTCAATCAACTTCTACCCCACTAGTTTTCCCCTGAATTCTATGCATAGGGTTTCTTCGATGATTCTCACATAGAGGTGTTCTGATAGCAATAGGATTATGGAATATTATTATGAACTCACCTTGCTGAACAAATGCCCCATATACAATCCATATGGCACTGTGCAATGTAGAGGAAGTTGACGGATTCACTTGAGATGAACTCTGAGCTCTAACTGCTTGGATACGGTTCAAGACAAATATGAGCACGCCAACTACTGGTATAACAGCAGCAATGCAAGCCCAGACAGCAAAGTCAAATGGTGCAAAGAGGGAAAAGATATTAATTCTTTCCTCTGGTTTTTTGATGAGAATTCCTACTGAGTAATCCAAGTAACGTTTGCTAAAATCCACCACACTTTCCCGCTCTGGCGTTATTGTAATCGCTGACACAGCAATGTCTGCTCGCTGTAAAGACAATGACATTAATTAAAATGTGTCACAATCAATCATCAATAGTCTACACATTAAACTGAAGGGAATTAATGAATAACATAATTTAAAAAAAGCAATGGGTCTATCTGTAAAGCTACACATGTTTCTTAGATAAAATCAAATTGATAAAAATACAATCTCATTATATCAAGGGCTTCTGAAAATGGGAACAGCTCTAAATAAAAAATACATCACAACAATAGTTTATAATAGGTTGTATGTAAATTAGGATGAATCGCTCTATTTTCATGATCTACTACAGTTCCAATCAAAATTATTCAATTAATACTGCAAGTCATGTTTATTTGCCAAATTTACTAAGTAACAAATTTACAAAGTAACAAGGATTTGCAAACCAAAAAACAAACAAAAAAGAATTCACAAATAACTTATTAGACGTTATTGTTGATATGGCATGTGTGTTCAATAACAAATGTTTACATATTGTATATAAATAGGGGTGAGTCTTTAGAATCATTTTCTCTGCTGGACCCATAATTTCCTCTGGTGGGCTCAAGGAACTCTAATCGAACACTGACAGTGTCAGCCGGAGTCTAGCTAAAAGAGGTGGCGAAGACAACTGCACACATGTCCTAATGCTTAAAGGGACCCAGGATCCGTCTGCCATGTAAGACACTTATTAACATTTGCACATGTTAGTTGGGGGGATGTTACAGATTTCCCATTATTGTCCAAGAGCTAAAATACACACTTCTGTGTATCACATCTACATGCTTAATAAATTAATCAGTGGCTATAACCAGTTATTTAATAAATTTAGCATACTTGTGAACTCACCTATTATTCATTTCAGCTTGGTTGTGAACTCGATTTTGAAATCTTTTTATTGGTTAGTATTCATAACATGTGTTTTGCCATCATTAAAAAGAGGTAGAGACTAAATAGTGTGGTACTGTGTTAGCGAGACAAATCTCAGTAATGGTAGTAAACTTGTATAAAAAAACTAGTTTTAGGCCTCATGTCCACGGGAAAAATCAGGCCCGCTACGGATTCTCCATGGAGAATCCGGAGCGGGTCCCTCCTGCCCCGTGGACATGAGGGCTGAAAATAAGAATAAATAAGAATAAACTTACCTCTCGCACGGATCTTCCCTTCGCCGCGGCATCATCTTCTCTGCGTCGCGGCCGGATCTTCTTTCTTCGGCCCGGCGGATGCGCAGGGCACGTCGGTGACGTCGGTGACATGCCCCGCGCATGCGCCGGCCCGAAGAAAAAAGATCTGACAGCGACGGAGAGAAGATGGCGCCACGGCGAAGGGAAGAACCGGAGCGGGTGAGTAAATTCTGATTTTTGTCTCCCGCGGATCTGGACGGCTTCCATAGGCTTCAATAGAAGCCCGCGGGAGCCCCGCACGAAAATGGAGCATGGTCCAGATTTTTTCATGCTCCATTTTTTTAAAAATCACTATTTTTTTTGACCATCCGCGGGTATTTATCTACCCGCGGGTGGTCAATGCATTCCTATGGGATGCGGATCCGCGGGCAGGAGAAGAGTTAAAATCCGCTGCGGATTTTAATTCTTCTTTTGCCCGTGGACATGAGGCCTTATAAAGGTCACAACTTTATTGGATAGCCAGAAAAACTATACATGCAAAATTTCTAGGCTACTTAATTCCTCTTCATCAGACTTAGATTGTAAGTGAGGAAACTTTTAGATCCATTTAGGACCGACAGCACACGACCAGGTCAGATACCGCATGTGGGAGCCTGCAGTGGAATCTGACCTTGTGCCCAGCCGGCTTCTGTGTGTACCTGTCCTGAAGTCTCTTATGGCTCATTCATATGAGCGTGTTTATGTTTGTACATAGGTGCGCACAAAACCGCGTGTCTATTGGAACCTTATGGTTTCCTATGATGCGTTCACGTGTCTGTTTTACAGGCATGCAAACAGGCACACCTGCAAAAGATAGGACATGCGTGCACCGCATAGGTCCGTGGTGCATGAAAATATTCCCTGTGGGCAGTCCCTTGTCACTGAACACTGTAACAGCACTGTCACAGTGTTCAGTAATGATGGCACTCCCAGCGGGGAGTAAAGAATTCCCTGCCACAGCTGTGACAGCTGGGGCAGAGGATCGCGATGTCCTCCCATTGTTTTCAATCAGGCCACCACTGCTACCAGTGACCCCATTGAAAGCAATGGCCTGCCGGCAACCACTGCATGATTTTCGGGGAAGAGCTTTAAATATAAGCCCTTCCCTGAAAATCATCCCTTGCATGTGTAAAAAAAAAGAAAAATGTATACTCACTTCTCCGACGCTGTAGGGGCTCAGGTGCATCTAGTCGCTTGGTCACCCTGCACTGATCTGAAGCTCTTTCAGCAGGCGGGCATTTAAAATCAGCAGCATCGGCGGCCCCATTGAAAGCAATGAGCACAGACCTTCGTTAATGCATGTTTTGGCATGTCCATTTGTGCATGGATTTCTGCGCATCTATCTATGCACGTAAACATACTCATCTGAATGAGCCCTAAATCTGTACTGTGGATGGTCCACACGGCGAGCCATCGGAAATTCACAGTACAGTTTTTTTTTTAAAATCCCTGCTACCCACACTGTCACTAGGCGATGACGTGGGTACCTGTGACCTTTCCGTAATGTCATTGCGGAAGGGCCGTGGGTCAGAATGTTTCCATTGAGTTCAATAGAAGGCATCCATGCTGCGGAATCTGGATGCGGATGCCTGCATCACATTTAGCAATGCAAATCCGGACATGTGCAGCTGGCCTTTAAGTGTCATCCTATCCAGAGAAATAGTGGGTATATCCATTTTTTTATTATTGTGTGCCTGTGCAAATTCATCCTGAGCTGTAGTTTTCTGTTTTGTTTCTCCAATAATTAATCAGTGACGGAAAAATATGGAAGTTTCAACAATTGAGGACTTTTCAGACAATGACAATTGGACTCAGCTTAGCCTAAGGTTATATGACCTATTACCTGGACACTTCACACCCATCAGCCTTTTCTATGATTTCCTAATGATAATCTTTTCCCCTTTCAATCTATACACAAACCTTAGTCCTATGACTCTAGTTTATCATTATTTAAATACTGGGCTCTTCCTTCTATTTGTTATATAACCTGCTTTTAATGTAAATTAATCACACCAGGTCTCTGTTCAGCTGTGTATAAATGTTACCTTAGTTATAATCTGACTATAACATGATGAAGGGGCACTAGGTAGCTCTGAAATCTTGCATATATATTTTTTCTGATTAGCCAATAAAGGTATCACCTCTATAAAACTTTTATTTTTAGTTTAGCTTTTATACAGCAGTTATTAACATAACTGTCGGAGAATTTCCACATAATGGGTCTCATATACAAAAACTACTGCATCAATGACTGGAGATATTACTTTAAACTACTGATCAGATTACAGAGCAGGATGAAAGTATAAATAGTGATCTGATTTTTTTTCTATTTTCTCTTTTGCAGCTGTTGCACACTTTGTTCTCACTAATGTTTATAGATGATGCTTATTATGTTTTGCTCGCTGGATGTTAGAATGAAAAGAGCCCAATGTTCATTGCCTTAACAGGACTATATCATGTATTTTTCATTTGTAGTTTTATTTTGCAATACAAAACATATTTACATATTTAAAACTTTAAGTCTAAACTACTAATAGAGGTCTAATGTGTTGTTACCTTATTAATAAGTTCTCCTATCATACCATTCCATGAGCCGTTCGGAAGAGGATGTCCATATTTTCCATCAGGAACTTGGTAGATTTCATATTTAAAGCCAAGATTTTGAGATAATGCGTCTAAGACATCTATTGAAAATCCTTTATATTTTTTGGGTTGTCCAAGTATATTCTCCGCAACCATTACAAAAGGTTCCTCCTAAAGAAATATACAAAATGTGCATTTAAAAAATATCACCACTACTGTCCCAATTATCTTTTTTTCTAATTCAAATGCTATATTTGATGATAAATTATACTTGTTTTCTCCAGATGACATTTCATCCTTGTTAACAAAGACTATCAATGTTTATGATTGGTTGTATCATCCAAGTGAAAGATACCTCAATATCTAGAGCCAAGAAATGTTATTCAGCACTCTTGCAGTCATAGCAGAGCAAGGCATAACTCATGGGTCATTAGGATGTCTTTTTCTAAAAAGACATTTGTCTTCCCTACCAAAGTTATACATTGGTAAATAAAATAAATTCTGTTGTCAAGACATGGTGCCATGCCAGCAGCGCCACCCTTGAGGCATGGAATTCCTGTGCTCTTTAAAAAATAAATTGGTCTGCCGGCACCCCGTAATTGTTTTTTAGGGAAGAGCTTCAAATATAAGCTCTTCCCTGAAAAACAAGAATTTTAGTGTAAAAAAAAACGTACCTGTCCGCTGCTGTCGTGTACCCGCGGAGATGAAGAACACATCTGCCGCATGCGGCAGATGTTTCCTTCATCCCCGCAAGTAAAACTGTGACAGATGCAGCAAAGGAATTCTTCATCGATGTGACAGCTGTGGCAAAGGATCGTAATGTTTTCCCATTCCTTTCAATGGGATTGGCATTTCTGCAGTCCCATTGAAAGCAATGGGATACTGAAAGCCCTGCAGGGATTTTCGGGGAAGGGCTTTAAATATAAGAATGTGTTAAAAATTAAAAAAATATATACTCACCTCTCCTCAGCTGCCGGGGCTCAGGCGCATCCAGCCTGTCTTCTCTCTGTACTGCTGAAAGAGCTGTATCTGATTGGATGAGCGCTCAGCCAATCACAGGCAGATCTCAGCCATTCAATGAATGACAGCTGAGTGCTGCCTGTGATTGGTCACAGCACTCAGCCAATCACAGGTAGCACCTGGCCATTCATAGGATTACTTTTTTTTTTTAGGCAATGTACTAACCTTCGTACACACGTGTTTTTACACGTACAGGGGTGCACACCTATGTATGCACCTATGTACGCACAAAAACACACTCATGTGCAGCCACCCTGTGGTTGTTTTCCTTTTCTCTCTACTATGAGAATTGTAATGAGTAATGCCATATGAATGAACAATAAGGGCTCCCACCCACTGCTGATATTCTCCCCACTGTGATGCGAGACTAAAGTTAAAGTCTCGCATGGCAGTGCGAGAAAAAAATCGGCATGACGCCGGGATATCGGCAGTACGCCGACATATCACCAGTCTTTTCAGCGGCAGCAGCGCTAGTCCCATTGAAAAGAGATGGAGAATGCCGGGGACTTCTGCCACAGCTGTTACAGCTGTGGCAGCTGTGGCAGGAGTTTCCTTCATTCCTGCGGTTCCCGGCATTCTAGCCCATTGCTTTCAATGGGATCGGCACTGCTGCCGATCCCATTGAAAGCACTGCTTTCTGCCAAGCCCCGCGGAATGATTATCGGGAAAGGGCTTGAAATATAAGCCCTTCCCCGATAATCTGCCAAAAGTGTGTAAAAAAATGTTAAAAATTATTACTCACCTCTCCTGCGCTCAGCAGCGTCCTCCTGCTGGATATAGCTAAGATAGAGCTATTCATGAATGAATAGCTAAGGGCTATGTGTGATTGGCCGAGTGCTCAGCCAATAGCTAAGCAGTAGCTGCTATTGGCTGAGCCCTCAGCCAATCTGTACAGCCCTTTCAGGAGGCGGGGATTTTTAAATCCCCGACTGCTGAAAGAGCTTAATAACAGTGACGGGGAGCCAGCAGGAGGACGCGTCTGAGCGCAGGAGAGGTGAGTAATAATTTTTAAAATGTTTTTACCACTTATTGATGATTATCGGGGAAGGGCTTATATTTCAAGCCCTTCCCCGATAATCATTCTGTGGGGCTTGGCAGAAAGCAGTGCTTTCAATGGGATCGGCAGCAGTGCCGATCCCATTGAAAGCAATGGGCTAGAATGCCGTGGACTTCTGCCACAGCTCTGATAGCTGTGACAGCTGTGGCAGAGGATTCCTTCATTCCCGCGGTCCCTGTGGGGATAAAGGAAACTCCTGCCACAGCTGTCACAGCTGTGGCAGAAGTCTGTGGCATTCTCCCTATGCTTTCAATGGGGCTAGCGCTGCTGTCGCTGGCCCCATCGAAACCCTTTGCGATATGCCAGTTGTATACCGGCCTCTTTCTTGCGCTGCGATGCGAGAGTTTTCTCGTGCTCTCGCAGCGCAAGAAAGAAAATATCGCCAGTGGGTAGGAGCCCTAAATGTACCAATAGAACATCTAGAACAATAGAAGTCTGTGTAATCTTCCAATAATATAGAAAAACATGATTTGCCTAAGCATCCATGTCTGGTGCAATGTTGTTTAACAGGCTTTCTGAGTTGCTATAGCATATATAAAAAAATACTATAAATTAGCTTAAAAAGAAATTAAAAAAATTAGTTTGATTGAAAGTGCAACCCTTATTTCAGCTCGTAATTTTCAGAAGAGCTTAGGTGTCAGTAGGGGCCACTATCAACATTTTCTGTGATTATTCTGAGCTCAACAAGAACCAAGGTAGGTATCTGTACTCACTCTTGAGAAATCATTGTCCCTAATATTGCAAAATGACTAGGTTGTGCTTTCAGTTAATGTATACTTTTTTTTAAAAAAACATTGTAGCCTATGGGTTCTGCATGTATACAGTTTGTTCATGTTTTTTCAGCATAATGCATAATACAGCTAGAGAAAAAAGGACTTCATGTGCAGACCTATTGGGAACTTAAACAAGGCATTAATGGAGAGTACGATCTGCACTTTACTGAAGGGGTACTATCCTTTTCTCCATGACAGCCACTTAAGGCCCATTTACACGGAACAACAATTGCTCAAAATGCGTTCAAACATCCGAATTTGAGTGATAATTGTTACATGTAAACATGGGCATTGGGCACTTTTCGTTTGAACAATGATTTTAAGGTGAACTTAAAATCCATTGTTCAGCTACTGGAGATAAAGGAAAAACACTTTTATCTGTTAGTAGAGCGCAGGCTGCTATCTCCACCTTGAGTTGGCATTTAACGTATTCTGCCACACCCGCAACGAGAACAATGCAGCTGTGCACACGCATATATATATGTGTGTGTGTGTGTGTGTGTGTAAATGGTAACTAAACACCTTTAAGATACTGTATGGGATGTGTAAATTATACTCACAATCTATTGGGTCCTGATTCTTTACTGTGGAGATGTAAACCTCTAATTTCTTCAAATAAATAGTTAACTGCTGTCTAAAAATGTGCTTCCTTAGGGTGACTACCCCCTAGCGCTTGCGAATTTGCTGCATTTTTTTCCGCAAGTGTCTATGGGGCTTTTTAATGTTAAAACGAATTGCGGCAAAATCGCAGTTTACCGCAAAATCGTAATTTTGCGCTGTGCAATTTTAACATTACAAGTCCCATAGACCCCTGGAGAAAAAAAAAACGCTGCGAATTTCGCAGTGAAAAAAAAAAACTGTATTGGGTAGTCACCCTTAAAATGCAAACAATGTGGCCACAATGAAGCTTATGTATTAATAAATGTTGTATAAGCAGAAAAAATACATTGAGATATTTAAAATTTTTCAAAAGCATACCAAGATAGTTACTACTTTCAGTGTTAATCCTTGTAGATCATTATCAAGTCGTTTTTCTTGCAAGCTTCCATTAAGGCCTCGTAAGGAATCCCAGGTTGCCAGCTAAAACAGTAGTAATAGACATTTTAAAATATTATTACAAAAGACTAATGATATACATTGTTCTGATATATATATAGTTCTCTGGGGTGCCATACCCCAGACAATTAGGTTAATTTCCAATACCCAGTTTTAAATGTGCCTTTAAACACATCTTCTTTTTTTAGGCAGCCTATCGCATTCCTTAATCTAACTATTCTCCATTTTACATTATTTCTGATAAGCTGATCCCTTCATGCAAGCACTTCATATCTGTACAAACAGACACTATACTACTTAGTGTGAACGTTGGCTGGTCCATTGCACAAAACAAGCAATTTTACCTTTCTTGTTACCCCTATATCCTCAGATTGTAAACTCCTATTAGTATGGCTCTCACGCCTACTGTTTGAATTGTGGAATAGTTTTAATGGATGCATTATAAGACGTATAGGTGGTGAGGGACAAGAACATTATTCTTCCACTTGTCAGGCCTCACATGGAATACTGTGTACAGTTCTGGACACTGAAGCTCAGGAAAGATGTTGCAGTGCTCGAGGGGGTCCAAAGAAGGGCAACTAAATTAATGAATGGAATGGGAGGACTGGAATACCCAGAGAGGCTATAAAAATTGGGAATATTTACGCTGGAAAAAAGACGGCTAAGGGGTGATCAAATAACTATGTATAAATACATTAGCGGACAGTACAAGGATCTCTCCCATGATCTGTTTATACCCAGAACTGCGACGGTAACAAGAGGGCATCCTCTATGTCTAGAAGAAAGCAGGTTTCATCACCAACAGAGAAAGGGGTTCTTTACTGTAAGAGCAGTGAGACTGTGGAACTCTCTGACGTGGTAATGGGGCTCAGCCGCGGCTTCTGCAGCTGTCCCCGACTCTGTAGTTCTGAACTATCAGTAGCTGGGGATTTAAAATCCCCGCCTGCTGGTAGCTCTGATTGTGGTTGGATCACAATCAGAGCTACCAGCAGGCGGGGATTTTAAATCCCCGGCTGCTGATAGCTCAGCAGCGCTACAGAGACGGGGACAGCGGTAGAAGTCGCCGCTGAGCCCCAGCAGCTGTTAATGGCTTTGCAGGGAAGGGCTTCATAAGCCCTTCCCTGAAAAGCCTTTTAAAATAGTGAAAAAAAAAGAAAAACTCACCTGCCGGGGCTCAGCGGCATCTTCTGCCGCTGTCCCCAGCTCTGTAGCTCTCAGCTATCAGCAACCGGGGATTTGAAATCACTGCCTGCTGGTAGCTCTGATTGTGATTGGCTGAAATGCTAAGCCAATCACAATTAGGGCTACCAGCAGGTGGGGATTTTAAATCTCCGGCTGCTGATAGCTCAGTACTACAGAGTCAGGGACAGCCAATTAAAAGTAGTGTAAAAAAAAATACTTACCTGTTGGCTGCTGCTGTGTCCCCCGCGGGGATGAAGAACACATCTGCATGCGGCAGATGTTTCCTTTATCCCCGCTAGTTAAAAGAATTCCCTGCTGCTACATCTTCCACATCTGTGGCAGATGCAGCAGAGAAATTTTTTACTTCACTACCGCAGCTGTCACACATGTCAGCTGTGGTAGAGGGTTCTGCTGCCGGCAATTGATTTCAGGGAAGGGTGTAAATATAAGCCCTTCCCTGAAAATCAAGTAAAATTGGTTTAAAAAACAAAAAAAATAGATAGTCACCTCCCTTCAGCTGCCGGGGCACAGCCGCGTCTACTCATGCTGTCCCCTGCACTGTGGTGCTGATCTATCAACAGGCGGGTATTTAAAATCCCTGCCGGCTGAAAGAGCTGAATGTGATTGGCTAAGGTGCTCAGCCAATCACAGGCAGCTCTCGCCCCTCATTTATTTGGGGACCTGCAAAGTACGGACATGTGCACACACCATAGTTAATGCATTGTTACAAATAGAAGTGTGTTTTTGTGCGTGCGTATGTACGCACAAAAACATGCTCGTGTGAACGAACCCTTAGGAAGGACTTTTTTTCCTCATTGGAGATAATTGGCTCACTGGGGGGGGGGTTGCCTTCCTCTGGACCAGCAAGGGGGAGGTTAAAACAGGCTGAACTAGATGGACATTGCCTTCATTAAGCCTAACATACTTTGTTACTATGTTATTACTCTGCAATGTTTGATTTTGCCTACCCTCCAAATTGGAAAGTGGTACAAACTTTCTTGGCGCTATATGAAGATGATGATGATTATTATCATTATTATTAATAATATTAAATAATAAAATATTACTTTGAGAACAAATATTTCTTGTTGTTAAAGGTGTTTTCCGTTAAAGGGAACCTGTCACCAACTGTTAGCACCATAAGCTACTGTAATTATGGTGCTTATATTTTAAGTCTAAGCCCACTTTACCTCTCTCATCTCCTCAATATCTCACAACCCTAAATGATTCTTTGACACTTTTCACTCCCTCCTTAGCCCTAAAGTGAAGCCCCCCATGATGGAGCTCAGTGCGGAAGTGCTGGCTGATTACTTCAAAGAGTAAATCGACAACATCCAGCAAGAAATAACCGCCCATTCCCTGTCTTGCCCTGCCCCCAGTATGTTCAGTCGTGAATCTAGCTCTTGCTCAAACGAACATCAGAGGAAGAAGTCTCCAGTTTGCTTTCCTCTGCTCGCCCCACCACCTGCACTAGCAACCCTCTCCTCTCACACCTCCTCTGGCTCCTTTCCACGGCTGTCATCACCCACCACAACTATATGCAACCTCTCTCTAACCTCTGGCATTTTCCCCTCCTCCTTCAAACATTCTATCATATCTGCATTGCTAAAGAAACCAACTTTTGGCTCAAACAGTGCCGCCAACTACTGACCCATTTCAAATCTTTCCTTCATCTCCAAACTACTAAAACGTCTTTCTATCTCTAGTTATCTCTCAAAAACTCTATTCTTGACCCCCAACAATCCTGCTTCTGCCCCCTACACGCCACAGAAACCCTTACAAAAGTGTTAAATGACCTCCTGTCAGCTATGTCGAGGGGTTATTAATCCCTATTGATCCTTCTTGACCTCTTTGCGGCATTTGACACTATTGATCGCAAACTGCTTCTTGATATGCTTTGCTCCATTGGGCTAAAAGAATACTGCTCTTTCCTGGTTTTCCTCTTATCTATCTGACCTCTCATTCAGCGTATCATTTGCAGGCTCTACCTCCTCTCCTATTCTACTTTCTGTTGGGGCTTGGACAACTGCTCCCTCCTCTTCTCTATCTACACAGCCCCTATTGGATTTGTCTTTCAGTACCATCTCTATGCTGACAACACCCATTTACACCTCTTGCCGTGACATCACATCACCATTCCTTCAGAATGCCACCGAGTGTCTGTCCACTGTTTTTAACACTATGTCCTCTTTTTACCTGAAACTGAATCTCTCAAAAACTGACCTACTCGTGTTTACGCCCTCTGCTAAGCAACCTCATCCTGATATCTCCATCTCAGTGTGTGGCACCACCATAACTCCCAGACAGCATGCCCACTGTCTTGGGGTTATCTTTAACTACCATCGCTTCCTAACCTCCTACATCCAATCTCTTGCCCGAACATGTCACCTACATCTCAAGAACATTGTAAAAATCCCACTTTTCTCACCATGGACATGCTAAAAATGCTCACTGTTGCCCTCATCCACCCTAGGCTCAAATATTGCAACTCACTGCTGATCAGCCTTCCCCGCGCTATACTCTACCCTCTCCAATCCATCGTAAATATGGCAGCCAGGCTCATCTTCCTGTCCAGCCACTACACGAACATCTCTGCCCTGTGCCAGTCATTGCACTGGCTGCCCATCAAATACAGAGTTCAATTCAAATTCACTACCCACATGCACAAAGTTCTCCACAAGACTACGTCATTCTACATTGCATCTCAATCCACCACCCAAATCGACTAGGCCACTATACGGCTAAATTTGATCAAGGTTTATGTATATAGCATCCCACACTTTCCACTTAGCCATACTGTGTACATCTTCAGCCCCTATACCTTCTGTATTTCTCCCATTTTTTTAAGTTAGTAAACTCATTGGAGAAGGCCTCTCACCCCAACAATTTCTATCAATTGATTACTGGATGCGACTGTGGTTTAGTTTCTGTTACCCCTGTTTTGTAACCACTGTGGAATATATGATGTTATATACATAAAATTATTATTATTTAGGTAATGTGGAATCCAGGCAGCCTCTTTTAATACTCATCCAGTCCTGCAGTATTCCCAGGAAAAGTTAGCATGTGCACACTTGACTCTTTTCAGAAAGCTGTGCACGTGATCTTTCATAGATTCCTATAGGAGTACAAACTCACAATCTTCTGAAAAGAGTCAAGCTGGCCGTACATGCTGACATTACCAGGGGGCACTGTAAGAAAGGGGGACTAGGTGAGTATGAAAAGAGACTCCCCGGACTCCACGTCAACTAAACTATAAGCACCATAAATTGTTTTATGGCGCTTGTTGCTGGTAAGATGTTCTCTTTAAGGCCTTAGTCACACAGGCGTTTTTTCCCGCGATTTGCGGATCGCATGACGGATTCGCATCCGCAAATCACGTGACTGGGGCCGAAAAATCGCCCGAAAAAACTGCTCCTAGCCGCGTTTCATTAGAAACAGGCCGGAGCTGTCCAGCACATTGCATTCAATGGAGCCGGCAATACATATATTTTTTTTTTATTTTTACACATTTCTGGATGAATTTCCGGGAAGGGCTTATATTTTTAAGCCCTTCCCGACAATTCATCATGTGATCGCCGGCAGCCCATTGCTTTCAATGGAGCCGGCTGTATTGCCGGCTCCATTGAATTCAATGGGCAAACTTCATTCTTCAGCTGTAACAGCTGTGGCAGAGGAGAATGATTTGTCTAGTATATGTTCTCAATGGGGTCGGCGCTGCTGCCGCCGGCCCCATTGAGCGCATATAGAGAAGAAAACAGGAATCGCAGATAGGTGCGATCTGCGATTTCTGTTCTATAATTTATCGGACGAGCGCACAAAAAGCGCTCATGTGTCCGATACTATTGCAAAGCAATGGTTCTATAAAATCGCCGGACGCATGCGCAAATCACGCGAAAAAACGCCCGTCTGACTGAGGCCTAAGAGTGTTTTAATACATGTCCATGGGATATCATAAAATACATATACTGGAGGTCTGTTCATTGAGCATGCACTTCACCAGCATCTTGGAATAAGGTTTTATTTACAAGGCTTTCTTGTATGGATCTGTAATACAACACCCACATAAATATATTGGCACACACTGTAGCTTTGAATGCCTCTCATTTCATACAGAACTAACTTCTCCCAAATTTACCCTAAATTTGTGGTAGAAAAAGCATTGTATGTCCCATCACATGCAGAATAATGGAGGAAGTCTATAAAGAAGCATTGCTTTAAGGAAGCATACAGTACTGTACAGAGGCACCATATAACAAGCCCTCATAGTGTCTATTGCTTCACAAATCAAATCTGTAAGCATGGCATTGGTTGCCAAAATATATGCCCCATTCACATGGCAAAATCCCTTCAAGTAGTGGAAGGGATATAAATAGGTGTAAACTCTCAGTACCCAAAATAACTTGCATTATTTCTTATGTAAGTTTCTTTCCTTAAACATTTTAGGGCTCGGTCAGATGAATGAGCAGTGTGTAAGCTACACTTCTATAGCAACCAATAGGTTGCTATGGAAGTGCTCACATGGACCCAGATTCTGCGGTTCTAAAATAGAACGGACAGCGAGTGCTGACTCACCTGTCAGGTTCGTGGTGCACGCTGTCCAGGGTGCTTACCATAGGCTCCTATGGGAGCCGTAGAAGCAGGCTGCCGACTCGACGGAGCTTGGGGCAGCCCATTTGGACGCATAATCCCTGCATGTTAGCAGCGTGCTTTACACGTTGCTTAGCAGCGTGTAAACCACGCTTATGTGACCGAGCCCTTAAACAGTATATCCATTATACTGCATCTATTTCACCGAGAGATAAATAAGCTATGGCTATGTAGAAAGCAAGTGTGTTATTTGTTCCCACACTGAACAGGTGAGTTTTGAGTCTTGTTTTAAAATATTAGTCCAATGGGATCTCATATAGTTGACAGTAAGTACCTTCCTTTTGTGTACGGCAAAGGAAGCAGAAGTCTAAAGCTACAGTAACAAATAGCTGAGCTTAGAATTTAAAAACTGAACACATAAAAATCCAGAGACACTATCATGTTTTCATTTTTAGCTAGAGATATATTTTGTTCAGAACAGGAACTTGACTAATGATAGTTAGAGATTAATATTAACTGTAACAAAATTTTAAACCAATTAAAATGTAGTCAATTATGGAAGGATCAGGTCATCTAATGTCCATGAGCAACAAGAGTTGTAAAGTTCTTTTACAATGCGATAGCATTTAACAACTCTTTTTTGCTTTACAGTGTGAGTACAAAAAACAGACTTTGATTTCAAGGAGTTATAAAATCAAAATCAAAGCCTGTTATTATTTTCACTCTATACACTACTATAGCTTCAGGCTGTTTTCCATAATCTAAAACAGTAAATTGATGCCTATACACATAAAACAACGTATGCAAAACCATTGACTTTGGTGAGATTGCCTGATGATCAAATGTGTTTGGGGGTCTCCCAACTCTTCTCCTATGGTAGATTCTACAGAAAGGGTGAATTGAGCATGTTAGATTACAACATGCCCAATCCTATTAGTTGACTTAGTTTTAACAACAGTTGCTGTATTTTTGACACACAAAGTCACATTTAGGCCATGCCTCTTTCCCTACAAAGCCACTCTCCTTCTAAAATTCATATTTATAAAAACTTTGTGGGTACACACGAATGTACAGTATTGCTTGATATCAAACTATGAACATACTAATAACTCAATGAAGTCATTCCAGGAATGGAGAGGTGTCATATCATAATGTACAGTATGACCTATTGTATTCTATGAAAAGCAGAAATGTTCCTGCTGTTTTCCCAGCTTCAGTCTGTTAGTTCATTGTTGGGGCTGTTGCTATGCAATTGTCTTAATGCTAATCCTCTAGAGTGGGTCTGCTGATCACATTGTTGTAGCTCAGATTCATTTGGAGAAGAGTACCTAATTGGCCAGCCTCTCTTTAAATATCCTTGACTTTGTAATGTGTTCCTAATTATAGCATGAACTATATTTATTTTAATCCAGCAACCCTTGTATGATTTTACTATTCCCAGTCTATCTTTGCTTCTTGTCACTGTAGCTTTGTTTCTGTGGTTACGTCTAGCCCAATCCTTCCTTCTTAGCCTTGTAGTCAATTGTTTTGCTTTTTTCAGTCATGCTTAGTATTTTTATTTTTGCCTCTTGATCTTAGTGCACTTAAGTTGCTTGTCATAATGGTATTTCACATAGGATTTCCATTAAGAACATCTTTAGAGATACTGAGGGACACTTATGTCTGCTGTTAGGGTTGCCATCAGGGATAGATTTGGAGAAGACTTACAAGAAGCTAAAGTCAAGGTCAGTGATTGTCAGTTTGCTATTATATGTTCACCATCACCCATCTACTCCAGTCTTTCCCAAATCCCAGTCCTCATGGACCCCCACAGGTCATGTTTTCTGGATTTTCTTAGTATTACACAGGTGATGTAATTATTGTCAGTGCGTCAGACAAAGCCACAGGTGTTCTTACTATTCTTACAATTTACATCCTGCTTGGTGCTATGTTATTGTCCATATTTTTTGCTGCGTTTATAGTTTATCAGCAAATTGAAGTTCACTGTAGGATGGTGAGATGCAAGTATTCGGTAACAAACAGTCAAGATAATTATCATTATTATTGATATAATGTAGTGATTGGAAACCAATGTGAGAAGTATTTGCAGTTGGTGTATCATAGGATACGGCTCACTAACTGCGGGCAAGTCTGGACCAAGAGACAAGGGTCATAATAAGTGCATACTACGGCAAAGATGGTCTTTCCATTTGTGACATTCCTTCAAAACAGAGGATCCCCAGCTCCACTGTTGCATATACCTTCAAGTGTATTCAAAAAGTTGAGACCCACAAAGATCAATGATGAAGTGGAAGGTCATGGATGACTATGGAAGCAGAAGATAGGTCCATTTAGCTGCTCTTCAAAACATAGATGGCAAACATAGGCCATGACAATCAGGCTTCTTTAGAAACTATCAAGAGGTGACTTTGATCAGTTTACATCTTCAGTGGAGTTTCTTTGCAAAAACTACTTTTTAAGACAGTAAAAAAAGAAAAGACTGCAAAAAAGCAAGAATTGGACAGTAGAAGATTTTGAAAAGTGTTGTGGATGGAGTTTGAGGAGTTTGGGAGTAAAAAATAAAATACATACAACGTTTGGTGAACAAAAAGATGATGCCAACCTGTGTTACACCAACCATCAAACATGGTAAGGGTTTGTAATGGTTTGAGAGAAATTTTCCTATTGTGGAGTGAGTACACTGTATAGTATCAATGGAATTCTCAAACACAAAGTGCATCACAAAACCCTTGTTCACCACATGGCCCCTGCAGGAAAAAAAAACCTGATTGGCCAGGGATTCATTATGCAGCAAAAAATTACCCAAAGAACACCTCAAAGCTTTGCAAGTCTATCTAGTAAAGATACTAGAAGAACTCGACCATGAAGTGAGGAAATAGTGTCCAAACTCTCAAGAAAGCCTCTGGAATATATTATAATCCTCAGGGAAGCAATTAGATACCACCATTTTACAAAAATCTAGTCAATAGGGTTCCTAGAGTAGTCAAAGGTGTTTGAGTGCTAAAAGTGTTTTCTCTAATGAAAAGAAAGTTAGTTTTTTTTAATCTTAACTACTAAGTGACCACCAATATGCCATTTTACAGTGGTCACTAATAGACTTTAAACCTACATATACATTTTTTTTAAGGCAGTGGCGTAGCTGACTACTGATAGCCAGGCTCCTGCTCCAACAGCCAGGAGAGGACAAACGTCAGATCCTGGCTGTTCAACCCCTTATATACCACAATCAAAAGCAACTGAGGCATGTGAGCAGATGGCAGGGGAAGGAGGCTCATTCTGTCACTCATCAGCATCCCACAGAGCAATCACAAGGTACCAATGGGTTCCCATGGCAGTCGGAAGCCTGACAAAGGCCTCCATATCTGCCATGTAACTTAGCTTATTAGGCTACGCCTCCAACACAGTCTAATAGGCTAAACAAGAAGAAGTATGAACAGCACAATTAGCTGCAATAATAAAAGTTTACATCCGCAGGGATGTCACTTTATTTTTCATTGGCATAAAAAACAGGTGACACTTCGATTGCACAGCCGCAGTCTTTGTCAAGCTCAAGCTTTGCGGCTGTGCAGTTGAAATGTCGCTTGTTTTTTATGCCAATGAAAAATAAAGTGACATCCATGCAGATGTAAACTTTTATTATTGCACCTAATTGTGCTGTTCATACTTCTTCTTGTTTGGACTGTTGTTTGGGGGACTGGATCCAACCCAGTTTTTTGAACCTGCACACGTTTTTGCCAATATTGGCATACTCTGCCTGAAATTGGGTGCTGCTGTGGAACCCTTTATCTACAGTCCAATAGGCTGTTGTCATAGGCTTAGTAGAATGCACTACATAAGTATTGCAGTGCACTATCCTAGCAATCTAATGATCACATCTTCAATGCTCCTCCAGTGACTGAAAAATATAATTAAAAAAGTCCAATACAGTTTAATTTAAAGAAAAAAAGAAACAACAAACAATGCATATTGTTCTACACAAAAACCTGTTATACATAGATGAAATAAGAAAAAGAAAGTTTAGAAAAACAGCACACAATAAGTATTACCATTTTCGTAATGACCCAAACAATGCAAATATTTTACTGTTTATCTCGCATGGTGAATGCCATAAAAATAATTTAAAAAGCAATGCCAGAATTGCTGTCTTATTTTGTTTGCCTCCCAAAAATGTAATAAAAAGCAATCCAAAAGCCTTTTTTCCCTTAAAGTGCTACAAATGAACAATTACAACTGTTATCGCAAAAAAACAAGCCCTCACATAGCTCAGTTGCCGGAAAAATAAAATTGCTATGGGTCTTAGAATGTGGTGATGCAAATTCAATTGTTTTTCTTTAAAAATGTGTTTACATTGTGCTAAAGTAATTAAAAAAATAAAATAAAAAATCTATATAAGGCTGGTATTGCAGTAATCATGCTGATCCAGATAAGAAAGTTAGTGTGTTATTTTTACTGAATACTGAACACTATATAAAAAAACCCAGAAACAATAGTGGAATTTCTTATATGTGCCCGACAGTGGTGCCATTCAAATATGTTACTCCTCCCAAAAATAAAAAAACCCTCACATGGCTATGTCAATGAATTATGGCTCTTGCAATGCAACATTGAAAATCACTTGGCCCTTAAGGCACAAATATAGGTTGGGCACTAAGGGTTAAAGTTCTGGAATGCAAATGTTCCTCTTTTGTTTCTTATACTCTATGAATTATACAATGTTCACTTTTGTTTGGCTCAAATATCGTGTGGTCTCCTTGACTCTTTTTGCCCTTAAACTGTAAGTGTTGATGGTATCCAAAGACTTTTAACTAGTAATGTACGTGCTTCATATTACTGCCCATCTGACTATCCATTTGGTATATATTCAGCCCTACTGTAAGTTCTAGGAGTATCTGAGTACTCAGATATACTATTAGTACCCGAGTAAGGTGGCTGTATATGTGAGGTGCAGTTCTGTTGTCTTGTGTACAAGCAGTAATGTTACACTGAAGAATTATATAACTAAAACATAGCAGAGCTAACCCAACAAACCCAAGAACATCTAGATGATATTAAATACAAATGTTTTCCAATATATTATTTAGTGGAGAACTACCTTTAATTTTGAGGCGTTTAAAAATGTACAATATTTTACAAACAAGACCTACAAAGAAGTAGGACACACATTCTCTATTTCTTTCTACCATTTAAATGCTAACTGAAACAAATATTAAATCATGACCTGATCCCTATTTTATTGTCTGAAAAACCTCCGACTGAAATGATATAGCTGTCATATCTTTATCTTTTATGGGCTAGAAAACGCACCGTCCTAACTGCAAACAGAGTATATTTATAAATCCCCCATTTCTTGCACAAGGACAAGCAATGCTGAGCAAAACAGTCCATCAAAGAGGAAACAAAAATGTCAAGATAATTTTATGGTATTCCGTATTTCAATTCAACCATAAATCCATAGTACACCTTTCATTGCAGAGATGGGAATATCCTCCATTGATCAGAAAGAAAGGCACCTAACAAAGTGCAGAAAGGAGGGGAGATAGGGAATAATGAAATACTTTACTTGAAAGCCCTCATCTAAATCCCATTGTTCCAGATCACTTTCTTTCCGCATAAGTGTGGGAAGCTTAAGCTACCAGTTGTTTGTTTACTATAATGTGATTTGGTTCTATAGACTATCTTTTGACTGCTGATTTCTTTTGTACATTTCTTCTTAAATAATTCAATTTCAGCACTAGTAAGCAAAATGTGCTGCCATACTTTGATACGGCAAGTAGAGATCACACACTTTGTTAAAACCAAGTTTTTTCTACACCGTTCCAGCACAATCAGAGGTAGATATGGGTTTCATGGCTTTTCAATCTCTTCATATCAAATGGCTCAATGTCTGAACAGCTGCTTGTAGAAAGCTTTCACAACTGATTGGTTTTGGAAAAAAATGTTTGCTGAAGATACTTATGTTGGATTTGAATTACTGAATCTCAAAGTCTGGACTTTATAAAAATACTTAAGAGAAGAAAGAAACTCATTTCATCTTGCTTCTACTTTTCAAGTACACTATTAGGGTATATACACATGGACTGCTAAAAAGGTGCATCCGAGTTTCTTGGGTGCAACTTGTATTAGCCAGCACACAGACATTCTGTGTGCTATCTGATACTCAATAATCAGACAAAAATAGGACATGTTGCATTTGAATATGCAAATAAATGGCTGTTATTTATATCTTATTTTCGGAATGATTTTTTCAGTTCGGAAATCAAACGAAAAAATTTTGAGTGCATGTATCCTAAAGGACAAGAAAACCAATAAAAAGGGGAAATAAATATTAGGAGTGATACAAAGCTACGTTCTACTGTATATTTACATAGAAGTAACTTTATCGCTCTACTGATGGGTTTCCATTAGAAACTTTCTAATAGATCTCCGAAACCAAGACTTGAAATGATAAACTATACATATTCTATGATAAACCTGACTAGTAAATGCTAAAATGCTGCGTTTATCATTCTTATATTTTACTGCATGGTGTTGTGCTGCTTTCAATGTACTGTGACTGCAATCTTCAGGGGTGCCAGGTGTTTAAACCTCACCAATCTACCATTGATTACTTTTCCTGAGAACAGTTAAATACCAGAAAACCCCTATAAGATGATTCTAGAATTGGAGATTTTTCTAGAACAAGCTAAATGTTTGACTATTGTTGAAGCAAAAATTGATTTTGCATCACACAGGAACAATACAAAGCATCTCCAATAATTTGCTTCAATTGTCAAGCACTCATGCATTCTAAGACGTGAGGAATATCATTTGTCAAATATTTCTAGTAAATGTGCTTTTAAGGGAATAGATTGTGCAGTCATATTTTGGTTGCTACTTCTTAGTTCCATCACAGCTAAGAATATTTTTGGCCTCCATTTATTTTTAGGTTTTTGTATGAGTGAATATGATAGAAAAGGAGTACATAAAATGTGCAGTATTTAAAAAAGGTTTGACATTTTGTAACTTTAAGAAAAAGCATACATCATGTGCTTCTGATTAGAGATCAAATGAAGAAAGAGTAAGAAAATGCAGACTAGCCATTTCTACCAATTGGCAGATGGGCTGGTGGAAATAAGGCTTTTTGGCCCACATAATCCACATCCAACTACTTTCCATCCTTCATTTGCACTGCCAGTCTCACATTGCAGCTAATCAGCTTGCATACTTAGGGCTCAGTCAGACGAGTGTGTTTTATACGCTGCTACAGCAGCATGTAAAACACGCTTCTATAGCAACCAATAGGTTGCCATGGAAGCGCTCACATGGACTCTTCTAAAAAAGAATGGACAGCAAGTGCCAACTCGCCTCTCAGCTCAGTGGTCAGCGCTGTCCAGAGTGCTTACTATAGGCTCCTATGGGAGCCGTGGAAGCAGGATGACCACATAACGGACATGTGAATGGGCTGTTCCGTGGAGCTAGGGGCAGCCTGTTCATGTGCAGAATTCCCTGCATGTAAGTGGGGTGTTTTACACATTACTCAGTAGTGTGTAAACCACGCTCGTCTGACCGAGCCCTTACCATCAGCAAGTCTGAAGCAATCAGCTTCAATTTTAGACTGAGTCTATTTCACCCATGACGAAATTACACTGCAGGATGCAGCAAAATCCACAGCTGTGGAATTCCACGACAAAATCTGCAGGTCTAACTATGGATTTTGATGCAGAATTGCAGGCAGGTTTTAGGCCATTTTCAATTCTGCATCAAAATACGCAGGTTGCCCGTCGATTTTGGTGCAAAATTTACCGCAGCTTGCGGTGTGTCCTTTGTGAAAGGTCCCTAAAAAAAGAAATAAATAGGTGCTTCATATGTAGCATTGTTTTCATAAAAGCAAAAAGATATATGAATACTGTACTTATTTTGCTGAACAATGCTAAAAAGCACAACTCTTTTCATGTATGTGGATTTTTTCCTTAGGCAATTATAAATCCAAGGTTATGAAGTTGTTCTTTAAGAAGTTGCCACCCCCTGTATTTCCCAGAATTTTCAATTTGTATCCTAGTCTCAGAGTTTTCCATAAGATAGGTGAAAAATGTAAGTTTGCTGGGGTCCAACTGCTAGTACTCTCAGGAATCATGAATATGTCACCGTGCCAGGGGTGTAACTATAGGGGATGCAGTGGATGCCATTGCACACGGGGGTCAGGAGCCTAAGAGGGCCCATAAGGCCTCTCTTTTCCAAATAGGGAGCCCGATACTATAAGTAAAGCATTATAATTTGGGGCTCTGTTATGCATCGGGGCCTAGAATCTTCAAGTTATGCCCCTGTGTCATAAAATAAGTACCTCAAGTGACTGAGAGCATATTCAGATGAACATGTATTTTTTTTCTTATGCGTCCGTGATTTCAATAGGATTTCAGTGGTTTCGTTTTCACTAGCTTTTTTTCGGTTGTTAATTGTACGACCTAGAAAAGTATAGTTACATTTTTTTTCAAACTCCTGCGCTGTGGTGCGGAGTTTGAAAAGCTGGCAAAGGGGAATGAATTCCCCTCATTCAGGCGCAACTACGCTCCGTACCGGCAAGCGTGGCTGAGCTTACGCTCGTCTTAAACTGCCCTGAGGCAGTGGCGCTTGTGTGTGACTTCAGCTTCCTTCACTTCTATAAGTCTGATGAATATCGTGCCAAGTGCACGACTAAACTATCATCATAGACAGTGAATGGAGTGGTAGAGCAGATGACTGTTGGGAAACACAAGTACACACCACTGAGCATCAGAACCTAGCTTGTCCTTGACAGCAATGCAAAGTATATACGTCACTAATAGTGAAATTCACATTTATCAATCATATCAGATAACAATTCTTTTTACTTTGACTGTTGCATAAGCGCCCAACAGCCGTTTCAGTGACTATCACTCCTGTGCTTTTAGAAAGGAGTAATAATCTGCCAGAGATTCATTGGAAACAGGCAGTCACTCAGAGATTCAGCAATACCTGTTTACACTGAGCAAGAAGCTCAGCTCACTGAAAGATTCTCAACTACTGAGCAACTTTTCGCTCAGTGCCCTCTCATGGGCTGTGTGTACACAGGCTGACAGTCGTCCATAATTGTCATTTCAGTGATTATTCAGGCGACTATCGGTCCCAGTCCGTGTAAAGATACCTTAACTAATCAATGATGAATGATACTTTAATTCTTGATCTTCTTTGTTAACAGTGACCAGTAATCATTACAATGGTCCAGAAATGAGCAAATCCTGAAGATAATTGGTGAGTGTAAATGCACTTTTAATAGGGGGAGGGGGGATTCAGTCTCAGTGCTTAGGGCAGTGTGAGCTGTAAGTATAGTCCTGCTAGGACATGAAAGCTAGGAGTATCACAACAATGACTAGCTCACTCCAATATCAGGCACATGGCTCTTACAGAGATGTAGAGGGCTCATTCATCATAATTTTTGACAAGCTTCTTTGCTGGAAAGTTTATTGTCATTAACCTTCTGAAGATGCAACACTTCTTGTCTGACAGTTCAGTTGTTTTTCTTTGTATATCATGTCAGCTTATCCCTTGCAGAAAGCTGAGTTGCAACCAACAAGTGCCTAAGCATTACTATTTTTTTCTTTTTACATTTTAATCAAGAGCTGTATATCAATACCCGATAGTTGGACTAGGCTACAAAGAGACTTTTTGTAGAGCAACTTTCCAGTTTTAGCTATCAAGCTTTAGCTGCTGTCCAGAGGAATACTGTGAGTTATTGAGTCCAAGCTGAGTGGACTTCAGCTGTCACTTAATAGTTAAAATTGGAAAGTCACACTACAAAAAGTCTCCACATAGTACTCATCTCACGTGAAAGATAGCTTAAAGAGGTTTTCTCAACACATTAAAATGTGACATATAACTATAGTGTTTTTTTTAAAATAAGATGTACCCTGAAAATAAACCCAAGCCTGGTTTTTCAGGATTTTTGCGGAGGCTTTAAAAATAAGCCCTACCCCCAAAATAAGCCCTAGCCACATTACATGCAAAAAAATAGGAATACATTACCTAGCAGGCTCTACCCAGGTCCTACCTATTGCTCTCTATAGCTCTGGTACGGTTCCCGCAATCCTCGATTACCCACACAAGATCACTTCATTGTTATAGAATTCATAAATCTTGATGGCTGTAGTTGATTCTTCGAGCTCTGCATTGATTGGCAGAGCAGTGCTCCAAAAGCCAATCACAGCCATCATATTAAGGAGGCGGAATTTATGAATTGGTTAAGCTGTTGCTCAGCCAATTAATAAATCCAGCCTCCACAAAGTGATAGCTGTGATTGGTTCTTTCAACACTGAATTGATTGGCTGAGCAGCGCTTGAAGAACGAATGACAGCCATCAGTTTGAGGAAGCGGGATTTATGAATTGGCTGAGCCTCGATGTGTTGGGTGTGATTGGTTCTTTGAGCATTGCATTGATTGGCAGCACTTGAAAAAACAATGCAGCCTTTGCTTCGAGAAGGTGAGATTTATGAACTGACCAAGCCTGCTGAGTAAGGGCTAATACACGGGTTGGATTTCTGCCGCGTTTTATGCGATGGCAATCCGTGGCATTACCCCGGAGCTACCGTATTAGGTTCTATTGAACCTAATAGCTCAATGTCCACGCTGCGGAATTCCACCATAGAATTCCACAGTGTGGAACAAACTGCGGCATGCTCTAATTGCCATGGGAATACACACGACTGGCTTCCATTGTAGTCAATGAAACTCAGCCGTCACACCATACTTCTGCTGTAGCACAGTGGAAGTATCACATGAAAACGCGTCCCTGCCCAACGCCAGCTGCGTCATCCCACACCGCCGGCTAGAGGGACGGGAACAGCGCGCCGGAGCAGGGAGGTGAGTATGAGGGTTTTGGGAGACACCATGGCGGACTTCGCTGGGATATTCCACTAGCTGAGTCCGCCACGGCCGTGGGCATGAGACCTAAGTAATATAAGACAACCCGGAAAATAATTCCTAGTGCCTCTTTTTGGGCACAAATTAATATGACAGTGTCTTATTTTTGGGGAAACACTGTAGAGCCTACTATCACTATATATTCAGTAAGGTCAGACTAGTGGGATCCCCACCAAACTTGAGGGTATACCCACATAGTATGAAATTCTGTGTCAGAATCCACACACAAATTTTGGGGGCATTCATGTGCACATCCCCTTAATGTTAGCCAAGCAGCATTGTTAGGTAAAATGCTGTAGCCACTGTCTACCTTGTGCTGCAGAACAGCTACAGCATCTGTATATTCAATTGAATTATGCAGAGTTACAGATCCCAGGGAACTGAATACATTTCATATGTATTATTTTCCCCATTCACAAAATCCTGCATATGCCTGTGATCAGCATTGAAGTTAGTGACCTGCTCTTAGTGTCCTGTGATAGAAAGGTAGAGGAGAGGATACATAGAGGGGGGCGGGGGGGGGGGGGGGTTTGCTCTAAAACCAATGGTAATACTGATTCAGAGTCTTACATGGAAGCTGATTGCTTCAGTTTTAGTGACTGTATGTGAACCAATCAGTGTTAGTATGAGACTAAGTCGGTATTGCCGTCAACCACACACTCGGACAGTGAATGCAGTTGCATTACAAGTTATGTCACAGTAAAACTGAGCTAGTAATGTGTGTGCCAATAGTTTAAGATTTTGCATGAACAAAAGCTTACACAGGGGTCACACCATCAGAGTGCGAAGACATTTTGCATGGACATCAAGTGGGGTTGTGTGCTTTACTATACCAGATCTAATTTTCAGGTCTAGTCCATGTCTAATGCCAAATGTACAGTCAAAATATGTTTGTGGCTTCTTTTTACGGTATTTATCAATCCACCCTAATGCTTTGCATATTGTGTGTATTAGTAATTACAATTGATTTTAGAATTCACTTGAAATTACATCCAGATGAAACCTGATTATTAGGGATTTGTTTTTCAATATATTTATTAAATATTTTTTTTATGAATTGGCTGCATAGACTTATTACTTAAATATTACATTTACTAAAATACAAATAACAATTTTGCTGCCAGAGTATAAAATAATTGTTAGTGGTAAGAGTGACATTTATCTGTTGGCGAAATGCTTCTGTTCATTGTAATTTACTGCACAAACTAGCCCTTTCAGTTAAAATAATGCTTTTTCTTTTTTTTTTTTTTAGCACTTTGATTTTCTTTTCTATTTTAGTTATTCTATTGTATTCAATTGTAAATTAAAGCAATGCAAATGTAAAAATAGGACATTTCTATTTTAAAAACAAGATTATGTGGTGGTCCTATATAAAATAAATAAATACTTCCCAGAAAGTGTGACATCAATACAGCAGAAGGAAAGTCAATCTTTTTTAAAGCCATAAGAAATGTGCTATTTCAAAAGAATCCTCTGCCAGGCTGAGTTCACTATGAGGATCACATTGTGGACAACATTGATGGATTGAAGCAAAATAACAAGGCTGGAGTCCAGAGCATTGGACTAGGAAAAGAACAGAAAGTCTAACGGCACAGGATAATGGATGGCATGTGTTTATATGATGACTTATTGAGCCAAGAGAGAGGTATTCCTTCACAGTTTGAGTCTAGTCATAAAGCGAGAACTTAGTGCACTTTTAAGTGTTGGTAGACTTTTTCATAGTTTTTTAGAGTACAAAAACAAAACATTAAGACAATGCATTTATTGGAAAGTTCTAGAATTGAATGTTATTTGAACTATGAGGCCACATGTACATTGCAGTGGTCAGGAGCATGTATGGGGGTATATCGAGTCCTTGTGGTCCCGTACTATGGAGCCATAGGGACTTTGTGTACTTCCTTATGATGCTTTATAGTGCACCATACTACAAAGTATTTACCTCTATGGGAGAATATATTGGTAATACAGTGTCCCATTGAGTACGCCACATATTTTTCTGCAGAAAAACAGAAAAAAAACTTTGTTGTGCCTCCATAGGAAATAAGTGGCATACATATGTGGTGACTGGGAGTTGGAGTGACAGATGAGGAGCTGAGCAACAGGCAACTTGTTACGGTATTGGCTGTAATTTCCCTCAAGGTGGCCATCTGCAGAGTGTAACTCCACACAACAATATACAATACAGTCAAGACATACCATTTGGCATTAAAACATTACTGTAAGCAATATAACACATTGTAAAAGATCACATTAAAAGGGAAGCACATTTTGGGGATAACAAACACCGATTTCTGGGTACAAAACATATAGCATGTACAGTAGAGCGACACAGAAGTTTTTGGGTGCTATATTACATTTCTGTACTGGTTGTAAAAGGAATAATATATTTGGATGCAAGACTAATGAAAGGTTCTACAACTATTTTCATATCACTTCCTCAAGGTTTTCAAGATCTCAACTTGCAGTCAGTCAATAAAAAATGTACTTGTTTACAACCTATGGCTACAAATCTGTCCTGGATATGTGATGGACACAGCCTCAGGAATACTTATAGCTACAGTACAATTTCCAAAGCCATGTTTGTAATGAAGCATGTTTTGGAAATGCCAAACTTGTAATCTACAATACAATATTTGTTGATGGTCCTATAGCTCACAGCTTCACATATGAAAGCAAAATCTTGCAAATTTCAAGGCTGTAAGAAATAACTATATATTTTTTTTTATTTTGGTACTGAAATCATTACAAGAAAGGGATGAACCTTTGTGGACAACAGAAATAATGAATGTGCTGGTTTTATTCTTTTTGATAAATTCTGAGAGATAAAAATGTTGGGTATTAATCTTTGGATTACCTAATTATTATTTGTCAGCTTTATTTGTAAACTAAATGCTATGTTTAAATGGTCACTAGTGTTACTATGATAGCCAATGTAATAGCTAGCAAAAGTGTAAATCACGTGATTTACCAAAAATTTTTTTTGGGCCAAATCATCAATCTGAAGGGCAGTCTCCTTTCCCTCTAATATTTTGTCCATTGTTTCTTTTCATGTGATATCCATATCTATTAATAGAGATAACAAGATGAAGAACAGGAAGTGAAAGAGGGTCATGATTCATGTTGCCCATAAAAGGAGGAAGGAGACAGACAGTCACATAGAGATGTGGTTGTTGCTAACGGTGAGTTATTTACTGTGTTCTTGCTACAAGAATCATTTTACATTACTCATTACTAGAGATTCAGCGAGCATACTCGTCCGAGCTTGATGCTCGTTCGAGTATTAGGGTGCTCGAGATGCTCGTTACTCGAGACGAGCACCACACGATACTCGTCTCGATTAAACGAGCACTGAGCATTGAATTCAATGGAGCCGGCAATACAGCCGGCTCCATTGAAAGCAATGGGCTGCCGGCGATCTCAGTATGAATTTTCGGAAAGGGCTTAAAAATATAAGCCCTTACCTGAAAATCATCCTAAAATGTGTAAAAATTAAAAACAATATTTCAGCATAAAGATCGTTCTCCTCTGCCATAGCTGTAACAGCTGTGGCAGAGAAGAACGATGTTAGCCCATTGAATTCAATGGAGCCGGCAATACAGCCGGCTCCATTGAAAGCAATGGGCTGCCGGCGAGCGCGGGAGTGAGACCCCCCCCCCCCCCTGCACTGTCAGCATAAAGATCGTTCTCCTCTGCCACAGCTGTAATTCATGAATGGGTGAGTGCTGCCTCTGATTGGCTCAGCGCAGGGACCAACCAGGGGCAGCTCTCAGCTGTCAATCAGAGGCAGCACTCACTCACCCATTCATGAATTCATGAATGGATGTGAGTGAGAGCTGCCTCTGATTGGTGAGGCTGTGACCAATCAGAGGCAGCTCATTCAGCAGGCGGGGATTTTAAATCCCCGTCTGCTGAATACTACTCAGAGCAGTTCAGGAGAACTGCCGGCCAGACGCGGCTGAACTCCGGCTGCAGCGGAAAGGTGAGTATATATTTTTTTTTTTTTTTACACATTTTAGGATGATTTTCAGGTAAGGGCTTATATTTTTAAGCCCTCGCCGGCAGCCCATTGCTTTAAATGGAGCCGGCTGTATTGCCAGCTCCATTGAATTCAATGGGCTAACATCGTTCTTCTCTGCCACAGCTGTTACAGCTGTGGCAGAGGAGAACGATCTTTATGCTGACAGTGCGGGGGGGGGGGGCACTCTTGCCGCTATTGTGGCTTAATAGTGGGACCTGGGAACTTGAGATGCAGCCCAACATGTAGCCCCTCGCCTGCCCTATCCGTTTCTGTGTCGTTCCCATCACTTTCGTGAATTTCCCAGATTTTCACAAATGAAAACCTTAGCGAGCATCGGCGATATACAAAAATGCTTGAGTCACCCATTGACTTTAATGGGGTTCGTTACTCGAAACGAACCCTCGAACATCGCGGGAAGTTCGACTCGAGTAACGAGCACTCGAGCATTTTGGTGCTCGCTCATCTCTACTCATTACTTCTGTACATTGTCCTATATGATATTTTTATTTGTGTATGTATGTTTTATTGACAGGAAGCAGAATCTGTTGTTTCCTCCACATGTAGTGTATTCTAACAGTTCATTTCCATCCATCAGCTCAGAGAGAAGTAAAAATTAAGATAAAGCCTGCAGAGGTGAAAAATACTGAAGAATGCCATACACAAGTTGTATATACAAAATATATATAAATATTTTGCACATAAATACAGCATATATGGTACACAAGCTGGTATCTAAAGCATGGTGTCTGTGTGCAAGAAATATGTATACGCCCTAGCCTCTTCAATGGCAACAGAGCTACTAATAGATACATATATTCAAACACATACATGCAGCACACAAGTTACACACTTAAAATACATGTTGCACACACCATTCACACATTTACACATACAAAAGAAAAACATATGGCTTAACTTTTAAATATAGCACACAAAATCTCTGCTAAAGAACTACAGGTTTTTGATATAAAAAATATTGATAACCTGTCTATAGGAAAGATCATCAATATCAGTTACATGAGAGCCCATTGCACAGGACTCCTAGTAATCAGTTGTTTGATGAGGTCACGGCATTCAGTGAGGGCTCTGGCCTTTTCTCTGGCTTGTGACATCACAGTCGTCAGTCACATGGCCCATGTGCTGCTCAATCCCATTCAAGTGAATAGGATTGAGCTATAGTACCAGACAAAGCCATTATGATATGCATGATGCTGTTCCCGGTATACAAAGAAGAGACCATAATGCTTTTCAGAAACCTGCAGCCCCCTCAAACAGCTGATCATGGTGGTGTTGGGAGCCAGACCCCACAGATCCTATATTGATGACCTATATGGTAGGCCAGAGCAAGCTTGTATATAAGTTATATAATGGCTATAAATATGTTTTTTTTTTTCCATGTACACACACACAACAGCTTATTTTGAAGAGTCATCAGAAGTCAGATACAGTACGCCTTGAGTAACACTGCCTAGAGATAACACACTATAGTTCTATGAGTGGAGCGGTTTGTGGAGCAGAGTGCTAAGGCAGCAGAAATGCAGTCCCAAACTCTTGCTCACGACCCAAAGGTTCAATCCCACATAGTTCAGGTAGCCGATTCAAGGTTGACTCATCCTTCTGAGATCAGTAAAATGAGTATCCAGCTTGGTGGGGGGGGGGTAATGAATAGAGATGAGCGAGCATACTCGCTAAGGCAAACTACTCAAGCGAGTAGTGCCTTATGCGAGTACCTACCCGCTTGTCTCTAAAGATTCGGGTGCCGGCGGGGGAGAGCGGTGAGTTGCAGGAGTGAGCAGTGGGTAGCATGGGGGGAGAGAGAGTGAGCGAGAGATTTCCCCCCCCCCCCATTCCTCCCCGCTCTCCCCCGCCACTCCCCCCCCCCCCCTCGCCAGCACCCGAATCTTTAGAGGCAGGTACTCGCACAAGGCACTACTCGCTTGAGTAGTTTGCCTTAGTGAGTACGCTCGCTCATCTCTAGTAATGAATAAATTACTTGAAAGCACTGTGGAATAACGTGGTGCTATACAGATAACAAGATTTATTTTATGAATACTGTATCCTTCAATGTTAATCCACATATTAGTAGAAGTTTGGTCTTTTTTAATCTTTAAGCTATAAAGAAGGAATTCATGATTTCTGTACTACTGAAGCTTGATGTCTGTTGTTAGTTATTGCTTATTTGCAGTCACAGCTGGCGATGACAAAATGAGAGAATGAGAGGTAGGGAAACAGCTGACTATGCTCTCTTGGTTGCTTCTATAACTCCCATAGTTTATAGCGGAAAGTTACTACGCACTGGTGGCTACATCTCTGCTGTAAACAGGGCACACTAAACTTTAGTTGTAATGTAAAACTCTAGATGGAGTTGACCATCACTGGTTAACCTTTTTCATCATGAGGTACACAGTACAGTTTCTATATAAATGTACATCAAGAGGACAAAATACTGACTATATTTGTGAAACTACCCATACATTGCATCTTAACAATCGTTATATATCATATGCCACAGATTTACAATGATAACATAGATAACTGAGAAAAGAGTAATTTAGCAGTATGTGAAAAAGAAACATCAATAAATTCCTCAGCTCTCTATTGTCCTATCATCGATGTTAAGACTTCAATAGACAGTCTATTTATTTTAGGGAATAATAAAGCTGTGTCTTAAGTCACAATCGTATCACTACTGTTCTAAACATTTTCTGCAAGTCTAATACAATCTCTTTTGGACACAGTCACTATTATGTACTGAAAATGTGTTATAATTAAATTTAGCATAATTACTTTACAGAGTGATCAGTAACAGTGCATTGTTCAAGAAGAATTAATCCTGGGAGCTTTCCACAGCATTTTTGTTCATGGTTCTAAATGAGATTTCAAAGAATGTAATTTATAATAACTAAAATCCCTAACGCATATTTTAATATATTCTATCTTTGTAACAGCATTTCACTGGTGAAATCATCCTGAATTAAAATCCTCCGGAGTCAGAATAAGTTACCTATATTCAATCTCGTAACCATCTTTAAACCAGAATTTAATAATGGCACTTAATGACCTCATATTTGTGCTTCTAGAATTTCATAATCTATTGGAAAATTATGTTTAATAGTTTTTTTAGTTGATAATACTGTCATATTTTATAGGAAGGAAATAAAATAGATTGACATCGAGTATTAAATGTCCCATTTTTACAAACCCTTGGAGAAAACACTTTTATCTATGCAGATCATTATATGGATGTAGCAGAGAGGAATGTTTTCTTTAACTCTTTGTGGCTGCATTGTTATGCTGTACATACTGTACACGAGAATAGCTGTTAGCTGAATGATCAGCAGAACAGCTATCTCTCAGAGTCTCCTATTAACATTCTGCCTGGCTTGAGTGTGTATGTTTATTCTAATAGGAAGATTGGATAAAAGTGTTTCTGATGCTGTCAGACATGCCTAGCAGTGCTTATCTCATGAACTCCAACATACCCAATCTTTCTTTTCCCAATGACAGATATCAGGGGATAGGCAAACTTCCCTCATATACAGCCAGCATTTATCTAATGTGTATAGCAAGGTTTAATACATTATGATAACTCAGATTTTGAAGAAAAGGTTCACATTCTCAGTCATTTTTCCAATGTATCAAGAATGAAAAATGCATTAGCAAATTTTCTGGCTCTTAATTAGAATCACCAATTACAAAGTAGAACATAAAACATGACTTATATTACAACTATAGATAAAAATAGAACAAGTAGCTAAAAAGTCATATATATACATGTACCATCAACCTGAAAACACTACTGTTTCCACCATACTGAATATGGTGTCAACAGTGTGTCTTCACAAAAAGGTATTGCAAAAATGTTAATTATAGTTATGATGAATGAATGTGGAGAAGGGCAATATGAGTCAATAACCCACCTCATAGGCACCACACCTTATATTAACTGTCCAAGCGAAAGGATGTTGTCAGGAATCGAAAAAGGGGCCTCCTGCACTCTAGGCAGTAGCAATCACTACTCAGCTATCCAGCTGGTGGAAAGCTCCTTTGCATGACTCTCAGCCATGTTTCCTGATTCCAGTTATCTAGTTCATGCCTTCTGTTCCTGATACCACTTCAGTCTTGATTGCACTTCCTATAAAAGCCTGGCCCTGCCACTATCTCAGTGCGTGATTTTTACTGCTCCACAGCACCATTTGATCAGGTTCTACTTGCCTGTTCCTCTGCCGTTTCTGCAGGACATCCCGTTACAGACTTCTGGCTTCTCTTCCGACTACGCTTCTCACCTCATCCATCTGTACTTCAAACTGAGACCTCCTAAAACTGACTTCTGGCTTCCCTTCCTGATTATGCTACTCACCTCATCCATCTGTACTGCAAACCTAAGCCTCCCGTTACTGACTCCTGGCTCTTCCTTGACTACTCTCCAGACCTGTGGCTGCTACACCTGAGGCTCTAACCTAGTGCCTGAAATCGCTACAAAATGATCCCAATAAATTGACCATTTGTAATAATAGGTGCTATCATTTTGTGTCTACAGCTCCAATATACATTTAGATGGTTTCGAAGTAACAGACCACAAAAGCATATTGATTTGTAAATTGATCTCACCATTCTATTGCTATCTATCTGTTATATACATCTTGCTTACTTACTAAATGTACACTTTATTAGAAACAGATGCCCTTTTATGTTTGGAGCTTCACTGTATGGAAATGAGACATATGGCCTTGCAGTGCAGCATCAAATCAAGTCAGAAAGTTTTCTGTGGATCAGTTTCAGTGTGATTCCACATTGGAATGGAATGGAAAAATTGAACAATTTGAATGATTTCAAATGTGACATGGTAACTGGTATTAAACTAGCCGGAGCCAATATTTCAACTGACAATCTTGTGTGGTTTTCTCCTGCAACAGTGTTGAGAGTATACTGAAAATACTGTGATCAGGAAAAAAAACAATGAAAGGGAACAGAAGAGGATATCAGGAATCATAATGATACACAGCAGGTAAAAAGTCAAGCAAACTGCAACCAAATATAATGCTGGTTCTCTGATTAATGTGTCTGAACTTACAAATCAATTGTTTGCAAGCATGAATGGGCTACAACTGCAGATGAATAGTTTGAATGCCTTTGCTAACTAATGGAACCAGTAAGGTGAGATTGCAGGGGGCAAAAAGACTACAAAAATTGGATCATTGACAGTTGGAAAAACATTGCATGGTCAAATGAATCCAGATTTCTGTTGCAACATGCTGATGGAAGGAACATAATTTTGCAGTATGAATTGTTGAAATCTTCCTGCCAGATGTGAACAATTCAGACTGTGAGAAATGCTTATTGGCACACTCTGAGCCCTCTGATATCTGTGGATGAACACTATGATGAATTGCTGTGGCTCTGAAAGTCAAAGGAGGTCTAATATGTTACTAGATGGATGTCTCTGAGTATGACTACGCGATCAAACTACACATTTTTTGTACCCTGTTACTATGTAAACATACAGATCTGTGTAGAAGTAGTAGACACAAAATTATTGTAATGGAGATTATTTGCAAAGATGTGTCATTCTTTATTTTGTAGCATTGAAACCATAAGTCAGTTTATTTGCAAAGGTGGACACAGAATTTGAGTAGGTTTTTTAAAATCAAAGATAAAGCATTGTGATATCACAATCAGTTGTGCCAAATGGTATACTCCTTATAGGGTGGCTTTACAAGGGAAAACTGTTCGGCACATAAGCTCCCAACAGTCAACCTCATAATTTTTACTCCTGTTCTTTAACATAGGAGTGATAGTTGCTCAGTGAATGAAGGCGGAGTGTAGTGGAAATCTCTTCCGGCACCTGTCTCCATTCACTGTGAACAGGCAATCGTTCAATGACTAACAACTGCCTATTTATACTGAGTGAGAAGTTGCTCACTAGTTGCTTTATTTTAACAAGCTTAAATGAAGTAACTAGCGAATAATGAGCAATTTCTCATTTAGTTCCCTGCTGAGTCCTGCATTTACACAAGACAACTATTCGCTTATTTGAGCAATTCTTCCGCCATTAAACAGCAAAAACTAGGTTTGTCACATTAAGCATTTCCATTTATGAGGAAGAAGGCATATTTTGTTTCATGGAAGAGTTAGTAAATCACTGGGAACGAGGTACTAATATGCTCATTAACCCATTCTCCTAAATAGATCACCAGTGATGTTCCAATTTTGCTTAAATTAGTTATGAATTTCACCCTTTGCACTACAGAGATTGAAATCTGATGCAAGCTCTGCAGCAAAATGCTGTGACATATGTGCTATGCAGCATGTTCTTCCACGGCATCTGAAATGGATTTTTGTAAATCTTGCACATATGGAACTAAAGATCGTTTGTCAATTAAAGTGCTTAAATTCTGCTTCTCATAATGTAATATGCAAATAAGAATAAAAATTTCAAAATTATGACAATTCAGCACCAATAGGGAAAAAATGTCATTCACAAGCAGATGGCAGTTTGAAGTAGGAAGATAAGATGACTCTTAGCACAATTGCGCATGCTTCAGCACAGCACATTTGCGCAGTGAATGAGGTTTGATTAGGTAAATCTGCATGAGTATTGAAACAATAGTACCTTACTTTTTGCACATGCAGGGCCAGTCACATGTGCATGCAACACCATCCCATCCTTGACTTAAAAGAATATTTAGCCTAATGAAGATTAGGTGTGGGTTTTTTTCTATGGAAATGTGCAGAGTGTTGTACAATTATGCTGGTATTGAGTACATTTGAACACCTTCCATAGACTTCTATGGGGCCCTTGGTGGGCACATATGCAAATACTAGGGACTGGGGTGAAGGAAACCAGAGATATAGAGGGGAAGGCAGTGTAGACAGTGACCTGGGTCTAAGTAATGGAAATGGGGGTGGAGGGGTTAGTAGAGTTAAAACTGGCAGCATAGTTAGTAGGGAAACACGTAAGTGCTGTGTAATAAGTTGGCGCTATACAAATAAATATTATTATTATTAATACAAAAAATAACCAAAAACTTCTAAACTGTATGATGACTAATGTTAGAAGTCTGACCAATAAAGTAGATGAACTAGAAGTAATAATATCTGAGGAAAACTACGACATAGTGGGAAAAACGGAGGCCTGGTTGGATGAAAACTGTGACTGGGCGTTGAACTTGCAGAGTTACAGTCTGATCAGAAGATATCATAAAAAATGGAAAGGAAGAGGGGTTTATATTTATGTAAAATCCTGTTTATAGCCCACATTACGGAAAGATATATGTAAGGGAGATGAACATGTGGAAATAGATGGAGAAAAAAACAACAATAAAATCCTCAGAGGAGTTTTCTGTAGACCATCAAGTATAACAGAAGCTACTGAAAATCTATTATTGAAGAAAACAGATGAAACAGCAAAATACAATGAGGTAATTGTTATGTAGGACTTTTACTATCCGGATATAAACTGCAAAGCCAAAACCTGCAGATCTCATAGATGTAACTGCTTTCTGTTGATTACTAAAGATAATTACCTTACACAACTTGCTTAGAATCTGACTAGAGGGGCAACCATTTTGGACTTAATATTAAACAACAGAGCTGACAGACCAGCTGACCAGCAGGTTGGGGGGCACCTGTGACCATAATATAATAAATTTCAACTTGTTTTTCAATAGATAGTTTTATAGGGGAGCTAAGAACATGCTAAACTTTAGGAAGGCCAAGTTTGATCAGCTTAATGATGCTCTCAACCTTAATGACTGGGATATTGTCCTTAAAAATAGAGTACAAACAATAAATCGGAAACATTCAAAAACATCCTAATTACTTACTGTGAGCGGTTCATACCTTAAAGGAATAAAAGACTTAGTAATAGGAGAAAACCAAGTAGGCAACAAAATAGATAGCATGGAGGCAACCCCTGCAGCAATGATTTTCGGGGAGGGGGGGGGGGGGGGGAAATGTAAGCCCTTCCCTGAAAATCATCCCTAGTTGTAGAAAAAATAAATAAAATGAACTCACCTAGAAGCGCTGTTCAGCTCTTCTGCCCGTCCCCGTTAGTCTTCATTTGTATTCTGGTGGCCGGGGATTGAAAAACCCCTGCCTTCAGAAAGTGCTGCCTCTGATTGGCTGAGCGCTGCGACCAATTTGAGGCTGCGCTCAGCCATTCATTGAATGACGCCTGAGCACCGCCTGTGACTGGTCACAGCGCTCAGCTAATCAGAGGCAGCACTTTCTGGAGATGGGGATTTTTCAATCGCCGCCCACCAGAATACAGATGAAGACTGACGGGGACGGGCAGAAGAGCTGAACAGCGCTTCTAGGTGAGTTCATTTTATTTATTTTTTCTACAACTAGGGATGATTTTCAGGGAAGGGCTTACATTTCAACCCCCCCCCCCCCTCCCCGAAAATCATTGTTACAGGGGTTGCCTCCATGCTATTGCTCTCAATGGAGCGGCAGCAGCACTGGCCTCATTGAAAGCAATGGAATGGCACAGCTGTGGCAGAGGAGCGTATCTTCTCCCTATGTTTTCAATGGGGCCGACACAGCATCCAGGTGTTTCACATCCTAGGAATCCCCTGCTGCAACTGTCACAGCCGCAGAAAGGGATGTGATCCGCTCCCATTGCTTTCCATGGGACGGCAGTAGCGTCGTCCCCATTGAAAGCAATGTGATAGTATCGTAGTCCTCTATGACAGCTGTGCCAGGGTATTCTTTCATTCCCGCTGCAGTCCCCTCATCACTGAACACTGTGACAGTGCTGTCACAGTGTTCAATGATGAGGGGACCTTTATCGAGCAGTTGCGCTTTTACAAGTACAGCTGGGTATTAGTGTATCTTGACGCCACCGGAAGATAGGGGTTTGACAGGGCTTCCATGGAGGAATGCCCCTGTCACACCCCTTGCTTCTGATAGGTGCAAGATGAAGGTCCTGGAAGGTCGTAGGATTAATTATATCGCAGCCACCACTGTGGCCTCCCAGCAGCAGTGAGTGAATGTTCCCGCTGTGCTGTATGGGCTCCTTGTGGTACTCTGTGGCCGGCGACTGTAACAGCTCTCAGGTGGCTTCTCCGGACAGTGTCTTCCCAGCCGGCATCCCTGCACTGCCAGCACACGTGCCACCACAAAGCGCCGGCAGACTGTCAGAGAGCTGCGGCACAGCATGGCCCACTCTTGTTGCACTCTGAAGCCCCTGTCACTATACTACGAAGAAGCCGCTCTTAGTCTATGGCAGGCCCTGTGAGCCTGAGCATGGGGGAGACCAATTAGAAAAGGGGGCGTTCCCAGGCTGTCAAGCAGGCTGTATCTTGTCATCACCCACAGTTCCTTTGGTGACAAGATACACTAATACTGCACAGCTGATCCGCACACATGTAAAAAAACAGCATGGAGCTTCAGTTATGTGCATTTTGTACATCCGTGGAGCAAATTTTATTCACGCACATAGGCATGCAAAAAAAAAAAAAACACTCGTCTCACTGAGCCCTGAGAGTGTAAACTCTTCAATAAATATCACTAGTCTAACTGAGGAAGAAGTCCAGAGCCATTTTAAAAAGATTAAAATAGACAAATTGCCGAGATATACACCCACAGGGTTCTAAGGGAATTAGCTAATGTGATAGACAGACTGTTGTTACTTGTACTTAAGGACTGTGTAGTGATAGGGTCTGTTCCATTGGATTGGCACATAGCAAATGTGATGCTGTTAGTCAAAATGGGGTCAAAAAGTGAACCTGGGAATTACAGGCCAGTAAGTCTTACTTCTATAGTAACTAAAATATTTGAAGGTTTTCTAAGAGATGCCACCCTGGAGAAACTCAAGGAAAATAGCTGTAGAACTCTGTTTCAGCATAGATTTGTGAGAGATCGCTCCTATCAAACCAACCTGATCAGCTTTTGCGAAGAGGTAAGTGCTACACTGGACTGGGGAGAGTCACTGAATCTTGTATATATGGACTTATCCAAAGTGTTTGATACTATGTGGCATAAAAGGTTGGCAGTAGAAAATGAGAATGCTTGGTCTGGGGGAAAATGTGTCTGAGTGGGTAAAAAATTGGTTCAGTGATAAAAAGCAGAGGGTGGTTATAAATGGTACATACTCTGAGAGGGTCAATGTTACTAGTGGGGTACCACAGGGGTTAGTTTGGGGCCCTATTCTTTATAATATATTTATTAATGACCTGCTAGAAGGATTGTGCAGTAAAATATCAATATTTCCAGATTTTATAAAACTATGTAAAGAAATTAACACAAGAGAGGACACAAGGCGGTTGCAAGAGAATCTGAATAGGTTGGGGACTTGGGGCGAAAAGTGGCAAATGACGTTTAACACTGATAAATGTAAAGTAATGCACATGGGCAAAGTAAATATATGTCACCATTACACACTCAATGGTAAACCACTGAGTAACACTAACATGGAAAAGGACTTGGATATTTTAGTTAAGTGTAAGCTTAATTGGAGCAACCAGTGCCAGGCAGCTGCTGCCAAGGCAAATAGGATCATGGGGGTGTATCAAAAGAGATCTAGGGGTACATGACGAGAATATTGCTCTTCCTCTTTACAAGTCCCTAGCCAGACCATTACTTAGTTTAGAAAAAAGATGGCTGTGGGTTGACCTAATATAAGTATGAATATATCAGGGGACAGAGATCTCTGACTTCATCTATTTATACTGGGACTGTGACAGTAACAATGGGGTATTCTCTGCATCTAAATTAAAGAAGATATTCTAGACCAACATAGAAGAAGGTTCTTTACTGTAAAAGAAGTGAGACTTTGGAACTCTCTCCCTGAAGATTTGTTGATGGAAAATTCAATAAAAGAGTTCAAGAGAGGCCTGGACACCTTTCTTGAGTGATATAATAGGATATGTTATAATCATTAAGGGTTGTTAATCCAGGGATTATTTCGATTGCTAGATTGGAGTCATGAACAAATGTTTTCTCTTACGTCGAGAAAATTGACTTCCACCTCATTATTTTTTTTTAACCCTTTCTCTGGATCAACATCGGGGGTTAATAGGCTGAACTGGATGGACATGTATTTACTATGTTACTGTGTTACATACTATGTAAAATAGAGCAGTTCTAATTTTTTGCATGCATGAGAAATGCATGTGCAAAACACTTCCATGAGAACAAACCCATTGCTATCAGTGGGTTCTATTCTCTATGCATTGCGCACATACAATTTGCACTCACAAAAACACATGCAAAAACTGTTGCATGAAACGACCATTATTGCACCAGCATGGAAGAGCAATTGTTACGGTAGGTTTCACAACTAGAGTTTAGTCATATAAAATTGAGAAAGTTTGGTCAGTTCTTCTGGCCCTTTTATGTGGTACCATTAGATATGGTGCCATTCCCAAGCTATGTAGATTCCCTTAATTCCTCCATACAAAATTGCTGTCTAGCTAGAATTCATTAAATTGCAATAGTACTATGAGAGGACAGCACATTCATTATGTTGATATCTAGAGTGAAAGTTCATAATCTTATTGTAATTATGTTTCCAAAATATGTCTTTTTGATGCATATATTAGTGAAACAATATGAAAGCAATATGTAACCTTGATGACAGCTGGATGAATTCATAGGGCTGTCTTTAATGTCGTCAAGAAGTGAATAGGCTAATTCTTTCTGTCCGCTTCAATATCACTCTTTTGCAGGTCTAACTTCATATTGCTATTTTCTGGGACAAATTACCCTTAATTTATGTTTACCTGATAATGAAAGAACATCTTATTAATGGAAGAAAGAAACGTGAAATCTAATAATGGAGTGCACAAAAGTTTTTTTTAAAAACACACATTTTAAATATACTTTCCCTACAGCTGTAATTCATCATAACATAGTAGCAGGTGTGGAAAACAGGTAGAGGTTGTTATCTTTCTTGATATAGTTGAGTAATTATAGTTATGTGGTGTTTTAGATGAAACCATTGAGTAAGGAGGGTTGCAGCATAATACAGTCTGCGCGTGAAATATAAAGAAACATGTTTTGCGTGTTTTTAACTAGCGATTACAACCTAGAAACACATCTGGAAGCTATGCATCCACTATACTTAATTACTTTTACAGTTTTCCTATGAAGCACAGTTATAAAAGTTGTGATGTCTTAAATAGGAAAGATTCATTAATGCATAAGTACTTTTTATATCGACTTTGTTCAGGCTCTGTTCACAGACACTGTTGAATCCTTATTGATTCCATCAGGCTTCCGTCAAGAGCTCAGGTTTTTTGATGCTAAGTGTGCGTTCACACGAGCGTGTTTTTGTGCGTTTATACGCACGCACAAAAACACGCTTCTATTTGCAACAATGCATTCCCTATGGTGTGTGCACATGTCCGTACTTTGCAAGTGCGTGCCTGCAAAGATAGGACATGCGTGCACCACAGCGAATGCACGCATTGTTTTCAATAGAGCAGCGGCTGCTGCCGGCGGCTCCATTGAAAACAACAGTCTGCCAGCTCCCTGCATTCTTTTTCAGGGAAGGGCTTTACAGCGGCTCTATTAGAGACAACGGTCTGCTGGCACACTTGAATTCTTTTTCTGGGAAGAGCTTTACATATAAGCTCTTCCCTGAAAAAGAAAAATTTTAGTGTTAAAAAAAAAAATGCAGGCATTCTCTTTAATGGAGCCGCTTCTGTTGACAGCAACTCCATTGGAGACAACAGTCTGCTGGCACACCTGAATTGTTTTTCAGGGAAGAGCTTTACATATAAGCCCTTCCCTGAAAAATAAAAATTTTAGTGAAAAAAAAATAAAGAATTACAGATGCTTCCTTCATCCCCACTAGTTAAAAGAATTCCCTGCTCCTACATCTGCCACATCTGTGGCAGATGCAGCAGAGGAATTCTTCAATTCTCTATCTCAGCTGTCAAACAGGTCAGCTGCGGTAGAAGATTCTGCTGCCGGCAATTGATTTCAGGGAAGGGCTTTAAATATAAGCCCTTCCCTGAAAATCAAGTAAAAGTGGTTTAAAAAACAAAACAAATAGATACTCACCTCCTTTCAGCTGCTGGGGCTCAGCCTTGTCTTCTCCTGCTGTCTGTCCCCTGCACTGTGGTGCTGATCTATCAGCAGGCAGAGATTTTTCCCGCACATAGTATTAATTGCATGCAGAAAAACATGGGAGGACCTATCTGCCCGCTGTATTTTTGAAGCTCCTGCGCTATGGCACTTAGTTTGAAAAGCCAGAGAAGGGAAAAAAAACCCTGTTCATGCGCAACTAGACTCCATAGCGGCAAGCAAAGGTGCGCATACCGCCCTTAATGTGACATTACATCAATGTGTGCCAAACTATCATAGTGGTTTATTTATACTTTACAATGGATTTTGCTGTGTTAAGATAAGAGAAGGATAGCTTTTAATGAGTCAAAATAAGATAACTTTCTTCACTGTGCTATCACAATCAAGCTCAAGGCTCATTTACATACCAAGATGATCACTCAAAATTTGTCAGAAACTGACAGCTTTGAGTGATCATTTTGCATTAGGTACTAATGATATTAATCAGCTGACAAAAGATGTATTTACAGAACAGCAGGTGGTCTGTTCTTTAAATATATGTCCATTGTTCTGCCTTGGAGCTGCTGGCTAAAAACTATGTTATCAGCGCTGCCCGCGGAGAACCCAGCATGTGGTTCTTTTTATTAGGGACCATGGCTTTTATACTGAGCTGAACTCAGTGATGGATGAAGAATGCACAATAAGTGCACGATGGAGACACATTTACACACAAAGATGATCGCTCAAAAGCCGTCGTTTGGACAAATTTTAAGCAATAATCGTTGTGTGTAAATCAGCCTTAAAATTGTCCACATCTGTACTTCAATCTATTATGACTTGGACAAAAATAAAATGTTAATTTTTAGTTTGGAATTACACATAATAAAATGTCCAGATTTCTGGTTGGATTTATGAAAAAGTTTACAAATGGTGAGCGCCAAAATCATATGCATTATGCTCAGGCAGGATCAGGTATACTTAAAAGAATATTAAAGATCTTTGCATATAGATGGATCACGAAAAAGACACCTGCTGATTAGAAAATTTGCACATGAATACACCAAACTGTGTGTATTCATATGTAATGTATGCATATTTATATGTTAATTTGGTACTTACATTACATGTACCCAGAGACAGACAAAAGAAAGGATTTAGAAAAGCCAGATGTTGTGAGAAGTGAGCCCCAATGTTCTGCTTTATTTTATAAGAGCAGACAAATATGTATTTCCATGTCATATGTGGTCTGTAAAATCTAAAATGGCACAGGAATGAGGGCAGGTATTACAGGAGAAATTGCATATGAATACACTGAATGGTTTGCACTCAAATGTAAATTTTGAGTATTTATAGTTAATTTATTACATAGTACTCTGGCCAAAAAGCACAACTGAGGAGAAATAAAGGGAATGCTGAAGAAGATGTCGGATAGTTTGAGAAGCCCAATGTTTTGGTTTTTTTTCTAAGGGCAGAGAAACATTTTACAGCAAGGCACAGGAGCGGTGATCATTGAGACAACTGTCGAGAGTTTAAGCACTCCACAGTAATTCCATGTGAAATGACCCTAAAGCCCCATTTACACGGGATGATTATAATGGGGCTCAATTATCAATTATCCTTCCCTCTATAGCACAGCAAATTAATTCAGACCCCTACACCAGATATCTTAGTTTAAAAAATCTCCAGAGAATAGATAGTATAAAACAAAGGGGAAAAAAGACATTTTAAGTGTCCCTTCAGTCCAGTGCTCCAATTCAGTCCCAACAGGTCTCGCAGCAGTCAAGTGCAAATCACAGCATAGCTGTGTATGTTTTTCCACAGACTGGTGTTGAATAGTAGTACTGAAGCAGGTGTCCATTCCCTCTTGTTGCTGGCCCTGTATATAGTTGTAGAAGATTTTAACTTGTCTGTGATAACTTGTTGCAGACTTGTTGATAACTTGTTGCAGAAAGTTAATTTCACCCTTTAAAAAGCTATTGCTATCTTAAAGGGGTTGTCTGGCGCCAAAACGTTTTTTGTTTTTTTTCCATAGGCCCCCCGTTCGGAGCAGGACAACCCCAATGGATGTGTTAAAAAAAAAAAATACATATTACTTACCCGAATCCCCGCTCTGCGACGTCTTCCTTCTTCCTACTTCTTCCTTCACCAAGATGGCCACCGGGATCTTCACCCACGATGCACCGCGGGTCCTTTCCCATGGTGCACCGTGGGCTCTGTGCGGTCCATTGCCGATTCCAGCCTCCTGATTGGCTGGAATCGGCACATGTGACGGGGCGGAGCTACGATGACCAGCTCTCCGGCACGAGCGGCCCCATTCACCAGGAAGAAGACCGCACAGCGCAAGCGCGTCTAAAAACGCCAGAAGAAAGCGAAATTAGATGGATCCATGGCGACAGGGACGCTAGCAATGGAGCAGGTAAGTGAATAACTTCTGTATGGCTCATATTTAATGCACGATGTATATTACAAAGTTCATTAATATGGCCATACAGAAGTGTATAACCCCACTTGCTTTCGTGAGACAACCCCTTTAACAAAACCCATTGAAAAGTAATTGAAAGGGTAAACAAACACAGCAAGTTATCATAACATGTTACAAGCCATGTTACACGTTGTTGCATCTATACCTGGTACTGCGTTTAGGGTAATGAAGGGTTCAAGGTTACATGGAATGAAAACTGTAAACATACACTATATGGTATCTCTATGGACCCACTAGTCTCCTACAGACTACAATTTAAAGGTTTACCTAATTGTGGAATATTGTGTTTACCTTAAGAATTATACACTCAGTTAATATATAAAATTTAGGTAGTTACAGTCTTACACATGAAGCTAAGTAACCAGTTGGAGTTCCTATCATGTCATAGAGAGAAAGTCACTAATGAATGTGTATGTTTTTGCTGCCAGGGGCATACGAACCATTGAAAATAAATATATAATGGTCATAATAGAGCTCTATTCAACCTTGTGGGGAAAAGTTACCATATTTAAGCAAGCTAGTTGCTAAACAAATATGCACACCAGTTCTTTTCTGCAGTCACATTACCTCTTGTCTTTAGAAGTTTATTAGTTTAACCACATTAGACAAATTTATGGTTATCAGTGTGTCTTGAAAATCCACTTTAACTTCACACATTATTTATTTTAATGTGCAATTGAGGACACAGAGGGAGGGCATAACTTTTAGGCGATTATCATAATAATTTTAGCCAATTAAAATTAAGTCAAGCCAGGAATCATTAGAAAGCAATTCCTTAGTAATAAGTGTTTGAGTGTCCCAAATTAAGACCACAAGCTAATTGATAAGCAGAGCTCTAGCACCATGAACTTTACTTAAGATTAATACATAAATTATACGTAAATGTGTGTAATGGTCATTAAGAAATACTTCATTATATATTAATTAGACTTATATTTACCTGAGCAATGTTTAAAGTCAATGCAAATTAGCAGTTAACAAACCATTCTAAATTAAGCGTACAGTATGAACTACCATTTAAGATTTATAACAAGTTAGATGGATTCAAAGTATTATAGCAAAGGCACAATGGAGGACATTTATTAAGATTGGCATTTCATATGTCAGTCTAAATAATATTTCCGGTGGCACATGATGCGGCTAATATGGTACACAGATCTTCATGTATTAAACGCATCTTGGCTCCTACATGCACTAATGCAAAAAATGTATGCAAGGTCTGATCATTAGTGAATTTCAGGTATAATATATGTCCTGGCATAAATATAGATTCTGGCATAAATTATACATAAATGTGTTGGCCCAGGTGGCCGCATCCACTCCCAACAAGCTATGCCCCATTTTACAAAAAGTGGCAGACAACAGAGTAGACAGCAAAAAGTAGAATAATGCATAAATCTGGTACAACAATTAATTGAAAATAACAATTGTATTATATGATTTGATTGCATTTGTATCTGTACCAACTGTACTGAGGTACAGCTGAGTATATCTCCTAATCCATGTGCTCTGGAAAGAATGGAGTTAAAACCACATGTTTACAAGGTTAGCAAACAAATATCTGCCGTTCTTATCTATTGGGTTCAGAATGGTTAACTTTATATAGCTTAGAGGGAATGTTGGTGAGGCACATTACAGCCAGGTCATCACTGGGCATCTAGAATGTTATTGTTCCCAGCAAGAGAAACCATGTAATCTTGTAGATATGATACCTTTTAATGTGTAACAAAAATATATGCTGTTATTGTGAGCTTCCGAACCGATGCAGGGTTCTTATTCAGGCTTAAATGAAATAGGTCCGAAGAGCCATGCATATTTATACACACATACTTATGACACAGACAGGAATGTGAATAATTTGCACTTAATTTCCAAGACTACTACCATAGAAATATTTCAATCAAGAGTGTTGTCCTCTCTGCATTTGTATATTATATATGTGCCCCATCAAGCCAGTTCCATTTTAGCCTGAGGAAGGATCGATAGAGGATCTGAAAGCTTCCTGTAACATCATGTATTTTTGTTAGTCATTAAAAGTTATCATATATACAAGATTACTTGATTTCTCTCACTGAGAACAATCACACCACACAAATACAAACATCTTCAAAATTCACTGATAAGGAAGTGAAGGTTTTATGGTCCCTGAATTAGTGTTGGGTGGATCATACCTCTTTGGATCTATTTAATTTAAGCCTGACGAAGAACCCTGCGTCGGTTTAGAAGCTTGCATTAACATCATGTATTTTTGTTAGTTATTAAAAGGTATATCTACAAGATTATTTGGTCTCTCTTGCTGGGAACAATCACGTTTTGCTCTACTGGCTAACATAGTACCAAGCTTTTTTCTTTGGGCACCTAGAAATATGCCAGGTGCACAACAATGTCATACAAGTCCAATAAGAGTTTATTGGCAATTTTTATGGTAATATTTAGACTCTAAGGGCATAATCATTATTTTACCTAATTCCCACAGTTAGTAATGAATAGTGATTGCTCATGAACAACTACACCAGATGCCATTAGGAATAGGGAACAGACCTCCCAATCTTGGAATTTGTGAATTCCCCACCAATTATTGTTTAGTTGCATACTTAGTGAATGTACACCATGAAGAGAGACATATTTTACATTCAGCTTTCTTCCTTCTCACCAGTCTCAGCGATCACAGAAAATTATGTATTAAACATAGAGAATAATTTATTAGGACCAGTGTACTGCCTTTGATACCCAGCCACTGTTGCCTCGGTTTGCAGTAGTGTCATGAACAACAAAACTGGACTGCTATGAAATGGAACCTGGTTATCTTCAGTGATGAATAGAGATGAGCGAACGTACTCGTCCGAGCTTGATGCTCATTCGAGTATTAGCGTGTTTGAGATGCTCGTTATTCGAAACGAGTACCACGCGATGTTTGAGTTACTTTCACTTTCATCTCTGAGACGTTAGCGCTAGAGATGAGCGAACACCAAAATGTTCGGGTGCTCGTTATTCGGAACGAACTTCCCGCGATGCTCGAGGGTTCGTTTCGAACAACGAACCCCATTGAAGTCAATGGGCGACCAGAGCATTTTTGTATTTCGCCGATGCTCGCTAAGGTTTTCATGTGTGAAAATCTGGGCAATTCAACAAAGTGATGGGAACGACACAGCAACGGATAGGGCAGGCGAGGGGCTACATGTTGGGCTGCATCTCAAGTTCACAGGTCCCACTATTAAGCCACAATACCGGCAAGAGTGGCCCCCCCCCCCCCTCCCAACAACTTTTACTTCTGAAAAGCCCTCATTAGCATGGCATACCTTTGCTAAGCACCACACTACCTCCAACAAAGCACAATCACTGCCTGCATGACACTCCACTGACACTTCTCCTGGGTTACATGCTGACCAACCGCCCCCCCTCCCCCCCACAGCGCACACCAAAGTGTCCCTGGGCAGCCTTCAGCTGCCCTCATGCCACACCACGCTCATGTCTATTTAGAATTGCGTCTGCCATGACGAGGGACCGCAGGCACACACTGCAGAGGTTGGCACGGCTAGGCAGCGACCCTCTTTAAAAGTGGCGGAGCGATAGCCCACAATGCTGTACAGAAGCAATGAGAAATAGAATCCTGTGCCACCGCCATCAGGAGCTGCACACGTGGGCATAGCAATGGGGAACCTATGTGCCACACACTATTCATTCTGTCAAGGTGTCTGCATGCCCCAGTCAGACCGGGCTTTTTAATTCATAGACACAGGCAGGTACAACTCCCTATTGTGAAGTCCCTGTCGACCCACAGCATGGGTGGCTCCCTGGAACCCACCGGCGGTACACAGAAATATCCCATTGCATTGCCCAACACAGCTGAGGTAGTAATGTCGTGCTTAATGCAGGTGGGCTTCGGCCCACACTGCATGCCCCAGTCTGACTGGGGTTCTTTATAAGTATACAGATGTAGTAAAAACTCCGTGTGCACCTACAGCATGGGTGGCTCCCTGGAACCCACCGGCGGTACATAAAAATATCCCATTGCATTGCCCAACACAGCTGAGGTAGTAATGTCGTGCTTAATGCAGGTGGGCTTCGGCCCACACTGCATGCCCCAGTCAGACTGGGGTTCTTTACAAGTGGACACATGTAGGTTAAACTCCCTGTGGACCCACTGCCTGGGTGGGTGCCAGGAAGCCACCGGCGGTACATAGAAATATCCCATTGCATTGCCCAACACAGCTGAGGTAGTAATGTCGTGCGTAATACAGGTGGGCTTCGGCCCACACTGCATGCCCCAGTCAGACTGGGGTTCTTTAGAAGTGTACAGATGTATTAAAAACTCCGTGTGCACCTACAGCATGGGTGGCTCCCTGGAACCCACCGGCGGTACATAAAAATATCCCATTGCATTGCCCAACACAGCTGAGGTAGTAATGTCATGCTTAATGCAGGTGGGCTTCGGCCCACACTGCATGCCCCAGTCAGACTGGGGTTCTTTACAAGTGGACACATGTAGGTTAAACTCCCTGTGCACCCACTGCCTGGGTGGGTGCCAGGAAGCCACCGGCGGTACATAGAAATATCCCATTGCATTGCCCAACACAGCTGAGGTAGTAATGTCGTGCGTAATACAGGTGGGCTTCGGCCCACACTGCATGCCCCAGTCTGACCGGGGTTCTTTACAAGTGGACACATGTAGGTTACACTCCCCGGAACCCACCGGCGGTACACAAAAATATCCCATTGTATTGCCCAACACAGCTGAGGTAACGTCAGCTGTAATGCAGGTGGGCTAAAAATTAATTTGATTATACTGTAGGCGAGGGCCCACAAAAATTGCTGTATCAACAGTACTAATGTACATCCCAAAAATTGGCCATGGCCAGCCAAGAGGGCAGGTGAAACCCATTAATCGCTTTGGTTAATGTGGCTTAAGTGGTAACTAGGCCTGGAGGCAGCCCAGTGTAACGAAAAATTGGTTCAAGTTAAAGTTCCAACGCTTTTAAGCGCATTGAAACATAAAAATTGTTCAGAAAAATTATTTGAGTGAGCCTTGTGGCCCTAAGAAAAATTGCCCGTTCAGCGTGATTACGTGAGGTTTCAGGAGGAGGAGCAGGAGGAGGAGGAGGAATATTAGACACAGATTGATGAAGCAGAAATGTCCCCGTTTTGGATGGTGAGAGAGAACGTAGCTTCCATCCGTGGGTGCAGCCTACGTATTGCTTACGTATCGCTGCTGTCCGCTGGTGGAGAACAGAAGTCTGGGGAAATCCAGCCTTTGTTCATCTTGATGAGTGTTAGCCTGTCGGCACTGTCGGTTGACAAGCGGCTACGCTTATCTGTGATGATTCCCCCAGCCGCACTAAACACCCTCTCCGACAAGACGCTAGCCGCAGGACAAGCAAGCACCTCCAGGGCATACAGCGCTAGTTCAGGCCACGTGTCCAGCTTCGACACCCAGTAGTTGTAGGGGGCAGAGGCGTCACCAAGGATGGTCGTGCGATCCGCTACGTACTCCCTCACCATCCTTTTACAGTGCTCCCGCCGACTCAGCCGTGACTGGGGAGCGGTGACACAGTCTTGGTGGGGAGCCATAAAGCTGGCCAGGCCCTTAAAGACTGTTGCACTGCCTGGGATGTACATGCTGCTCGATCTACGCACATCCCCTGCTACCTTGCCCTCGGTACTGCGCCTTCTGCCACTAGCGCTGTCGGCTGTGAATTTTACCATCAGCTTGTCCGCAAGGGTCCTGTGGTATAGCAACACTCTCGAACCCCTTTCCTCTTCGGGAATCAGAGTGGGCAGGTTCTCCTTATACCGTGGATCGAGCAGTGTGTACACCCAGTAATCCGTCGTGGCCAGAATGCGTGCAACGCGAGGGTCACGAGAAAGGCATCCTAACATGAAGTCAGCCATGTGTGCCAGGGTACCTGTACGCAACACATGGCTGTCTTCACTAGGAAGATCACTTTCAGGATCCTCCTCCTCCTCCTCCTCCTCAGGCCATACACGCTGAAAGGATGACAGGCAATCAGCCGGTGTAGCGTCAGCAGCGGCCCAAGCTGTCTCTTCCCCCTCCTCCTCATCCTCCTCATGCTCCTCCTCCTCCTCCTGTACGCGCTGAGAAATAGACAGGAGGGTGCCCTGACTATCCAGCGGCATACTGTCTTCCCCCGCCCCCGTTTCCGAGCGCAAAGCAGCTGCCTTTATGGTTTGCAGGGAATTTCTCAAGATGCATAGCAGAGGAATGGTGACGCTAATGATTGTAGCATCGCCGCTCACCACCTGGGTAGACTCCTCAAAATTACCAAGGACATGGCAGATGTCTGCCAACCAGGCACACTCTTCTGAAAGGAATTGAGGAGGCTGACTCCCACTGCGCCGCCCATGTTGGAGTTGGTATTCGACTATAGCTCTACGCTGTTCATAGAGCCTGGCCAACATGTGGAGCGTAGAGTTCCACCGTGTGGGCACGTCGCACAGCAGTCGGTGCACTGGCAGCTTAAAGTGATGTTGCAGGGTGCGCAGGGTGGCAGCGTCCGTGTGGGACTTGCGAAAATGTGCACAGAGCCGGCGCGCCTTTACGAGCAGGTCTGACAAGCGTGGGTAGCTTTTCAGAAAGCGCTGAACCACCAAATTAAAGACGTGGGCCAGGCATGGCACGTGCGTGAGGCTGCCGAGCTGCAGAGCCGCCACCAGGTTACGGCCGTTGTCACACACGACCATGCCCGGTTGGAGGCTCAGTGGCGCAAGCCAGCGGTCGGTCTGCTCTGTCAGACCCTGCAGCAGTTCGTGGGCCGTGTGCCTCTTATCGCCTAAGCTGAGTAGTTTCAGCACGGCCTGCTGACGCTTGCCCACCGCTGTGCTGCCACACCGCGCGACACCGACTGCTGGCGACATGCTGCTGCTAACACATCTTGATTGCGAGACAGAGGAGGAGGAGGAGGAGGAGGAGGGTGCTTTAGTGGAGGAAGCATACACCTCCGCAGATACCACCACCGAGCTCTGGCCCGCAATTCTGGGGGTGGGTAGGACGTGAGCGGTCCCAGGCTCTGACTCTGTCCCAGCCTCCACTAAATTCACCCAATGTGCCGTCAGGGAGATGTAGTGGCCCTGCCCGCCTGTGCTTGTCCACGTGTCCGTAGTTAAGTGGACCGTGGCAGTAACCGCGTTGGTGAGGGCGCGTACAATGTTGCGGGAGACGTGGTCGTGCAGGGCTGGGACGGCACATCGGGAAAAGTAGTGGCGACTGGGAACTGAGTAGCGCGGGGCCGCCGCCTCCATGATACTTTTGAAGGACTCCGTTTCCACAACCCTATACGGCAGCATCTCCAGGCTGATGAATTTTGCTATGCGGACGGTTAACGTTTGAGCGTGCGGGTGCGTGGCGGCGTACTTGCGCTTGCGCTCCAACAGTTGCGCAAGCGACGGCTGGACGGTGCGCTGAACTACACTGCTGGATGGGGCCGAGGACAGCGGAGGTGAGGGTGTGGGTGCAGGCCAGGAGACGGTAGTGCCTGTGTCCTGAGAGGGGGGTTGCATCTCAGTGGCAGGTTGGGGCACAGGGGGAGAGGCAGGGGTGCAAACCGGAGGCGCTGAACGGCCTTCGTCCCACCTTGCGGGGTGCTTGGCCATCATATGTCTGCGCATGGTGGTGGTGGTGAGGCTGTTGGTGTTGGCTCCCCGGCTGAGCTTTGCGCGACAAAGGTTGCACACCACTGTTCGTCGGTCGTCAGGCGTCTCTGTGAAAAACTGCCAGACCTTAGAGCACCTCGGCCTCTGCAGGGTGGCATGGCGCGAGGGGGCGCTTTGGGAAACACTTGGTGGATTATTCGGTCTGGCCCTGCCTCTACCCCTGGCCACCGCACTGCCTCTTGCAACCTGCCCTGCTGATGCCCTTGACTCCCCCTCTGAAGACCTGTCCTCCTGAGTAAGCGTTGCACACCAGGTGGGGTCAGTCACCTCATCGTCCTGCTGCTCTTCCTCCGAATCCTCTGTGCGCTGCTCCCTCGGACTTACTGCCCTTACTACTACCTCACTGCAAGACAACTGTGTCTGATCGTCATCGTCCTCCTCACCCACAGAAAGTTGTTGAGACAGTTGGCGGAAGTCCCCAGCCTCTTCCCCCGGACCCCGGGAACTTTCGAATGGTTGGGCATCAGTGACGATAAACTCCTCTCGTGGGAGAGGAACCGCTGCTGCCCAATCTAAGCAGGGGCCCGAGAACAGTTCCTGGGAGTGTTCCCGCTCCTGAGCAGGTGTTATTGTAGTGAAGTGAGGAGGCTGGGAGGAAGGAGGAGCAGCAGACAGAGGATTCGGATTGGCAGCAGTGGACGGCGCAGAACTGCGGGTAGACGATAGGTTGCTCGAAGCACTTTCTGCCATCCAGGACAGGACCTGCTCACACTGCTCATTTTCTAATAACCGTCTCCCGCGTGGACCCATTAATTGGGCGATGAATGTGGGGACGCCAGAAACGTGCCTCTCTCCTAATCGCGCAGCAGTCGGCTGCGACACACCTGGATCAGGAGCTTGGCCTGTGCCCACACCCTGACTTGGCCCTCCGCTTCCTCGGCCGCGTCCACGTCCTCTAGGCCTACCCCTACCCCTCAGCATGCTGTATTACCAGTGATTTGATTTCACAGGCAGGAAATAAATTGGCGCAAGACTGCAGGCCAAATATAATTTTTTCCCTTTTTTGAAAACGAAAGGCCCCACTGCCTCTAGTGAATGAATAATCTAAGTTTAATAACTGTGCTGTTTTCCTGCTAATGTGTCACAGAACGTGAGGGTAGCAGAGTTATTAACTGTGGCAGAGCAGGTATTTTTTTTCCCAATTAAGGAAAGCAAATGGCGAAGCCAGGAGTAAAACGTAGCTGGGTGCGTCTGATTTTTACAGGTTGCAGACGCAGCCGACACGTGTCCACCGGCGTTAGGACGGACAGAGGCAGGACAAATAGAATTATTTTCCGTTTTTTGGCACCAAAAGGCAGCACTGCGTATATTCTATGAACATGAGAAGTTTAATAACTGTGCTGTTTTCCTGCTAATGTGTCACAGAACGTGAGGGTAGCAGAGTTATTAACTGTGGCAGAGCAGGTATTTTTTTTCCCAATTAAGGAAAGCAAATGGCGAAGCCAGGAGTAAAACGTAGCTGGGTGCGTATGATTTTTACAGGTTGCAGACGCAGCCGACACGTGTCCACCGGCGTTAGGACGGACAGAGGCAGGACAAATAGAATTATTTTCCGTTTTTTTGCACCAAAAGGCAGCACTGCGTATATTCTATGAACATGAGAAGTTTAATAACTGTGCTGTTTTCCTGCTAATGTGTCACAGAACGTGAGGGTAGCAGAGTTATTAACTGTGGCAGAGCAGGTATTTTTTTTCCCAATTAAGGAAAGCAAATGGCGAAGCCAGGAGTAAAACGTAACTGGGTGCGTCTGATTTTTACAGGTTGCAGACGCAGCCGACACGTGTCCACCGGCGTTAGGACGGACAGAGGCAGGACAAATAGAATTATTTTCCGTTTTTTTGCACCAAAAGGCAGCACTGCGTATATTCTATGAACATGAGAAGTTTAATAACTGTGCTGTTTTCCTGCTAATGTGTCACAGAACGTGAGGGTAGCAGAGTTATTAACTGTGGCAGAGCAGGTATTTTTTTTCCCAATTAAGGAAAGCAAATGGCGAAGCCAGGAGTAAAACGTAGCTGGGTGCGTATGATTTTTACAGGTTGCACACGCAGCCGACGCGTGTCCACCGGCGTTAGGACGGACAGAGGCAGGTCAAATAGAATTATTTTCACTTGTTTTACAAGCAAAAGGCAGCACTGCGTATATTCTATGAATAATAACTGTGTTGTGGCCCTGCCTATACAATTCTTTCCCTGCAGTATCAATGGAGGGTGGAATGCTCTGCAGAGGCGATTTTGAGAAGCAAAAAAAAATGCAGCACAGCTAACAGCAGCCTGGACAGTACTGCACACGGATAAATATGGCCCTAGAAAGGACCGTTGAGGTTCTTGAAGGCTACACTCACTCCTAACACTCTCCCTGCCTATGCAGCACTTCTGTCCCTAATGCCAGGTGCAACGCTCTGCAGAGCCGATTTTGAGAAGAAAAAAAATGGCACTGCTAACAGCAGCCAACACACAGCTATCAGTGGCCCTAATAAGGACCTTTGGGGGGTCTTGAAGCCTACACTAACTACCAATTCTTTCCCTACAGCAGCTCCGGTACAAACAGCACTGTCCCTCAGCTAACTCACCAGGCATCTGAGCCGAACCGCGGGAGGGGCCGACTTTTATGTTCGGGTGACACCTGATCTTCCCAGCCACTCACAGCAGGGGGGTGGTATAGGGCTTGAACGTCACAGGGGGAAGTTGTAATGCCTTCCCTGTCTTTCAATTGGCCAAAAAAAGCGCGCTAACGTCTCAGGGAAGGAAGTGAAAGTAACCAGAACACCGCATGGTGTTCGTTACGAATAACGAACATCCCGAACACCCTAATATTCGCACGAATATCAAGCTCGGAAGAACACGTTCGCTCATCTCTAGTTAGCGCGCTTTTCTGGCCAATAGAAAGACAGGGAAGGCATTACAACTTCCCCCTGCGACATTCAAGCCCTATACCACCCCCCTGCAGTGAGTGGCTGGCGAGATCAGGTGTCACCCGAGTATATAAATCGGCCCCTCCCGCGGCTCGCCACAGATGCATTCTGACATAGTTCAGGGAAAGTGCTGTCTTGCTGGAGTTGCTATAGGGAGAGTGTTAGGAGTTATTCTAGGCTTCAAGAACCCCAACGGTCCTTCTTAGGGCCACATCTAACCGTGTGCAGTAGTGTGGAGGCTGCTTTTTGCAGTGTTGCACATTTTTTTTTTTTTGTATATCGGCCGTGCAGAGCATTGCGTCCTGCAGTAATTTTACATAGTCCAGGGCCAGTAGTGGTGAGGCAGGGACAGAAGACATATTTAGTGTATATAGGCAGTGGGCCTTTCCAAAAACATTTGGGAAAAAAAATCTATTTGGGCTGCCTGTGACCGTCCTCAGTGTACTGGGTCTCTGCTGGGGGTAGTTGTCCTAATTCATACACAGCCAGCTAAGTGTTACAGCATGCTTGCGCAAAAGTCTTTCCTGGCTTTGTGTTGCCTGTTACATCACCGCTGTATTCCTGTCCACAGTGAAACAGTCTGCAGTAATTTTACATAGTGCAGGGCCAGTAGTGTGAGGCAGGGACAGAAGACATATTTAGTGTATATAGGCAGTGGGCCTTTCCAAAAACATTTGGGAAAAAAATCTATTTGGGCTGCCTGTGACTGTCCTCAGTGTACTGGGTCTCTGCTGGGGGTAGTTGTCCTAATTCATACGCAGCCAGCTAAGTGTTACAGCAGACTTGCGCAAAATTCTTTCCTGGCTCTGCTGTACGTTCCATAAGCGAAGTCAGCCTCCAACCACAGGCCAATAAGCGGCACATTTAATTACAGCGTTCTGTTTCTGCACTACTGGTAATACAGCATGCTGAGGCATAGGGGTAGGCCTAGAGGACGTGGACGCGGGCGAGGACGCGGAGGCCCAAGTCAGGGTGTGGGCACAGGCCGAGCCAGTGCGGTGGCCAGGGGTAGAGGCAGGGCCAGACCGAATAATCCACCAACTGTTTCCCAAAGCGCCCCCTCGCGCCATGCCACCCTGCAGAGGCCAAGGTGCTCTAAGGTGTGGCAGTTTTTCACAGAGACGCCTGACGACCGACGAACAGTGGTGTGCAACCTTTGTCGCGCCAAGATCAGCTGGGGAGCCACCAGCACCAGCATGCGCAGGCATATGATGGCCAAGCATCCCACAAGGTGGGACGAAGGCCGTTCACCGCCTCCGGTTTGCACCACTGCCTCTCCCCCTGTGCCCCAACCTGCCACTGAGATCCAACCCCCCTCTGAGGACACAGGCACAAGTGCCTACCGGCCTGCACCCACACCCTCACCTCCGCTGTCCTCGGCCCCATCCAGCAATGTCTCTCAGCGCAGCGTCCAGACGTCGCTAGCGCAACTGTTTGAGCGCAAGCGCAAGTACGCCGCCACACACCTGCACGCTCAAGCGTTAAACGTGCACATAGCCAAATTGATCAGCCTGGAGATGCTGCCGTATAGGCTTGTGGAAACGGAGGCTTTCAAAAGCATGATGGCGGCGGCGGCCCCGCGCTACTCGGTTCCCAGTCGCCACTACTTTTCCCGATGTGCCATCCCAGCCCTGCACGACCACGTCTCCCGCAACATTGTACGCGCCCTCACCAACGCGGTTACTGCCAAGGTCCACTTAACAACAAACACGTGGACAAGCACAGGCGGGCAGGGCCACTATATCTCCCTGACGGCACATTGGGTGAATTTAGTGGAGGCTGGGACAGAGTCAGAGCCTGGGACCGCTCACGTCCTACCCACCCCCAGAATTGCGGGCCCCAGCTCGGTGCTGGTATCTGCGGTGGTGTATGCTTCCTCCACTAAACCAGGCTCCTCCTCCTCCTCCAACGCAACCTCTGTCTCACAATCAAGATGTGTCAGCAGCAGCAGCACGTCGCCAGCAGTCGGTGTCGCGCGGTGTGGCAGCACAGCGGTGGGCAAGCGTCAGCAGGCCGTGCTGAAACTACTCAGCTTAGGAGAGAAGAGGCACACGGCCCACGAACTGCTACAGGGTCTGACAGAGCAGACCGACCGCTGGCTTTCGCCGCTGAGCCTCCAACCGGGCATGGTCATGTGTGACAACGGCCGTAACCTGGTGGCGGCTCTGCAGCTCGGCAGCCTCACGCACGTGCCATGCCTGGCCCATGTCTTTAATTTGGTGGTTCAGCGCTTTCTGAAAAGCTACCCACACTTGTCATACCTGCTCGGAAAGGTGCGCGGGGTCAGCGCACATTTCCGCAAGTCCAAGACGGACGCTGCCACCCTGTGGACCCTGCAACATCGGTTTAATCTGCCAGTGCACCGATTGCTGTGCGACGTGCCCACACGGTGGAACTCTACGCTCCACATGTTGGCCAGACTCTATGAGCAGCGTAGAGCTATAGTGGAATACCAACTCCAACATGGGCGGCGTAGTGGGAGTCAGCCTCCTCAATTCTTTACAGAAGAGTGGGCCTGGTTGGCAGCCATCTGCCAGGTCCTTTGAAACTTTGAGGAGTCTACCCAGATGGTGAGCGGGGATGCTGCAATCATTAGCGTCACCATTCCTCTACTATGCCTCTTGAGAAGTTTCCTGCAAAGCATAAAGGCAGACGCTTTGCACTCGGAAACTGAGGCGGGGGAAGACAGTATGTCGCTGGATAGTCAGAGCACCCTCATGTCTATATCTCAGCACATTGAGGAGGAGGGGGAGCAGCATGAGGAGGAGGGGGAAGAGACAGCTTGGCCCACTGCTGAGGGTACCCATGCTGCTTGCCTGTCATCCTTTCAGCGTGTATGGCCTGAGGAGGAGGAGGAGGAGGATCCTGAAAGTGATCTTCCTAGTGAGGACAGCCATGTGTTGCGTACAGGTACCCTGGCACACATGGCTGACTTCATGTTAGGATGCCTTTCTCGAGACCCTCGCGTTACACGCATTCTGGCCACTACGGATTACTGGGTGTACACACTGCTCGACCCACGGTATAAGGAGAACCTTTCCACTCTCATTCCCGAAGAGGAAAGGGGTTCGAGAGTGATGCTATACCACAGGACCCTGGCGGACAAACTGATGGTAACATTCTCATCCGACAGCGCTAGTGGCAGAAGGTGCAGTTCCAAGGGCCAGGTAGCAGGGGAGGCGCAGAGATCAGGCAGCATGTACAGCGCAGGCAGGGGAACATTCTCCAAGGCCTTTGCCAGCTTTATGGCTCCCCAGCAAGACTGTGTCACCGCTCCCCAGTCAAGGCTGAGTTGGCAGGAGCACTGTAAAAGGATGGTGAGGGAGTACGTAGCCGATCGCACGACCGTCCTCGGTGACGCCTCTGCCCCCTACAACTACTGGGTTTCGAAGCTAGACACGTGGCCTGAACTCGCGCTGTATGCCCTGGAGGTGCTTGGTTGTCCTGCGGCTAGCGTCTTGTCGGAGAGGGTGTTTAGTGCGGCTGGGGGAATCATCACGGATAAGCGTACCCGCCTGTCAACCGACAGTGCCGACAGGCATACACTCATCAAGATGAACAAAGCCTGGATTTCCCCAGACTTCTCTTCTCCACCAGCGGACAGCAGCGATACCTAAGCAATACGTAGGCTGCACCCGCGGATGGAAGCATCGTTCTCTATCACCATCAAAAACGGGGACCTTTTTGCTTCATCAATCTGTGCATTCTATTCATCCTCCTCCTCCTGAAACCTCATGTAATCACGCCGAACGGGCAATTTTTCTTAAGCCCACAAGGCTCAGTTATATAATTTTTCTAAACAATTTTTATACGTTTCAATGCTCATTAAAGCGTTGAAACTTGCACCTGAACCAATTTTTATTTTAACTGGGCTGCCTTCAGGCCTAGTTACCAATTAAGCCACATTAAGCAAAGCGATTAATGGGTTTCACCTGCCCTCTTGGTTGGGCATGGGCAATTTTTCTGAGGTACATTAGTACTGTTGGTGCACCAATTTTTTGGGGCCCTTGCCTACAGTGTAATCCAATTAATTTTTTGCCCACCTGCATTAAAGCTGACGTTACATCAGCTGTGCTGGGCACTGCAATGGGATATATTTATGTACCGCCAGTGGCTTCCTGGGACCCACCCATGCTGTCGGTCCACATGGACTTCCCATTAGGGAGATGTACGTGCCTGTGTATACTTATAAAAAACTCGAGCCTGACTGGGGCATGCAGTTTGGGCCGAAGCCCACCTGCATTTAATCTGACGTTAGCGCTGCTGTCCACAGCACTGTAATGGGATACATTTATGTACAGCGGGTGGGTTCCAGGGAGCCACCCATGCTGTGGGTGCACACGGAATTCCCATTGCCTGTGACTATTTATAAAAAAACGCAGTCTGACTGAGGCATGCAGACACCTTGACAGAATGAATAGTGTGTGGCACATAGGTTCCCCATTGCTATGCCCACGTGTGCAGCTCCTGATGGCGGTGGCACAGGATTATATTTCTCATTGCTTCTGTACAGCATTGTGGGCTATCGTCCTGCCCCTTTTAAAGAGGGTCGCTGCCTAGCCGCGCCAACCCTCTGCAGTGTGTGCCTGCGGTTCCTCCTCATGGCAGACGCACTTATAAATAGACATGAGTGTGGCGTGGCATGAGGGCAGCTGAAGGCTGCACAGGGACACTTTGGTGTGTGCTGTGGACACTGGGTCGTGCGGGGGGGGGGGGGGGGTTGGGCAGCATGTAACCCAGGAGAAGTGGCAGCGGAGTGTCATGCAAGCAGTGATTGTGCTTTGTTGGAGGTAGTGTGGTGCTTAGCTAAGGTATGCATTGCTAATGAGGGCTTTTCAGAAGTAAAAATTGTTGGGAGGGGGGGGCCCACTCTTGCCGCTATTGTGGCTTAATAGTGGGACCTGGGAACTTGAGATGCAGCCCAACATGTAGCCCCTCGACTGCCCTATCCGTTGCTGTGTCGTTCCCATCACTTTCTTGAATTGCCCAGATTTTCACAAATGGAAACCTTAGCGAGCATGGGCGATATACAAAAATGCTCGGGTCGCCCATTGACTTCAATGGGGTTCGTTATTCGAAACGAACCCTCGAGCATCGCAAAATTTTCGTCCCGAGTAACGAGCACCCAAGCATTTTGGTGCTTGCTTATCTCTAGTGATGAACCCAGACTTAGTTTGGGCACTGATGATGGCCATGTTTGTGTCAGGAGGCTTAGGGTGAGTGTCTCAATCCTGCCTTTGCTGTGGAATGGCATACTGCCCCCACTGCATGTGTAATGGTCTGGGAAGCCATCACATACAACAGTCAGTCACCTCCAGTAGTGGTACGATGAATAACAGCTCAGCAATATGTTCATGACATTTTACAGCCACATATGTTGCCTCTCATGGCAGGGCTTTCAAGAGACATTTTCCAGCTGGACAATGCTGGGCTGCAAACAGTAAGGGTGTCACCAGAATGCCTCCTAAAATATTGTCACCAGATTTATTGTAAAGAGTATACTTCTGGGATGCCAACTTTAACAGCCTATGAGTTTGCACAATCTAGAGGCTAAGTTACAGCAAATGTCGACTAATACAATATAGAACCTCTATTCCTCCATGCCCACCCATATCACATTTTGCATCCAAGCTAGAGGCAGTCAAACGGGGTACTAGAGCCTCCCTACAAGTGTTCAGTTTTTCACACTAAATTATCTTTTTCCTCTGATATTGTAGTCACTTAAATCAATGTTACAAGCACAAACATACGGTAACATTTCATTTGATTCCAACAACTTCTATATGCTTATTTTTTTTGACAAATATTTTTAAAACACCTGAATTTTCCAGTTATTTTTTGCATTACCACAGTACAAGTCCATAAATTATAAATTATTTATAAATTATAAATTAGTGTCTAAGAACTACTTAAATTAGTGTAGCACGTCAGACAATCAAGTCTAACAAGTAATGGGAAATGCTTCAAAAGTTCAAAGGTAAGTTAAACACATAAAAATATTATGACATTTTTGAAATGTAAGAATTGTTTGAATTTATGATTTTAACCAAAAGGCTTTTCAGGGAACACAATAAAGATAGCTGATCTGCAGCACAGAAAGCAAAACATGGTTTGAAATTGGATGCAAACTATTGCTACAGATATCTCAACTTTTGTAGATTACTTTCAAATCCTCTGATTTTATATAACAAGTGTTGGAACAGACTGCATTACACCCTCTAAGGTAGTATTTGGACAGTTTTGCTCTTCAGGACAGAGCACACTGCTGTCATAATAGCAAGAAAAGGGCAATTAACCAAAAGAAGACAGACAGACAATTATAATCCTTACAAGTGTAAGTGTGTCCTACACAGAAATTGCCAAAAAAGCAAAGGTGGCAGTCAATACAGTTTCCTATACCATCAAAAGGCACTTGGAAACTGGAGGAAACTCTGACAGGGAGAGTTCTGGCAGACCAAAGGACACAACAGAATCGGATGACATATTTTCAAAAATCAACAGTTTACTTGATTGGCACCTAACAGGGCAAAATTTTCAAGCACCGCTTAATGCAGCAAAACATAAACAGGTTTCCATTTTAACTTTAAGGCAGCAACTTATATGTGCATGCTTGACGGATAAGAGTATCAGTAAAAGATTGCAAAATTTAAAAAAGACTTGGCTGGACCAAGCAGCACCTTGAGTAGACTACTGAAAAGTGGAAGGTCTTATGGACTGACGAATTAAAAACACTTTTCAACTAGGGGAAAGGATGATTCCTGAGTGACACCGACTATTAAGCCAGCTACAAATGGGGGCGAGCACATATGCGTGCATCTGAGCATTACGTTTTTGATCAGTTTGGTGAAACAAAGTTAATCCATTATTTTTATTCATCTTAACTTGTTTATCTGTTCTATGCTTGCATTTCAAAGTACATTTGGGACATTAAATGGCGTAAGTATTAATAAGAACTGGAAAAATTTAGGTGTTCTAAAATTTTTGACTGGTAGTGTACATATATTCAACTTGATTTTTGTGACAGATGGCATTGAATTAAAAAAAAGTTATAATGGACACATCTTCCTATTGTAATAATACCACGAATGAACACATTTTTTCACATTGAACAATGACAAAAGCAGAAGTGCCAGGTTCAGGTCTTGCTGGGCTTGAATGGCACTGAATGGAGCTAACTGACAATAAAGGGCTATAGCTGGCTGCTGTCATGCATTCTGGCATTTTTCTTAATGAAATAGTGCTGTATGCAGCATTATTTCATACTGGATGTTTCTGTAAATCTGTAATGGATGCTGTGAATGGATCCTTAAATCCAGATGTGAATGAAGATGATAATTCTGAGAAAGGTTAGATACACAGAGGTCAGTATATTGAAAAGTTTCTATTTCAAGAGGGGTTTCTCTACACGCAAGTAAGTGTGTAAGAAATATCCCAACAAGGAATCTTGGAAACATTTGCTGATCTGAAGGTAAGGGGAATTGTAAGGTATAAACGTGTCTAATGTGAAAAAAGTTCCCTTAAATGTTTATGATCTTAAATCTTGGTAAAATAAATAATGTGCTAATGATAATGGTTAAGATGAGCAGTCTGACTTCTTTTACACATAGGTGAATGGGACCTAAAACCCTTGTAAAAGGTAGCATCTAAACTTCTCTTTCCATTCTTTTAAAAATCAGTGCAATTATTTATAAACCAGTAAGTCACCATAGTTAATTATCACACAGAGAAAGAGACATTTATCAATTTCAGAAATAAAAATGCAAAGGTTTTTCTATCTGTTGTTTAATTTTGACAAAATAATAACATAACTTGGGTCATATTATTATTTTTCTATACTAATAAACTTAATTTGTGTAATTTTAAACTATATTATCTTTAAAGTACACACATTTATTATTGACTTCAGTTGGAGTTATGTCCCTATGCACTAGGCAACAAAGCTTCCCATAGTTGTACCTGCAGACAGATTGAATGACAGCTGAGAGCTGCCCCTGATTGGTCCCTGCGCTGAGCCAATCAGAGGCAGCACTCACACTCACCCATTCATAAATGGGTGAGTGAGAGCTGCCTCTGATTAGTGAGGGCTGTGACCAATCAGAGGCAGCCCATTCAGCAGGCGGGGATTTTAAATCCCCGTCTGCTGAATACTACTCAGAGCAGTTCAGGAGAACTGCCGGCCGGCCACGGCTGAACTCCATCTGCGGGGACAAGGTGAGTATATTTTTTTTTTACTTTTTACACATTTTGGATGATTTTCAGGGAAGGGCTTATATTTTTATGCCCTTCCCGAAAATTCATCCTGCGATCGCCGGCAGCCCATTGCTTTCAATGGAGCCGGCTGTATTGCCGGCTCCATTGAATTCAATGGGCAAATATCATTCTTCTCTGCGACAGCTGGTACAGCTGTGGCAGAGGAGAATGATTTGTGTTGTATATGTTCTCGATGGGGTCGGCGCTGCTGCCGCCGGCCCCATTGAGCGCATATAGAGAAGACCAGGAATCGCAGATAGGTGCGATCTGCGATTTCTGTTCTATAATTAATCGGACAAGCGCATAAAAAGCGCTCATGTGTCCGATACCATTGCAAAGCAATGGTTCTATAAAATCGCCGGACGCATGCGCATGCGCAAATCGCGCGAAGAAAAGCCCGTCTGACCGAGGCCTAATAGGGAAAACTGAAGCTGTTCCTAACTGGGAAAGGTCCCTGCTTAAAAGCAGATTATACTGCACTAAGAATCGCATGAATGGGTGATTTCCAGCTATTAAGTCTCAAGCTTAATTAGCTGTGAAATTGCCTGTTCACGTGATTAGGAGGTGCGTGTTATTCAGCTTTGATAGAAGTCTATGGAAGCTCCCATGCATCACACACAAAAGATAGGACCCGACTAGAGATGAGCGAACGTAGTCGTTTAGGGCAATTTCGCAATCGAGCATCGCTTTTTTCGAGTAACTGACTACCCAAGCGAAAAGATTCATGGGGCGCCGGGGGTGAGTGGGAGGTTGCAGCTGTTCCCCACTGCTACCCCCCACTCCACCACGCCGCCCCCCGCCCCCCCGGCGCCCCCCGAATCTTTTCGCTCGAGTAGTCAGTTACTCGAAAAAAGCTATGCTCGATTGCGAAATCGCCCTAACCGAGTACGTTCGCTCATCTCTAGTCGGGTCCTATCTTTTCATGCACCACAAACCTTATATGCGTGCAATGCAGTCGTACGATCTATCTTTAATAGTTGCGAGTTTTTTGCAAGTCTAAAATTCCTTCATGTGAACGCTTCTTTAGGAAACAATTGGTTCTAATAGACATGATCTTTTCATGCGCCTATAATGTGCTAAAACCATGTGAACGAGGCTTAGACTGTGAGCCCTAATGGGAACAAGGGCTGATGTAAATTGTATTGACCTCTGTATAGCACTGTAAAATATGTTGCTCCTAAATACGAGATGGGTAATAAATAAAATTATAAACATATATTTTTATGAGCACATAAAAATATTGTTGGTAGTTGGAAACCCACAAACAGCAAGCATCATCGTAATTAAGTCATAACATAATTAATGCATCATTAGCTTACACATAAATTTGTTAATTTATAAATAACATCTGGATAATTTGGTTGTTTTATTTGGGTCTTAAGACTATCCAGTGTCTTACAAGTAGGTTTATTGTTTGCTACTAGTGACTGAATGGTGAATTTTACATTGTAATAAAATATTGTATTTTCTGTTATTGAATACTCTCTTGTCAGAACTTGTAAACATTCAGACAAATAAAACTAAACAATGTGGTCGTTTATTATTAAAGCCACAGAAAACCCAAATTTCATTCTAAGCAGCAATAAAACATCTAAAAAAATCAATATCAAATACTACATGAAGATTTCTTCAGTAACATTACTTTTCCTAAATCTCATATGCTATATAAAACTTTTGTTGTCAGCAAGAGATGAAAAAAATGTCTTGCAAGATTTTTATTATGTCTCTATTTTATTGCAAGCAGTCCAAATTATTTTAACAAATGTAGATGCTTTGTTTACATGAAAGCAGAAAAAGAAAAGCTATGAAAGAATATAAATCGAATCGCCAAATCCCAGGAACTCCCTTGGTACATTTTGATGATTTGCACAAGCTTTAAGTAGTGTTAGATGGGCCCAACAGAGGATCAAAGAGTCTTTTAGTGGGCCCAGGTTCTAGCACAATAATGGTCTCCAAAGGGCCAACAAAAGACATACCTTATGCAGCAAACATTCTAAAGAGTTGTTTCACATCAGATTAAAGGCCAATGTGCACAATGTTAACGTTATGTTTAATCTATCTCTTGGATTTTTGCAAAAATATAACAAAATAAGAAGAAGCACATTCAAAGGAACAATAGCAAGAGCTGTGAAAAGCAAGGTACACAAGTAGTATGTAGAATCCAAGGTTTCAACACATATCATTCCATCTACTTAAATAAATGGGCTGTCAAGAGATAGCGAAAACTTTCCCACAACAACCACAACAGGTAGCAGAGGCTGGAACAAGATAAGGAATCGGAATCAACAGACACCACAAATCCCTTTGTGTGTATGTCAGAATGGCCTTCTGCGCTCACAGCACAAACACACACATAAGACACTAAATTGCAACCAGGTTGCTTCAGAACAAGAAACAGAAAAGGTGAACAGAAAAAGATGAAGGGAAAAGAAGAGAAAAATCACAAGGGAAGGAGAAAAAAAGAAAGGGGGGAATCAAGGTAGCACATTGCTAACGTTAGGGACTACAATTTCACCATGAAAAAAATAATGCCTTGCACTGGATAAATGTGCATAATTTATACGACGTGTAATTATTTAAATGGCCATTGGGCAGTTATTTTTGTGCCCACAAAAAAATTGTATTTATTATTAATAGAGATGAGCGAACATGTTCGGCCCCGCCCCTTTTTCGCCCGAACACCGAACTTTGCGAACACTTCAGTGTTCGGGCGAAAAAGTTCGGGGGCCGCCGTGGCAGCGCGGGGGGGTGCGGCGGGGAGTGGGGGGGAGAGGGAGAGAGAGAGGGCTCCCCCCTGTTCCCCGCTACTGCCGCCCGCGCCGCCGCGCATCTCCCCGCCCCCCGGCGGCACCCGGACCTTTACGCGCGAACACTGCAGTGTTCGGCAAAGCCGGTGTCCGGGTGCGGATGTGTCCGTAACGGACATGTTCGCTCATCTCTAATTATTAATAAAATAATCATAAAAGTTTTCGTGCTAAGAAATCAATTACCCTGGTGCTGTAGCTGAATAATGGCTTCTACTTGGCCATAAACATGTGAAAAACTGATCACAACTTAAAGAAATCTATTACAACAGCAATTCAGTGATCAAGCAGGTGAAAGAAATCAGTAGTAATCAATAGTAATACTACTAGACCAAAACTTAGGAGAATATAATAAATGCCACATTTAATCATAATCATCCATCATAATGATGCCACAGTAGCATAAAACCATAAAAAAAGTTTCCCCAAGCTGCTAAAATAATAATAAAAGCAATTATAACAGAGATGAAGAGGAGAGGTGAAATTCAAAGCAATTGCATCAATATATACTATCTTACTAGTTGACGAAAGAAAAAACACTCACTGTTCATACACACAAGGGTGACCATCACCAGATAAAACTCTCCCATTATAAGGGTAGATAGAAAGGCCACCTGAACTGCTTGAAAGAAATCGGCAAGAAAAATATTTTGAGAGATGCCAGTAGCATCAACCTCACGTCTCCGCGATACAGAGGCTGGTGACATCACACAGCAGCTACAGAAGCCATTGGGGGCCAAAATCCAATATCTTTCAAAACAAATGTTTCTTTTTCAGGCATAGATAACTTGTGATTCTATACATAGCAGTAGGTACCTCCCAATAAAGACCCCTCCCACCTTCCATATAGTGCAAGTAACCCTCACACCTAGGATCGTGTGAACAGGCTACTTGAAGTAGCTGGAAGCAGCCCATGCATGTGCTATTTACATCTCCTACAGTTGAGATCTTTTTGTGCTGCTAGCAGCGTGACAGCTACATTCGTCTAAATGGCACAGTAGCAGAAGGGTGTCAAGGTATTCCTGCAGCTCTGTATATAGGAGGTGTAGGTACTCCTTCTGCCACACTATCTTCCATGAAGATTTCTATTACAGAGGTATTCAACCTTAGAAAAACTGATGCATGCCTATAAACTCTGAGTGCTAGATTACCAAGCTCAGAGCTTGTATTAAGCTCATGCAGACTAGCGCAGTTGTCGGCGCTGCTAGCAACGAGAAAAGCCCACTGCTAGCAGTGCTGTGAAGATCGCGTGAATCGGCTGCTTCAAGCTCCATGAAGTAGCCCATTCACATGCTCCGAGGTGCGTGCTGTGTGCTTTCAAGGCTCCCATAGGAGCCATGGAAAGCACACAGCAAAAATTGGATATGTTCTATCTTTACCCGCACCTCGGAGCCAACATGTGAGTTTACACTTACATATCCAATCTTTTGCTAGATGGGTGGAGTTACAGGCATCTAATAAACTTCATGTGAACACTTCTATAGAAACCTATTGGCTGTTATTAGAAGCATGTTCTGTTTGTTGCTAGCAGCGCAGAAAACTATGTTGATCTGAATGAGCCTTGAGGCAGTGAATTGAAAGTTGGCTTGTCTATATGTTTTCTTGAGGGCTTGTTCAAATTAACATAGTTTTCTGCATTTCCTGTCCTATCTTTGCTGTGTGCTTTAGAGGGCTCCTATATTTCTTGCTGCTAGCAGCGCTGACAATTACGCTCATCTACATGAGCCCTGAAAGTTACCATTAAATTAGGGTATCTATGTTATCATTTTAATATTACAAAACCCAACTAATAGACATATTTACATTCATAAAACAATCCTTGATGTGTCAACCATGGAAAGTAAAAGAAATGGAACAATACACCTCCACATCTTTGGAAACAAGAGTGTTGGTTACAGGAAAGTGCTTCAAAAAGGCCATTTTGGCTTACATAAGTCTTCAGAAGAGTCAGCGGGGAGCATATGTGGCAGGCTATTTTAACTGGCATTTCTCTAGACTATATTATCCCCATAATCACCTGTATAATAAACATAATACCTTAATTAAAGTGATAAAAGAATAGCATCAAAACTAGAGTGATTTTTGATCAGTAAGATCTTTTTGATACTAATGAGGACACTAATTGAAATATCCACTTTTTTGTAATGAAATTGAATAATGTAGCGAAAAACATTGGTGTGAAAAGAAACTTCTACTGCATTTTTAGATTGAATACTCTGTACTGTCAAGTAATACTGAAGTAAAATAAATGTCAAAAATAGAGCTACTGAGCGGGTATTGATAATCATATTATTGAATTTGCTCTTAACATTAAAAATATTATACCTTACATAACAAAACAAACACATATTATTTTCAAAATGTCATTTTTTTAACAAAATGGTCATTTATAAGAATACACCTCCTCATGTAGAGCACACACATTGTTGACTTGCAGTTTTACGTGGGAAATTTTCAGCAGGGGAAATAGTCTAAAATTATTTGCTATTGTGTTGCTTTTATGAAATACAAGAGTAATAACTACCATTAATATTCATTCTGCACCTTGTTATGGTCCTTGACAGATGGAACATGAGCTCTCAGTGTATTCCTCATAAATACACAATGTATGCTGAGCTTAAATAAAATTTTACAACCTGATAGTGCCTTGTTTCTTATCAAATTATACTTTTGATTTTAAAGTGAAAAATTATAATTTGGGGCTTTTAGTGGTAATATCTAGGGACATAGAAGAATAATGCAAAAACTCAAATATTTATAACACCACTTCACTTTTTATTTTTCCTATCTTGACAAAAAAATATTACAGGAGAAAAACAACATTCATACGTTATCGTTATCAAAGTGAGATAAATATCCACTGCTTTCAGGAAAATCTATCCACTTTAAAATACTAAAATCTCATTTTTAAGTAAAACGAGAGTTCAGCATTTGATGAAAATTGTCTAAGCATTATAGCATATAAACATTATAATGAAAGCACATCAGGACAATCTTACCGAGATAATGTGCTTATTTATAATGAAAAATTCATGACAATAAATAGACAGGATAAAAAGTTAGAAAAATAGTGGTCCCCAACAACGCAAGAATAAAAATAGACAATTTAGACAAAAACTTGCAATTTTTGGGCGATGCGATTTTAACCATAGAAAGTCCCATTGACATTTTCATTTAAAAAAATACAGCGATATTGCAGTGTTAAAAAAATGCTAGTGGGTAGGAGCCCTTAAGAAAAAAAAAGACCAAAGACATTCAGGAGCAACGTTGTAAAATAGTGGCATCTTCATTTATCATTAACCCCTTAAGTACCAAGCATGGTAAATATACGGCGCTGGGTACTGGGCTTTAATCCCGGCCAATAGCAAAAATATGGCATGGGAATAAAGCCTTTGCTCCTGCAATCAAGCAGGAGCAGGTCGGATCATCAGCTGTTAGTCACAGCTGAGAACCCAGAGGAGAAGCAAGAAGTGGTTTCTAACTGCTTCTGCCTTCTCCTTTCCTGAGTATATAGTGCTTAATGTACTAAAAAGTGAAAGTGGAAGTGTTTCTTCCACTTTGCGACTCGGCGATCACGTGACCGCTAGGTGCCCCTGCTATAATTATTAGCACTGAGCTGACTTTTTGACTCCTGCTTAGCTGAGAGCTTCACTGACAAATTTGTGTTTATTTCACCTCTTGCCCTGCTCTGGGTGGTTTTGGGAACCAGCTGGTAATAGCAGCTGTGTGGCTGACAGCCCTGACCAGTAGATTCTTGTTGCTCCAGCAAATGTTGACTTCTGCCCGGCAGCATGTGTGTCATATTTCCTCCACTTAAGATCAGTCTCTACATGTCTAATTGAAATATGATTTATAACGCCATGTAACAATGCATACATTTCGTACAGTGTTTCCATATTTTTATCCACCCCCTATATATATATATATATATATTCTCAGGTTGTGCCTTATACAGTGCCATACGTCCATCCAGGAGCGTGTGATGGTACTTGGCGTCGGCTACACCTATCATATCCAAAAAAAGAAAGAGGAAACCCCCTTTTCAAATGAAAAGCTTCAGTCCATACATCTTCACAAATTATATAGTTCTCATATATCCTTTTTTTCTTCAATTGGGTTTCTCCACCTTCCTCTTCTATTCTGTTTACCCCACTTAAGAGATAGTCTTGCTAGGCACTAGGTGGTATACATGGCAACATAATGCTAAGATACCTACTGTATAGCATTAGGAGCACATTCTAATAGATTAGTTTAACACATGATCGTACTACAGCATGGAAACTGGAACTGGATCATCAAATTGAAGGAACACTCTAGACGTGACATAATGACATCATTATTCTAGCTATTTATATGTAAAAATGTCTTGTTAAGGGAGCTTTAAACTGCTTACAGCCGTCAGTGACATCTAATGGTGGTATTTAGAATTGTAGCCTTAGGGAAAAATGAATTGTTTGAAGCAATATGTTAGTGACATCTAGTGGAGCAATATGAATTATTAATGTTCTACCACTAGGCGTCCATATCAAAAACATTGTGGCGTACATTTAATTACACTGTTATTTTTTTATGTAAGGCAAAATAGGTAGTTTGAGGGATTTGCATGATATTTATTGTAAATACACATCTTTCAGTAAATTTGACTCATGTTCACCTTTAAAACATGCAGAAAATTAACTTTTGGGCTGCTTTAGCATTATTCAATTAATAAATGTTCCTTAAACTTTTCAAATTTGCTGAGTGTCAATAAAAGTCACAGGTTCTAATGTAAAAAATAACACATCCCTTTGCATCCTTTTGCCACAATTTTCCAAAAAGTATTTGACAAATATAGATCTATATGAGTAGTATAGCGTATCCATATTTCGTCAACCAATCTTTTTCTAGCAAAGGGACAGGTGCCATGCCCCTTACCATGCTCTTTGACCCCTGACCTTTTGACCACCCCTTTGATGTGACATGTGGCAGTCTTCTGGAATCTGGCCCCCATCCGCATTCCAGACCTGAGATTCCAAAAGACTGGCAGATGTTACATCAAAGGGGTGGTCAAAGGGTCAGTGATCAAAGGTCATTGTAAGGGGGCGTGGCACCTTTCACTTTTGCTAGAAGAGGGTTGAAGAGTTATGTGTACCCTATACTACTTATATGTGTAGAAAACTTCAGGAAAAAAAACTGCAAAAAAAGTTCACAAATGTTGTGGCTCCAGCATTAGGGCCAATGTTTGCAGGGTAAGAATGTCATTCTGGAAAAATTGATCAACCCACATTCTTTGGTCCTGAGATTATTGTCCTGAAATCATACATGCAGATTTTGTTGCATTTTTAGAGCCAAACACAGGAGTGTATCCAAAAAAAAGAGCAAAGTAAAGGCTGGAACCTCTCTCATTTGGATCCACTGTGTTTTGCTTTTCTTTAGTTTTAATATGTTCATATTCAGTTGTGCATTATGTAAGCTGGCCTGCTCCTGGCCCAATTGTTAAATCATACAGATTACTTAGGGTAGGAGCAGATATTCCTATCATTGTATTGTCTAGAATATCAAGATATACCTACATTTTCATGGTTCTTGTCACCACAAGCAACAGACCAAGTCCATGCAATGTAAAACATTCCCAGATCATAATGAAACCTCTGCCATACCTAACTTTTGGCACAAAACACTCAGGTAAAAGGCATTTCCCAAACACCCTCCACACCCAGGTACATCCATCTGATTTGAAGGTAGAGTAGTGTGATTCATCATTGTATAGACCATTTTTCAATTGCTCAACTGTCCAATGACAACTCTCCTTGCACCACTGTAGATGGCCCAATACATCTTCTTGTATAGAATTTGTGAGCCGTTTTCATTATTAAGTGTATCAGACATTAGTGGAAAGGGTGTTATGTAGAGTATCTGAAGTCATTAGGGCCAAGGAGACCCCGCTATGTATTATCATATGTAGCTAAATATAATGCAATATTCCCCATGTAAGAATATTGTGATTTATATAATTATGATATTTTAGGGAGTTATTTGTGGGATTTTCTCTTATTGTACAGGTCCATTATATTTTTTCATTATAGCAATTAGGTTGTTTATTACTATTTTACTTTCCTACTATTACAGTAGTGCTTGTTCATCTTTAGCAGAATGGACCTTAGCTATTACTGTTGCAAAGTTCTTTAGAAAGCATTCTTAAACTGAGCGGAAATCAGCATTTAAGTAGATGTGAGATAATAAGTTACTTACCCTCCGCACATCTTTGCCAAATGTCTCACTGTAGCTGGTTCCAAGAATTTCAAACTGTACGTGAGGATTTGAGCCATCCTCCCTGAACTCCATAATCCCAGTTAATCCTGTTATGCGACCCTGAAGAAATAGGATTTACAAACAATTAGGGGCATCATTTTTAGAGTACTGAAATGTAATTATTTGCAAAACAAAGTTCATGAGATCTGTGAACTTGCTTCTGTATTTATTATAAAATCATAATTCAAGCAGCTAAGCAAATATGGTAAAGTCATAACACAACATTTAAATGTAATAAAGTTTTAAAAAGCTTCTGCACAGCTGAAAACCTAATGCAAGTCTGAAAATGCATTTGGGTTGGGTATTCCCAAACCCTATTTTGTAAAAATGAACATAAATTGGGATGTCCGATTCTGATTCTAATTGAAATCAATGGGAGTTAAAACAAAAAAAAGTAGGCTAGTATGTGTCCCTGTTTTCTACGAATGAGGCTCAGTTGCTATCACCATTGACTTTCACTGCTGGTGTTCTAGATTCAAAGACTCATGGAATGTGAAAAATGACATCAAATTTTAACCTTCCCCTCCAGCACTCCAAAGCAGCAGTGCTAACAACTGTAGCACGGCACATGTCCACTCTGCTCTGAACAAGAACAAGAACAACAACGAGAATAAATGCAATGAGAACATAAAATAACTAATTCCAGATGTTGTCCTTGGTCACAGTTGAACCTATAACTGCAACACTGAAAAGCAGCAGCATTAATAACTTAGTGCCCACAGCTGTTCCTTCTACTCCTGGGGAGGAGAAGAACAGGAAGAATGAACAGAAAAATTACATAACCCTCCTCCCCCTGCACACACACACACACACACACACAAACACACACACCTCTAGATGTTGCCTTTGGTCAGATTTAAACATACAACTAAAGCACTGCAAAGAAGTAGCACTAACAACTGAGCCACCCTTGGTTGTGGAGCTCTTGATAACAAGAACAAGAAGAATAAACACAAGGAGAAATTAAACTTTTCCCCCTGCAGATGTTGCCCTTGGTCAGATTGGAAACTAATCCATCTCTGCAAGGCAGCAGTGTGAACAACTGACGCACCACACCTGCAGTATTTGCTCCACAGTAGGTAAAGACCTAGAAAAATAAACACAGAGAAACCATAAAGCACCGTCCAAATGTTGCCATTGGACAGTTTTGACAGTAGAACACCAGCAAGGCAACAGTGGAAATGACTAAGCCACCATGCTAGTTATTCCTTCTCCTTGTTCTTCCTTCTTCCTCCTTTTTCTTCCTCCTCCACTAGGAAAAAATATGAAGGAAAAGGAGTAGTAGGAGAAGAAATATAGGACAGCTGAGAATGAGATTAAGGAAGAAGGAGATGAAGGAGAATAAAATCATGTTATACTTTTCCTTCTCATTTTTCTCCTTCTTCTCCAGAGAAGAAGCAGGAGGAGGAAGAAGGAAAAAGCTGAGTGGCTAGTAATGGGGTTCTAAGTTCATGGTCGATTACAGACAACATATGCATGGAGTTTGTAGTTTCTCTTTGTGTTTCTTTTTTTATTTTTCTCCATCTTCTCCTCCTCCTCAGGAGAAGAAACAAGAAGTGTGGTAGCTCAGTTGTTGGCAATGCTGGAAATGTAAATTAAAATCTGACAAAAGGTCAATGTCTGGATGTTTTTATTGCAATCTCATTGTGTTTATTCTTGTTGTTGTTTTTCTAGTCTTTAGCAGAGCAGCCAAGTGTAGCAGATCAGCTGTTAACACTGCTGTTTTGCAATGCTGGGTTTGTAGGTTCCAATCTGACTAAGATCAACATCTGATTGAGTTTATTGTATGGTCTCTTTGTATTTATTATTTTTGTTGCTTTTCTTGTCTAGAGTAGAACAGAAAAGTGTGGTGGCTCAGTTATCAGCAATGCTGCCTTGCAGCACTGTAGTTGCAGGTTTAAATCTGACTAAGGGCAACATCTACATAAAAGCCTTCAAAGTCTATGCAAATATTATCCTTAATTGGATTTGAAGATAGGACCCCAGCAGTGAAAGGTAAGAGTGCTAGCAACGAAACCATATTCATAGAAAATTGTGACCCATACCATTGTAAAACAATATTGAGAAAAACTTTTGGTAGGGATGGCCAGATCCAATTTTGCAAACATTTGCTCAATTTTATCACCCGACAGATCACGACAAGCAACACTATTTACCACTATAAAATGAACAACGATATAAGTAATTATAAGTAATAAATATAACATTTTAGTACCATAAACTAATGATTATTGTACAGTCAGGCAGACAGATAGATGTGATCACAGATAAAATGGACACATTTTACATGAGCACTTGATTCCCCAAGATATAAGAGATAATACAAGCAATAATGATCCTCATTTATATACTGCAAACATATCCTAAAGAATATTCCAATTCAGAGAATGCATGCACAAAAAAAACAGACATTGCATAATAATGTACTAACACTTCAAATAATAGAAGTGCTTCTAAGAGCTTACAACCTATGAGGAAATAAGGACGAAACAAAAGGTAAAAAATGCTTGCTCTGTACAAAAGTACAGATGTCTTTTAGAAAAATTGGATACACATGAAGGTAGATGAGCCTACAACGTGCAAAGAACATGGGTGATACTGTCAAAAAGGGGGAATGGATCAGGTTCTAAATGATAATGTAGAAGGGAGTTAGAAGGAAAGAGCCAGAGTGAGGAATGTGATAAGCCTTCCTTAGAAAATGTATTTTAGTGCACAGTTAGAACTGTAGATATTGAGAATTAATCTGATTGTCCATGGTAGTGAATTCAAGAGAAATGGTGCAGCTCAAGAAGAGTCTTGGTGATGGAAGTGATAGGTCATGTAGAATTAGATCATTGTCAGAACATAGATCATGAGTTGGGTGGTTGGCAGTGATGAGGAAAAGGAGATAGGATGGTGCAGCACTCTGAAGAGCTTTGTGGATAAGAGTAATTAGTTTAAATTGATACCTGAAGTGAATAGACAAGATGTGCAGTGACTGACATAAGATAACTGAAGTGGTTGGAAATGTATTTTGCTCTTAATGCTGTTAAAGTTGTTATTATAATTGTTCTATATGTGTTTGGTCAATATATTTCAGAATATATGCAGATTACAACATTTCTCAAATTATTTTAACATGGATAGGAAAATGTAGGGAAATGAATTAAACTCTAACACAAAACAATAATAATCGTTATTAGAATTTCTGATTAGAGTGACGAGTTCTTACCTTTTTTATTGTGTCTAGCATAGACCTTCCACCATTCCAAGGTTTTGTTGACTTTCTCATGCAGTTCAAGCTTGCCATACTGTGCCACTTTCTGTCTTCTAGTTTTCTATGGAAGGCATTAGCCAACATCAGTACACTGTCATATAGATAAAGGTTGGACACCTGCAAACAACACACAGTATTTATTTTATGCCAGTGTAATGTTTATATGAAAGTCAACATAAGCTGTTATTCAGAAGACCGAAGAAAATAAAGGTCCTATATTCAACTCAACCAGTTAGGACCAATGAAAAAAACATTTGAGTAAGGGGAAGTAGTTTTTATCCTAGCATTCAGTTTTTGGCTTAAAAGTTAATTTGGTAGTCCAGGATTTTCAGCCATGTGGCGATGAGAAGGTAATGTGATAAACAGTAAATAATACACAGTATCCCTCTGCAATGCAATTTTAAAATAACATATATATTTATTTACTAGTCTGCAACAGCTAAAATGAACAGCAACTTTATAGTAATTTACAGCTAACTGTAGACATTAGGTATTTTTTTACAGTTCTCTACATGGTTTATGTAGTGATTTGTCATAGATCCTGTATGCATTCAGTATACATGCTGCTTCCACCGTGTTACCTCAAAAATAAGACACTGTCTTATATTAATTTTTGCCCAAAAGAGGCAAAGTGACTTATTTTTGGAAGTGTCTTAATACTCACATAGCAGGTGCCGTTCGGGTCCCTCTAGCTGGTCTCTGGCAGTCTTGTGTGTAGTACTCAGCACTGGAGAGCATTCTCTTCCTGGTACTGGGGCTTGAATACCCTGCCTCCAGCAAGAGATTGCTATGATTGGTTCAGGAACACCACCTCGTACTAGCCTACACAACCAAGCCAGCATGAAAAGAGTTCCCTGTTCCACCAACTGGTTGTCTTGGTAGTGTTACATCCAAGCCAAGCATTAATGCACTACATTCAGATCGGATGTAAGGCAGTGTCGACAGGAGACATACACACACAAGTTAATAAAGCATAGAACACTCTTAGCACAAACCAACCACAATAAGGAGGAAAAAAAGAGAAATATATCCCTACAAAGCTAATACAGGAAAACACCTGCCTGTACATCCAGCCTATCCATCAATTGCGGATGGGCAGAAGGTCAGACGGCTTCCATTGACTTCAATGGATGCCGTCCATGTGCATTTAACACAAAAATATATCATGCTGCTATTTTAAATCCGGTCGGGGAAATTGCAATCCCTATATGATCATTTGAGCAGACATGTGAATGTTCTATTTTTTCAATAGGTGCAGAATACCATGAATCGTCCACACAGACTACGATTGTGGATTCCACAATTGATATCCGGTCATGTGCAGCCGGCCTAAAGAAGGGCACTTGCAAGTTATCTGACAAGATGGTTGAATCCAGGAGGATGTGAACTTCACCAACATCAGATGACTAATCAGCTGTACTGTACGGGTTGAAATATATAAACTTCCATTATCATTGATAGGAGAAACAGGAGAAGCACAAAATATTTAAGGGATTTTCAACATATGACACCTAAGGAACCCTCCACAAGGACAGGGAACCCTGTGGGATATCAGACATACAACACCAAAGGTAACTGCTGCAGCAACAGTATGCATGTGCCAATAGTGTCATCATGTGGCTCGGACTGACAATGTGATGCCAGTCCGTTTCTGCATCACGGCCGTCATGCCACAGCATGGTTATGAACCATGACAGGTAACATGTCAATGACCACATGACTGCAAAGGGCTGTCAATCTGATTTGTCAGCTCCTTGCAGTCATATGAATAATAATCCAATACTAAAATGAGAGGAACACAGCCCACGGTTATGTAACTACACCAGGAAGAATGCACCAAGAAGAAACTACACAGCTTCCTGTGTTGCATGACTAAAGGCTGCAGCGGCACAATATAGCAGCTTGGTTTATCAAGATGTATTAGTAAATGCTGCACTATAAGGAGATAAATGTAAGAAAATGTTATTTTTTCTCCCTGGGAAACCTCATTAACTAATGCTGTGTTGCTCTGTTTAACAGAAGCTCAGGTTGAAGATTGACTTTAATTGCTTAATATTCCAAATAAGAGGCTAACCCATTCATTACGATGTCATCTGTAGGAATTGACAGTGATTCTATACTTTAGAGCTCTCAAGTAATATGACATGCATTCTAGTAGTTTTATGATAATCTATGGAAATTAATTTTTCTCCAGTTGGGATTTCGATGGACAGAATTTCAGTAACAAAATCATTATAATCTCTTATTTATCACAAATTTACATTAAAGGAATTACATAGGACTTCTGCGTGTCATACTTTGTCAAGCCACTTTATAAATTTGGATAACAGAATGGAACAATAATAGAGACATCAAAACTTCTTTGCTTCTCTGCATGCAAATTTAGGGGCAGTTTATAAGGTTTAATGAAGAAGGCAGAGATGCTGATCCAGTGTCAATCAGCATATGGCACAGTCATTCTCCTCATTTTCATGAATCTATTATTATAACAGTACCTGTTTTATTGTACATGGAGGGGAGTACAGGCAAATTTGATTTGCTCATTTTTAGCTTCACACTTGTTCTTAAACACCAAGAATTTAATGCCTGACATAATGTGTCCAGATCTATGCAAGTGGCTTATCTCTTCCATCCCTCCAATCTGCCAATTCCAGGTCCTGTTTTGGGGGATCCAAGATGGCCAACACAACATTCAAATAACCTAATACCCACAGTCCATTGGTAGTATTAGACTAACAATGCACTATACCTGCTCTCTGATTAGCCAGAAATGCTCATGTGATCCCCACTGGGCAAAAAAAGAGCACAATGCGCATTAGGTAGTTAGAAAATTGCTGGACGGCTGAAAACAAGGTCCAAAATTATTGGATTGGAGGGTTATCAGAGAACAATTGCAGGTTATATAGCCCCCTGCTCATTCTATCCAGGGATATAATTTTGTCCCGAAACTGGATGGTCAGTTTAATCTTTTTCAATGCCCAACGACTATGAAGCAATGCTGATAATATTTGATGCCATATTTATTAGAATGCTTAAAATACGTTGTTTTGCTTTCAGCCAGCATACTGTATGTCATGGTTTAAATATGTAACAATACCATCTGGTAACATTTACCACTTATTTACATCAAATAGAGCAGGTGTCATCAGTGAAGTGACTTCATATTATAAATATTTGCCATTAAACAGCTCACATAATCCAGTTGCTTGTTCTATGAAGCAGAACAGATTGTGCATGGAATCAATAGAAGCAAGTAAGTACTGTATTATTGAATAATTAGACTTGATTGTTGTCACGCTTAAGTGCAATAAGGTAGAATGTATTACATCAAGGCTATATCGCTTTCAACAATATACTCATTGCATAATGTTGTTTGGTTTAACCTTCTGATATACTTTATATAACAGGTCATCACAGCTTTAAAGATTTCTTCTTGTAAGTCATTGAATGGGAATCTTCATCATTTACTTCCAGAGTATGAAATCATAGTATGTTCATGAATTGATCAATCATGTGGATGACGCGTTACAGCATAGAGGCCTGATAGTTATAATGTAATAAGCCTGTGAGATCATCACATGACTAGGGCGCAGAAAATCCCCTTAATGTCTTAGGACAGTAATAATAACAGCATGACTTAATTAAATTGTGAATGAAAAAAAAACCCTGTAAATTCTAAACACAAAATCTGTAACCATTTTTGTCTGCCTTTGGAAACTTAGCTCTAACTATATAATAACCTGCAGCTGTTTCTAGTTGGCTGTACCTCTCTGCCTGGTACACCATGCGCATACTAATAGCTAACACAAGGTGCATCCCCAGCTATAACTGAGGAAGGGGTGTTGCCCAAAACGCATCTTTTTACGCTGGTTTAAAATAAAATTTATATTGTACAGAATTTTATGTTGCGGTCAGCTGCGCCTACACCCATCACATTTTTTTCTCCACTTATCCATCAGAATAGTTTCACCTGCCAGTGTGACTATAATTAGGTTGGCTGCACCCGACCAACAAGGTCTTCTTCCACGACCCACCACCCTAACAACAGAGAAAAATCACATTTTCCGCACGTTTCTCTACTTATAGTTTTTCAAAATCACCTACCCATTCAGGTAGCTCCACCCCTATTTTTGTTTTTCACCTTTCTACTTAGTTGGCATAAAACAACACCATATTAGGTTTGCATTTACTGTATAAACTATATATTCCCAATGTTTGGTCAAGGCTAAGAGAGGCAATGTGCCTACAGAGGATGTTAACTGCAGTAATATACATTTTGGGTGCATTTATCATTGTAGAAATGCCATTAAATCATTAAATCTTGCAAACCAAGTAAACAATTTTCCAAATTCGTACAATATTTACTGACTGTATGTGCTCATGTCCACGGGCTCATATAGGGGCTACGGATATGAGGCCATACACTAAGTAAATAATCATGTACAAATCTTGAAAAAAAAGTTTCTTGCCTCCCTTCACCATGATACGGGGTGAATGGAGACAATGGAAGTCAATGGACTTTCATTGTATCAGCATGTGGAAACTGCGCATCTATACACAAGAGAAATAAATCACAGCATGCTCTATTGCTCTGAGTATGATACACAAGCCCTTCTATGGGCTGCTTATGATAAGCTGTCCACACATAAAACATTACATATACACATCCCCGCTCTAAACAGAGCGGGGAATTAAAAGAAAAATTAAAAATCACGCAGTGCATGTCCATGACGTGTGATTTCCAGGCATGCGCAATGCCACATGCAGCACATACGTAATCTCTGCCGGCTCTCTGCCAGCAGAGCATATGGGCTGTGTATGTGTAAAACGCCATGGGAGACTCGCGGCACTTTACACATACAAGTGTGGGCATGAGCACTAAGTTTTACAAAAGAAATCTGTAAAGTCACACCTGTATATTTAGTACTTCAAGTACAACCTTTTCCTACATTTATGAAGGCCAACTACATAAACACATTTTATTTCAATGGTTGTGTTGAGAAGCTCATCAGAAACTAACTACAATATTTCAATCTCTTCAGGCTCAGGCCTACCTCCAAAGCAGAATCAAGGCCAAATAACATTGAATGTGGCTTCTTACAGTGCACTTACGCTGCAGCCCCAAAATCACTCACTTGGCAAAACAACTTTAATGGCTTGTAATTAGAGATGAGCGAGTATACTCGCTAAAGGCAATTGCTCGAGCGAGCATTGCCTTAAGCGAGTATCTCCCCCGCTCGAGACTGCAGGTTCAGGTGACGGCGCGGGGGAGCGGTGAGTAGCGGCTGTCAGCAGGGGTGAGCAAGAGGGAGAGAGAGATCTCCCCTTCGTTCCTTACCGCTCTCCCCCGCAGCTCCGTGCCCGCTGCCGACACCCGAACCTGCAGTCTCGAGCGGGGGAGATACTCGCTAAAGGCAATGCTCGCTCGAGCAATTGCCTTTAGCGAGTATACTCGCTCATCTATACTTATAATGCCTCACTAGAAGGACCTGTCATTGTTTTACAGTGCTAGCCGCTGTTCAACTCCCTCCCCTTTCTTTCCTGGCTCGCATAAACTCTCATATGAGTCTATGGAGCTGCCAGTATTTTGCTGTCAAAAGATAGAACAAGTTGTATCTTTTGACACAAGAGCTATATCGGCATTAATACATAATTTTTTTTTGGTGCATCAAAAAATCGTTTGTCTAAAAGAACCAATAGGAGACCATAGGTTCTTTAATAGAGATGAGCGAGCACCAAAATGCTCGAGTGCTCGTTACTCGAGTCGAACTTTCAGTGATGCTCGAGAGTTCGTTTCGAGTAACGAACCCCATTGAAGTCAATGGGCGACTCGAGCATTTTTGTATATGACTGGTGCTCCGCTAAGGTTTTCATTTGTGAAAATCTTAGCAAATCACCAAAGTCATGTAAAAAACACAGAAATGGATAGGGCAGGCGAGGAGCAACATGCAGGGCTGCATTTCAGGCTCCGAGGTCTCACCATTAAGCCACAATAGTGGCAAGAGTGAGAACCCCCCCCCCCCCGCACTGTCAGCATAAAAATCATTCTCCTCTGCCACAGCTGTAACAGCTGTGGCAGAGAAGAACGATGTTAGCCCATTGAATTCAATGGAGCCGGCAATACAAAATTAAAAAAAATATATATACTCACCTTGACCCAGCAGATTTTAAATCCCCGGCTGCTGAATACTACTCACAGCAGTTCAGGAGAACTGCCGGCCGGCCGTGGCTGAACTCCGTCTGCCGGGACCAGGTGAGTATATATATTTTTTTAATTTTTACACAGTTTTGGATGATTTTCAGGGAAGGGCTTATATTTTTAAGCCCTTCCCGAAAATTCATCCCGCGCTCGCCGGCAGCCCATTGCTTTCAATGGAGCCGGCTGTATTGCCGGCTCCATTGAATTCAATGGTCAGTGCTCGTTTAATCGAGACGAGTACTGCGTGGTGTTCGTCTCGAGTAACGAGCATCTCGAGCACCCTAATACTCGAACGAGCATCAAGCTCGGACGAGTATGCTCGCTCATCTCTATTCTTTAAGACAAAACGTTTTGATGCACCTACTCTGCGTTAAAATAACGTTTGTGTGAAAGAGGCCTAAGTGTTTAGTTGTTACTGTAACTGATATCACTACAAGTTGGTGAAAAACATATGCAAAATAGAACTGAACAATAGTGGCAGAGTCCACCATTTATACTTTGGACAGCCTAAACTACAGTATATACTTGTGAAGTGTAGACTATATAAATTGTGCTTTTCTGATTATTCTAAAAATGTTTTTGTAGCCTTATATTTTATAAGTGTTCACAGGGTCTGGAAATAGACATTTTGTGTTTACTGAAATAATACTTATGAAATCCATCAAAGGAATCACTTATCTGTGTTAAAAGTGGCAGTGTTTTTCCTGGACACTCGAAAAAATAAAACCACTAGTACAATATTGAACCGTTTACAACATGCCTTAGAGATGAACAAAGAGCTTATTTAAAAGATTCTGGATCAACTTCATTGTAAAGTGTTATTACTATACATATTGGATGAGCTGCAAAACTGACAACGTTTTTCCAGTCTTCTTTAAATGACATGTTACACTAGAATCAGCCAGATGTTAGCAGACGGCTTCTGCTATTTTCTGCATCAGAGATTGCTACTTAAAATGAAGTGAGGGGAAGAAGATGTAGAGAATGGGATTTGGAGATCAAGAAAGCATCACCAAATGGAAACTAGTGGTTCACACAAACTGCATCATGCAATAAAGGCCACAATAGTACATAATGTTACAAGCTTGACATAGATCAGTACAGAAACCTTTTATGTTGACAGCACAGTGAGAGAACACACTAAACCTTATGTATTGATTAAAAGGGATACTCTGAACAAATGTGAGAAAAACTTTTTTTCTGCTGGAATATAGCTGTTCCACACACCCCAAGATCCTAAACTGGAGTCATTATTAATATATTCCTTTCTATAAAATAATTATTCTTTCTGTTAGATATGATGGGGTAGCAGAGGCTTTGTTTACATTACAGAGAATAGGTCAGGTAATTATATCCATCCGAGGAGATGCTAAGGTAAAAAGATACAAACAGTAAATCTTAGAGATCTCTACATTGTATGATCCTATTAGAGATGAGCGAGCACCAAAATGCTCGGGTGTTCGTTACTTGAGCCGAGCTTTTTGTAATGCTCTAGAGCTCGTTTTAAGTAACAAACCCCTTTGAAGTCAATGGTAGACTCGAGCATTATTCAAGGTGACCCATGCTCTGCATCGTTTTCAATGGAGCCCCGCCTGCTGAATGGGCTGCCGCTGATTGGCTAAGCACCGTGACCAATCAGAAGCAGCTCTCAGCTATTGAATGACAGCTGAGAGCTGCCTCTGATTGGTCCCTGCGCTTAGCCAATCATCGGCAGCACTCACCTATTTATAAATTTGATGAATGGATGAGTGCTGCCTCTGATTTGCTGAGCACTGTGACCAATCAGAGGCAGCTCTCAGCTATTGAATGACAGAGATCCAGATTAATTGTAGGGGTGAATATGGCAGGGTCAATGAAGGAGAGCCATCTAGAAATATGGATTGATTTAGTGTAGAACATTATATTTGAAAGGCAACCTGTTCTATTTCTGGATCACCCTCTCTGTCAGAAAGTTTTTCTTCTAATATCTATTTTGTGTCTCTTCCCTTTCAGTTTCCTCCCAATGCTTCTTTTCTTTCCTTTGCAAATAAAAATAAGGCTGACCCATCAGCTCTTCAGATATTTGTAGATAGCTATTAAGTCTCCTCTCAGTCTTCTTTTTTGCAAGCTAAACATTTCCAGATCCTTTAAACATTCCTCATAGGACATGGTTTTCAGATCGCTCACCATATTGGTAACTCTTTTCTGAACTTGCTCCAGTTAGAAAATATATATTTTTTAAATTGGGGGTGCCCAGAACTGGACACAGTATTCCAAATGAGGTTTGAATAAGGAAGAGTATAGGGGGATAATTAACTCATGTGATCTGGACTCTATGCTGCTTTTCATACATGCCATAATTGTGTTCACCTTTTTTGCTGCTGCATCACACTGTTGACTCATGTTTAGTTTTTGATTTATTAGTATATCCAAGTCTTTTTCACATGTTTTGTGTACTTGGGAGACGTAGGTGTAATCCCTAACCTCAGGATTCAAAATTCTTCAAGTGTCTCTGAGGCAAAACTCAAAAAGGGCATTTTTGAGTTTGCAAATATGTGTTTGAGGTACTGTGGGTGTGTGTGATGTGGTGTCTGTTAATTGGGGATTATCATATTAAAGTCATCTTTAACTATTATTAAGCCTTCTGCAAAGTACATGAATTTTTCAAAAGTGTGAAGAAGCCATGATGCTTGGTTTTGGTTTGCAGTGTAGAAATTGGTGAAATAAATTGTATAATTTGCAATTATGCCCATGAAGAAGACATATTTACTGTCTGCATCTGATAGTGAGACTAAGGGGGTGAAACAATTGCTATTGTTACATCTCTTGAGGCTGAAGAATTTGTGCTGTGGTACCATTTATTATAATTATGGGTAGGAATTTTAGGTATATGATTATGTCTAAGGTGTGTTTCTTGAAGAAATACTGCTTGAGGCCTTAGTCAGATGGGCGTTTTTTCGCGCGATTTGCGCATGCGCATGCGTCCGGCGATTTTTTAAAACCATTGCTTTGCAATAGTATCGGACACATGAGCGCTTTTTATGTGCTCGTCCGATAAATTATAGAACAGAAATCGCAGATCGCACCTATCTGCGATCTGCGATTCCTGTTCTCTTCTCTATATGCGCTCAATGGGGCCGGCGGCAGCAGCGCCGACCCCATTGGGAACATATAGAAGGCAAATCATTCTTCTCTGCCACAGCTGTAACAGCGGTGGCAGAGAAGAACGATGTTTGCCCATTGAATTCAATGGAGCCGGCAATACAGCCGGCTCCATTGAAAGCAATGGGCTGCCGGCGATCGCAGGATGAATTGTCGGGAAGGGCTTGAATTCATGAATGGGTGTGAGTGAGACCTGCCTCTGATTGGCTCAGGGCTGAGCCAATCAGGGGCAGGTCTCCCTCACACCCCCTTCACACCCGGCTGCGTTGAACTCCGTCTGCCGGGACAAGGTGAGTATATATATATATTTTTTTTTACACATTTCTGGATGAATTGCAGGGAAGGGCTTATATATTTAAGCCCTTCCCGACAATTCATCCCGCACTCACCCGCAGCGCATTGCTTTCAATGGAGCCGGCTGTATAGCCGGCTCCATTGAATTCAATGCGCTGAACTGCTCCGGCCCGTTTCTAATGAAACGCGGCTAGAAGCAGATTTTTCGGGCGATTTTTGGGTCCCGGTCACGCGATTTGCGGATGCGCATCCGTCATGCGATCCGCAAATCGCGCGGAAAAACGCCCGTGTGACTAAGGCCTCAGAGTTAAGCCTTTTTAGTAAGGTGAATTTTTTTTTTTTAGGGCTGTTCCTCAGCCTGACTTTAAGGTATGTGCAATTGATGTTAGACATGGACCAGGTAGAATAGGAGCTCATTATAAGGCATCTTTCACACGAGCAGATATCAGCCAGCCGTTTTCACGGACAGCAGATATATGCTACGTTGGGTGCAAAAAGAAATGGTGAACGGGCGCACAAATCAAACATTTGCGCGCCGGTTAATATGGCCTGGTGAGGCCGGCGCAAGTGCACCGACTTCACCAGGCCATCTCCCATTTACCCTCCCTTTCCCCATGCAGGCTCACCTCTCTTCCTCCCTGCTTGTTCTGTGCAATGGAAGGGGGTGGGATGGGGGCAGAGCTAAGCGCCAATCTGCTACACCTCTTCCCATTGATGGCTATGGACAAGGGTCGGGGAGGGGGGAGGCTTAGCTCCGCCCATGTCTCGTCCCTTGTCCATAGCCATCAATGGGAGGAGGCAGGGCGAATCTGTGTTCAGCTCTACCCCGGTCCCGCCCCCTCCAATTGCACAAAATGAGCTATGCTGCTAAACTCCCTCCCACCCACGGCCTCCCACCAGCTCCCACCCCCTCTCTGCCAACTCTCCACCCCCTGTCCACCCCTCTGCACTATTTGCAATGAGGAGAGGCGGGATGGGGGCGGAGCTAAGTCCCGGAACTACGCGGCTGATATACTACGGTCGTGTGAAGCCGCCCTTAGAGTGGGCCCCCTTCTATAATATCTATGTACCCTGATGGAACAACACCATGTAAAAAATCTGGACGTATTCCAGCCCAAAAGATAGTTCCAGGACTATCTTTTGGGCTCAACATAAAAACGCCCAGCGTTCTATTGGCTTGGCCGGGTGTTTTTACATCTCCCAAATACGCCCATGTGATCTGATGCATTGGAATCCAATGCATCAGATCACAGTACATATCGCCCGGCCGATATGCGCTCATGTGAAAGAAGCCTTAGATATACCTCTAAATTTTACCTCTTGGTATTGATGACCACACCTACTAAACAATTAATTATGCACTTAGTTTACATCTTTCAGTGGCAGGTTGAAGACCTTTGTAATACTCAAACAGGTCATGGTCAAACATATATTATTTTGTAGGTACTGAGATGTTTGATATGCAATATTAGTTATAGACCACTTAAGACTCACACAAATGCTTGTGTATGTGGGACAGGAGGTGGGCATGCCTCATTTATGGTAAGCATTCTACAGAAACGTGTGATTAAGGTGACAAAATAATTGCAATTATAATGTAGCAATCACATTTATAACAGACCTAAGAGAAGTGTGTATAAGTCAGATATGACAGGACTTTCCTTTAGAAGTGGAAGTCCTTAAAGGGGTTGTCTCGCGCCAAAACAGTTTTTGTTTTTTTTCCATAGGCCCCCCGTTCGGCGCAGGACAACCCCAAAGGATGTGTTAAAAAAAAATAAAAATTTATTACTTACCCGAATCCCCGCTCTGCGACGTCTTCCTTCTTCCTTCTTCTTCCTTCACCAAGATGGCCGCCGGGATCTTCACCCACGATGCACCGCGGGTCTTCTCCCATGGTGCACTGTGGGCTCTGTGCGGTCCATTGCCGATTCCAGCCTCCTGATTGGCTGGAATCGGCACACGTGACAGGGCGGAGCTACGAGGACCAGCTCTCCGGCACGAGCGGCCCCATTCACCAGGAAGAAGACCGCACAGCGCAAGCGCGTCTAAAAAAGCAAGAAGACATCAGAATTAGACGGATCCATGGCGACGGGGACGCTAGCAACGGAGCAGGTAAGTGAATAACTTCTGTATGGCTCATATTTAATGCACGATGTACATTACAAAGTGCATTAATATGGCCATACAGAAGTGTATAACCCCACTTGCTGCTGCAAGACAACCCATTTAAGTTTGGCCCGCAGTCAGTATCACATCACCTCAAAATCACACTGTTAATCTGGAAAGCATAAGCAGATCAGCACATTAATGGGTAGCAGGGAACCCAGCAATCAATAGATCGGCTAGTCACTTGATGGAGTTGGCAAGGGCTGTCTGCAACAGGACTTTCTGCAAGCTACTGCTAGGCTTCAGGTCTGTGAAACCTGGCCTGACCCTACCTCACAAGTCCTCAGCAAAGAAGGTCTACAGGCTGCAAAAAAGGTACAAGAGCCAGTGGTGGGGAAAATAATCCACTCTATCTTTGGTGCTGTTTCGCAGCTGTAAAATTTTGAATTCACACAGATGCAGGCCAGTAGCAAAGGACCTATGTGAAAGCTAATCCTAACAGCTCGGCTGCATGCCACACCTCTGTCTTCATATTAAATTGAAGGCATATGGAGGCACATATTGGGCATATAGAGAATGTAACAATTTCAATGTGTCATTCAAAAAGGGGAACATTTTCTCTGGACCTTTAAGTATCAGAGAGCTTTGTCAACGTGAGGTTTTGTAGCTCTACAAAGTAATTTAAAAAAAACTTATATTTATGAAATGAATTTCAAATACAAGCGTTACTGAACCTACAACTTGTTCCTGTATCAAAATTACAAATTACACATAAAGAAAAAAAATAATGAAAGAAAAAACTACTATTTGCTTGATGTTATTATCAAGTAGAACCCAGCAGTCGTCAGAATGAAATGATATGTAATTATTTGTAATTTGCATTTAAATGAAGCTTGTTGTACAATACCTATACCTTCACAGCTGGATGATACAAGAACACAAGAAAAAAAATACTTTATCTTTTTCTGCATAGAAGATCAAAAATTAACATTTAGTTTTAAGGCTTAATATAGAAGTTATATAAAAATGATATTTTATAAATTATAACAAAAGGCACTAATTCTTTTAAAAGACACTTAAAGGGGTTGTCCCGAGGCAGCAAGTGGGTCTATACACTTCTGCATGGCCATAATAATGCACTTTGTAATGTACATTGTGCATTAATTATGAGCCATACAGAAGTTATAAAAAGTTTTATACTTACCTGCTCCGTTGCTGGCGTCCTCGTCTCCATGGTGCCGACTAATTTTCGCCCTCCGATGGCCAAATTAGCCGCGCTTGCGCAGTCCGGGTCTTCTCCTCTTCTCTATGGGGCTCCGTGTAGCTCCGTGTAGCTCCGCCCCGTCACGTGCCGATTCCAGCCAATCAGGAGGCTGGAATCGGCAATGGACCGCACAGAAGCCCTGCGGTCCATGGAGACAGAGGATCCCGGCGGCCATCTTCAGCAGGTGAGTATGAAGACGCCGGACCGCCGGGATTCAGGTAAGCGCTGTGGGGGTTGTTTTTTTAACCCCTGCATCGGGGTTGTCTCGCGCCGAACGGGGGGGGGGGTTTAAAAAAAAAAAAAAACCCGTTTCGGCGCGGGACAACCCCTTTAAGTTGAGTACACACAAAGAGGGAGCCACACATGGCCAAAGCCCTACTCACATACAGTGGGTGAGGTTTTCAATTAACTGCACTAATTAGCTGCACAATGTTTCCAGCAATATCTCAGCTTTCTCCACAAAGCCATGCAGCCATTCACATGACTATTAATAGCCACATGGTGTTAGGTTAATAAGGCAACATATATGATATGTCTTTATAGAAATATCTCATTATTTTTTCTTATTATTATATTTTCTAAAACTGCAGCCCTAAAATCTGTCCTAAAACTTTAGCAAATTACGTCATCCAATTTAAGCCAAAAACTAATATGTTCAGGTTCACAGGGACGCTAGTGGCCACTGCAAGAAAATGTGCCCCCAAAAATTCTGTTTTTCTGGGTTTTAGAGTGGACCCCCCTTCTATAATATCTATGTACCCTGATGGAACAACACCATGTAAAAAAATCTTACTATTAACCCCTTAAGGACATGGCCTATTTTGGCGTTAAGGACGCAACGATTTTTGGGGGATTTTCATTTCCACTTTGCAAACACCAAAACTTTTTTATTTTTCCAACGACATGGCCATATGAGAGTTTGGTTTTTTGTGCGGTGAACTATAGTTTTTATTGGTAGCATTTTGGGGTGCATATAATGTATTGCAAAACTTGAATTTTTTTTTTGAGAGCAGGAAGAGAAAACGCATGAAATCTGTCATTGTTTTTTTTTTCACAGCGTCAATCATACAGCATGACACAATACATTTTTTCTGCGGGTCAGTCCGATAACAACAACGCCAAAAATATTATAATTTTTTTAGGTTTTTCCACTTTTGCACAATAAAGCCCCCTTTTTATGAAATTATAATTATTTTTACATCGCTGCATTCAAAGTCCTATAACTTTTTTATTTTTTATGAATGGAGCTCTGTGAGGGCTTCTTTTTGCGTGACGAGCTGTATTTTTTATGGGTACGATTTTGGGGTACATACGGCTTTTTTGATCACTTTTATTGCGTTTTTTTGGGAGGCATAATAAAAAAAAACAAGCATTTTGCAATCAGTTGCTTAGGGTTTTGTTTTTACATTTTTTGCCATGCAGGATAAAAAGTATGTTCAATTTATTGTACAAGTCGTTTCGGATACAACGATACTAGAGATGAGCGAACCTACTCGGCCATGCCCCTTTTTCGCCCGAATGCCGCGATTTTCGAGTACTGTGGTTGAGTGGGGGGTTGCAGCGGGGAGTGGGGGGGAGAGGGAGAGAGAGAGGGCTCCCCCCTGTTCCCCGCTATTACCCCCCGCTCTGTCACGCCTCCCCCTGCAACCCCAGTGCCCCCCGAATCTTTTCACCTGAGTACTGAGGTACTCGAAAATCGCGGTGCTCGATCGAGTAATTACTCGAAACGAGTATATTTGCTCAATTCTAAACGATACCAATTATGTGGGATTTTAATTTCATTTTTTTCTTATACTACTAGGGAAATAAAGTACAAAAAAGGTTTTTTTTTAACATTTTTTTACACTATTCCTATCCTTTCTTTTAACTTTTTATATCCCTGTAGCAGACGTGATGCACAACAGCTGTGATGCTATGTCCTCCAATGCCTTATAGCTTATAATAGAGATCATAGGCAATTGCAAAGCAGGACGCCTGTATCTGGTGTTCTTTTGCCATGGTGTAATATACAGACTGTGTCCCAGCCTTATGGCAATAGGAGTGCTGCTTCTGTGCATATACTTGTCCTAATATACAGCCCAATGATGTGCCAAGTTTCATTTGTTTAAACTGTGTTAAAGTTGAGTGTATATGTGTTTCTGTGATTCTGGTCAGCAGCCCCTGCACTGGGAATGTGATGCTGGAGGGACACACCCACCCCTATGAGGTCAGCCTGCCAGTATGAGAAGGAAGCAGGATGTGACGACACAGAGAGAGCAGCAGCCATCTTTGCAGAGAGAGAACCAAGTGTCTGTGCTGCATTGACAGTGTGTGGAGATCTTAGAGGACTTTCCTGTGCAGCTAACCTGTGTGTAATTCAGTCCAGAGGCAGACAGAGTATAAAGAGACAGAATGTTCAGTGGAGCCATGCTGAAAGGACTGTGCCGTGGCTAACCAGTAATACTGACATTGTGGCTGTGGACATTGCCGCCAAAGCTAAAGACTGGCAGTGCTATTGAGTACCGGATGGTAACTGCACAACCCCTGGCTTATATCACACCGCGGTGTATGGATTCTGCAGGACTGTTAGTGTGCTGAGCTACTTGCTGTTGGATCCCATTTCATCCATTTTGTTTTCCTGCCTGCTGAGAAGAATCTTATTGCCTCGGATGCTGTGATAACCGTGGGGAGAGGACACTTCGCTATACTAGAAAGGGACGACATCGGGCCCCAACGCGCGCTTCTACAAACTGTAAGCAGTCCACCCGGACCACTGGTAAGAGGGGTGCGCACCCAAATGTGAAGTTAGGGTCAGTTAGGGATAGTTTTGGGACTATTGTTCTTTCAGTGTCTGTGCTGTGGAGGTGGACATAGTAAACGTGGAATATATTGTGAAATCTAACTTGAATTGTTCAAACTATACTGTGTATTTTGCTTGTCCTTATTCCTGTTCTTTTACCATTAACTTGCCTTTATTAACCTATAGTAAATACATTTTTCTTAACTTGACCACCCCGTGTGCGTCCTTTCTGGTTGCGGAGACCAAACCACCTGCCTTGCTCTCGGTTCACAAATGTAACCCATCGGCCCTCCGCGATTACATTGCGGGGGTCCGATGACGTCACAGACTAATCATAATACTGTATATACAGTAAGTGATTACTTTATTAGAAACACTTGCCCTCTCATGATTTTAGCTTTGCTGCATGGAAATCAGACACATGCATCTGTAATGTAGCATAAAATCAATTGAGAAAGTTTTGAGTGGATCAGTTTCAGTGTGTATTCACATGACAATGGGAAAATCAAGCAATCGAAGCAACTTCAAATAAGGTATGGTTATTAGTGTTAGGCTAGTCGAAGCCAATATTTCAAAAACTGCGAGCCTTGTGGAGTTTTCACCTGCAACAGTATTGAGAGTATATAAAAAATAGTGTAAATAAAGAAAACAAAAAACATCCAGCAAAAAGGAAAGCTGTGGATATAAAAATGTGTTTATTAAAAATTTGGTCAAAGGAAGATGTCAAGAATCATTCTGACAAACAGCTGGTGCTCAGCCAAGTAAACTGCACCCAAATACAAAGCTGGTACTCCAACTAAGACTGGGCTTACATGGCCATAAGCTTAAAATGCCGTGGGCTCCCGCAGCATTTCACATCTGTGAACCTGGCCTTGACACTGCATACGGCTGGTAAATTGTACTGTGCATGACTGCATACCCATGCAGGCGGTCATGCGCAGTACACCGGTTTTTATTTGTTTTTATTTCCTGTTGCTTAGTGATGACGTGTATACCCGCAGCCCTTACGCAATATAACTGCGTATGGACTGTAGGTATATACGCAACAATAGAGAGTAACGGGTCCTGTCTCACATATATATGTGGCAAAATAGAACATGCTGCGTTCTATTCTGAACTCGCGGATTACACAAGTCTGACATGCTAATGTGAGTGCAACTGATTGCCTGCGAGCTACTGTGTATCACATGGGCATACAGAGCCTGCGTAATAAGCAGTTTCAATACAGTCATGTGAGCCTGGCCTAACATGTTTTAATTCATAACTCGTTATTTCTCAGCATGCATGGGGTATAACAACAGATGACCAGTTTGAGTGTCATCATGGTCTACGAGAAAAAGAAAGACAAGACTGCAGTAAGCAAAAGAGCACAAAACTTGAATCACAAAGCGGTTGAAAAACATCGCCCACTAAACAGCGTGAATCGATAAACCCTTCGTGCCAGCTATTCAAAGTACATCAGCACCTCCATCTACTTTGCGGCTAATCCAAGATGCTATCCTATCCACATGGGCCAATATTCCTGCAGAATAATTTCAGCATTTGGTCGAACCTATACTACAACAATCTGCTGTTCTCAAGGCCAAAGAAGATCCAACACTCTTCTAGATGGTGTCTCTCATAAACTGGTGATTCAGTACAATCTGCCTATAATTGTTCACTTTGGGGATATGCAACCCTCTATAAGGCAAGATGCAATGCACTGTGTATACTGAAACATTTTTTATCATAACCAGAATTACATTTTTACTACAGCAGCTCTTCTGTGAGATTAGACTCGATTGGAAAGCCTTTGCTTCGGCATACATTAAGGCCTCATATACACAACTGGGTTGGATTCCAAATGTGGGATCCCGCAGCGGAATCCGACCCTGTGCACGGCCGGTGACCCTTGCATTGTCCAGATCTTTCTCCCGTGCTGCGGACGTGCCGACTGGCACACTGGGGCACTTGCACAGTACAGATTTGACCGCACTGTCTCTAGGCGAAGATGTGGATCTCATGGCCTTTCCGCAATGATGATTGAGGAAGGGCCACTGGATAGACGACTTCTATTGACTTCAATGGAAGCCGTCCGTGCATAGCCCTCACGCAAATAGAGCATGTTGTGATTTTTTTCCCCGTGTGCAAAAAATTACAATTGATTTCCGCTTGTGGTCAGTTATCCTGTGTCAGGTATTTGGTGCGGAATCCGGAGGCGGATGCTCGCTTCGGATTCTGCAATGCAAATCCGGCCGTGTGCATTTGGACTTACAAACCTTGGGTGATGTTGACGCTGTCGCTAGTTCATTTCTTGCCTCTCCTTGGACCACTTTTGGTAGGTAGAAACCACTGCATGCTAGAGACAACCTTGCTGTTTTAGAGATGTTGAGATTGAGTTGCCTAGTCATCACAATTGATAGTTCACTTACTGCTTAATATGCCCATCCTCTGACAGGTGGCATTATCATAACATAATTAATATTATTAACCTTACCTGTAGGTGATTTTTCTGTTTGCTGTCCTCCATCTAATAACTGCCATAGGAGCATTTTCTGCATAATGTTCTCTATGAACATATTGTAATAAGTGGTCAATTATGGCTGGTTAAGGCAGCAAGCAATGTAAATAGAACCTCAAGTAACGGTAAATACCTGCTGATTATGACCTAATGTACTGCCTGTATTTATGTTTCAGTGAACTTAAAGCTGTTGTATTTGTTAATGATCAGAGATTGCTGCTGTTTTGTTTGGACAATTATGAATTGAGAAGACAACTAGCAGAACGGGCTTGAATCCCGGCACTCTATTCTTCTAATCCTTACTGAGCCTAATTAGAGTCTTAGAAATATATTGCCCTTGCTTTGCTTTATGTATGCACAAAGCATTTAGCAGGTAATTAGAGGAAAAAAAACCTCACTGGTAGGAAAGGTAATTTCTTATTTGTCTGTCACAGAAGGGATTTGCTTTATTTGTGCTCTTAACTCTTCAGAGTTTTTCCTGCAGTAAACGAACAGCATGTAATGAGCAACATGTAATTAGCAGTGGCTCAGCTCGATGAAGTTAAGAACTCTTGACAAGTATATTTTTCTTTGACCAATGTGCATACACTAAGTATATTTATTTCTAAAGCTGACAATAGAAGTTTTGTTGGTTTAGTGCAAAAAAAAACATTCGTGCCCACAGTTTTTTTTGTAATACATAATAAAAACTACCATATATACTCGAGTATTAGCCGACCCGAGTATAAGCCAAGTCAATAAGTTTTACCACAAAAAACTGGTAAAACTTACTGACTCGAGTATAAGCCTAGCTATACTCTAGTATATATTAGGTGAAAAAACCCCGCAATACTCACCTCTCAGCCTGCATCTGTGTCCCCGGCGCAATGGTCTCCTCAGAGGTGCGGCAAGCTACTTGAGACTTTTCCCCACTGTCATCTCCCTGCTCGGCTTTAAATTCCCCTGCTGTCAGTGCTGTGTAACTTAGCGCTCTGATTGGATCAAGCACCTGCAAATCACAGCCGGTGCTCAATAAACCAATCACAGCCATTCAGTTATGTCATTCACTGAATGGTTGTGAATGATCAAGTGCTGGGTGCTTAGTTACACAGCACTGCCGGCGGAGGAATTCAAAGCCGAGCAGGGAGATGATAGCAGGAAGAAGTCTCAAGCAGCTTGCCACACCGCCGGGGAGACCATCACATCGGGGACACAGACGCTGGCTGAGAGGTGAGTCTTGTGGGGGTTTTTTGTTCATTTTTTTTTACCTCGAGTACAAGCTGAGGGGTCTTTTTCAGCACAAAAAAAATGTGCTGGAAAAACTTGGCTTATAGGCCGCCTGCAGACGAGCGGAAATCCCGCCGCTGGATTTCCCGCGGGATTTCCGCCGCTGAAAGTCTGCATAGGAGTGCATTACAATACGCACTCCTATGCAGACGGCCGCGGTTTGGCCGCGCGAAATCTCGCGCGGCAAACAAACCGCGGCATGTTCTAATTTCCTGCGGGGCACGCACTCACCTGGCCGCCGGCTCCGGTCTGCGCATGCGCCGGCTGCGCGGCAGCCGGCACATCAAAGAGCCGGGGCCGCCAGGCGCGGGTGAGTACGCGCTCGTCCCTGCAGGCTCTGGGGTCGGATCGCGCGGCGAGATTTCTCGCTGCCGGATCCGACCCGCTCGTCTGCAGGCGGCCATACTCGAGTATATACGGTATGTTTAAGGAAAACTGCATTTGAGCTTCGATTTACAACATTTCATAGTTAAAAGGAACATAAGTGTTTAATAATTTTGTAAAAATCTATTTTATTTCTTAGAATTATTTTACACTAATCAATTTCTTCAAGATTATGAGTAATGATCAATGACATTGGCGTTCATTTGTCTTGTCTTCACACAGGCCAATTCAGACTCTATTAGGGAATGAATGATCATTCATGTAATTGTTTGTCCCCATAGGTTTTGATCATTATTGGCAGCACATTTCCTTTTGCCCTCGTTCAGATGAGTGTTGTTTTAGCACAGTTTGGCGCGTGAAAGGTCGCGGCTATACTGCACTGAGATCACATGAATGGGTGACTTCCAGCTATTTTAATTAGCCTGTTTACACGATCGGAGGTGCGTGGTGCGCGTTAATCAGCTCCAAAAGGAGTCTACGGAAAGTACTCACTAAGATAGGTCAGATCCTATTTTTTCTCGGACCATAGACCTTAGATGCGAGCTTTGCAGTCGCATGTCCTATCTTTGATTGGTGCGAGTATTTAGCGCATCTAAAATTCCGTCATGTGAACGCTTCTACAGAAAACCATCAGTTCTTATGACAAAACAAGGAGTGGATCCCTAAATTAAAGAATTCAAGTGCTTTCTTTATACTTTTTGTCCTTTCGAGGTCTACTCTAGGTTTAGTCTACTGCTCCCAACCATCTTTTTCATTCCTTACCATACTTCTGTATACCTCCGACTGCAGATTGTCATTTTTTATGTCTGATTCTGCACTACAGAAACATAAAATGCGACAGATAAAATAGTCCCATGTTCCAACGGAGGCCATATTATAGAAGCATTCTCTACTAGGAGACTCCAAGCGCTCTTCTGCACACTTGAGGCCTTCAAGCATTGCTATTTGATACCATGTCTAACACTAGAATGACACTGAATTCTTGTCTGTTTCCAAGGAAAACTGACAGAATCTTTGAGAGCAGCTATTTATATGAAATTAAGATAATGACATGCAGTAAAAATAAATGACACAAAAATACCATTTCAATAGCAAGACAAAATCATGGCAAGACAGTAAATCTGTCTCATGACTAAAAATGTTCCTTGTATGCCTTTAATTGGATTTAATTAGATGCAAAAATGTCTTTTTAAAGCTACCTGATGTTGGTAAGCCCCTATCTTTTGCACTTTTGTCACTACAGGAGACTGCCTGAGACACAAGCATTTAGTAGAGGAGAGATGGCCAATGTCCAAAGCTGGACCAACACCCCCCCCCCCCCCCGGGGGAAAGCAGTGGATAAAATCTGCTGATATAACCCTAGATATCAGGATTTTTTTGCAAAGCTGTCCATAATATAGAAACATTTATTTCTAGATTGACAGCCATAATGAAGACGGTTATGCAAAACCTTTGTAAAATACGTCCAAATGTAATTTCATTGTTAGCTCTGGATATCAATAGACTTTGTTCTTCTTATCTTTCATCTAACAAGAGTCCATTTCTGCTGGAAGCCACAGGAAAAAAAATTGTATTTCATTATGATAAAGTTGACACATGTGCAGCACTAGACTTCTCCACACTTTAATAAACAATAAGGATGTAAGAAATAAAAAAGTAATCATATCTAAAGGGGAAATATAGTAGAGATCAATATTATCTGTCAAGCGTCTTCTGTGAAATATTCAGTCTTTTGTGTAATTAGCAGGGAAAGAAATTGCATGGAATATTTTGCTGTGCTAGTTCTGCATTCAACATAATTGACATAATTGCTCTCTTTACTGTGATATGTGTATTACTGGCTTATATTTCAAATGGCACAGCAAATAACTTTTTTTTTTCAAATCATTTTCAAGTAGCCAATTACAGAAGCTTCAAAGTAATGATATATATCCATACAGTATTTTGCTGTATAGTTTATATCATTCATTTATTTGCTAATTAAGTACATACACAACTGTACACTCATGAAAGCCCTTGAGATTTGGGCGAAATAAATACCAGATGTGCTTTCTAAATTGTAGCAATATTATTGTACGACACTGAAATATCCGTAAATTCTAAGAGATTCAGGTGTTTTCATCCCCTATCCAGAAATACTAGATTTTAATCTAATAATAAGGATATAAACTATTGGAATCATGAATGACTAATTAAGGTTATCTTCATCCCTTAACAATAGCCAAGCTGTGAATAATTATTAGGGTTTATGTACTCTGTGAACAGAGGTGTAGACTGGTTGTACTGTCTCTGTATGGCACTGTACTATAGACATAATCTCACTTGCAAACAATGCTAGGACAGGATATCTCTGGAATATGTATCAGAAAATCAGACAGAAAAAAACAACATATTTATGCCTTGATATGAACATGAGAGGAATATTACAGGAGGACATGCAAAATACATGGGGGGAACAGAAGGCATGGAACAACAGCACAATGCCTAGTACAATATGAAGTGGGCCCTTGGGCAGAACTGCAAGTGCAGTATTAATGGGTACCTAAAAGCCCATTTAGACAGGTTGAGTGTCGGGCAAACGATGCCCGACACTTGTTCCCGCACACACTAGCTCCCGTGCACCTGCACGTGAGCTAGTATCGCTGGCTCACACCGGGAAGGCTGCAGGAGATTTCTCTCCTTGTGCTCCCCTGCCCCTCTCCATTGAGTTGACATAGCGGCAGTTCAGTACTGAACGGCTGCTCTTTACACTGAGCGATCAGCTCATCACCCATCATTTATGGAAGTACAGTGCAGGTAGTATTACAGGGTAACTGGGGTAGCACAGTAGACAATATACTACAGGATGTATCTGAAGAATATTATTGGGGGAAGCAGCAACCAATCTGAAGATTTGCAGGAGTTTATGGTACACACGATCTCTAGCAATTCTTGAGACTAATTACTACTAGTATGTCTTGTTTATTATTTAGCAATAGATTTAGATACAGTATGTCATAACTTCTCATAAGGGTTATTTGTGAGGTCTCATGTCCACGGGGAAAATCAGGCCCACGCGGATTTCTGCTGCGGATGCACTATAATTTTTTTTTTTCATGTTACAAAGTCACATAACTAGATGGCAAGTGAAAGCAAAAAAATGTTGATCCTGTAAAAAGAAAGGATAGTATATTGTCAAAGCCACAAGTACTAAAGTGGTTTTCTGGTATATAGAAACATTGGTGGTGGAGAAGTGACAGATATAAAAAGAAAAACAATGCTTGCCTCCCAGCTACCCAGTCACTGCTCCTGTCCTCCAGTGTCTTGTTTACTCGCTCTACAGTAGTCACATGGGTTGTTTAGCCATGTGACTACTGCAGTGAATAGGAAGCCCAACAGGGACACCATCAGTGACATACAGTAAACCTGCCAGGAGCTTCTGCAATTGAATCCCAGGTTTATGGGATGTCACTGGGTCTTCCATTCTAGTGACATCACCAACAGATGTCATGGTGCTAGAGCATCAAAGTGGTGCTCCGATGCCATGTTGAGTATATAAATTATATATAGTTTTGGGCACCCAAAAATATATAATAAAAAAATAACTTAAATATTGCTTAAAACTGTTATAAAAAAAGAAGGTTCTTATATAAGATATATTTACAATTTATTTAATATTGAACATGTAAGTGCGAAAGACTGTTTTATAGTGCAATATTTCTAAGAGGGGTGCTGTTCCCATATCTTTAATACAGAAACTAAGAATTACCAGTTATATGTGGCACCTCTTGGAATTTATTTATCTATATATATTTAAAGAATAATTTTTGTAGGCAAGTCCATTTTAAAATATGTTGATTTTGGAGATGTAGATTTTAGAGCCATTAATCCAAGATTGTATGAGGCTTAGCAGAATGTCTTAGTTCCAAGTGATATAGTTCTTCTAATCTAGTGATTAGGGACATTTTCCTCTTCCAGTGATGGGGTTGTTTTGCGCCACTATAAAAGTATTATAGCTTTGGATGACAAGATGAAGAAAAAAATATGTTATAACTACCTTGGTCCTGGGGAACTATGTTTAAGAATAATAATGTCACTGTTATGGGAGACGAAAGAGGGCTGAGACATTTAATTTGTTCATGAACTTTTGTGCAAAATGGTTTTATAATGTCACATCCCCACCAAATATTTAGGTACACTACTGGTCAAAAGTTTTAGAACAACTCAATTTTTCCAGTTTATATTGATATTTACACAATTTAATGTCTCAAATATAATTTGAAATGAAGGCATGGAATACATAAACACGTTAAGATGATTACAAATAATGGATTACGTTTGTTTCACCACATTATATCTAGATTTTTGACTCTTTAAGGTAGCCACCTCTAGCTTTGCACAAACAATGCATTTATTCTGCAATTGCATTCAGATAATGTTCAGGAATTTTGTCCCAATATTGTTTCAGAAATTCCCACAAATGTACTGCACTTGTAGGTTGCTTTACTTTCACCCTTCTGTCCAGTTTATCCCAAACAAGCTCAATGGGATTTGAGTCTGGAGACTGTGCAGGCCATTTCATTCTTTGAAGCCTACCAGCTTCTTCTTGTCTTCTTAAGTAGTTTTGACATACCCTAAAAGTATGTTTTGGATCAGGGTCTGGCTGTAATATGAACCCCTGACCAACTAGGCGTACACTAGAGGGAATTACATGGTGTATCAAAATAATGCAGTAGTCCTTTTTGTCGAGTGTGCTAGTCACTCTGTGCAAGATGCAAACTTGGGGTCCAGCAAAAGATCTGCAGCCCCATGGCTGGCCTTGGGGGTGTGGTGTATGATCTGTGCAGATGCACAGGAAGCAAACCCACTTAGAGCACAGGGGCACCATCATAGCACCCCACCATCCATTTGCAGATTGCTCTTACCCACCCCCATTTTTCTCCATCTCTTCTTACTGAGCAGCTCTTGTTTTCCCATGGATCCCCACAGCTCTGGTGGTGTGCAATAGGTGGGCAGAGCTGGTCTGGCAGAAAAGTGCTGTGTAGAGTCAGGGAAGACTTGATGTGTGTGAGGAGGAGTGGAATCTGACATTTTTGGAGCAAAGAGACGGAAATTAAAGGGAATTAAATATTATTGTTTTGTTCTCCATTGATTTCAATGGACTTTTTACAAAAACTGAAATATTTATTTTTATTACCGTTCCCTTTCACTTCTGTTTTTCAAATGGAACAAGTTTTTAACTTACTTTTGAACCTTTGAATCATTTCACGTTATTTTCTGGAATTATTATTTGACTTGAACTGTGTTAATGTAAAAAATAACTGTAAAAATTGAGGTGTTCTAAAACTTTTGAATGGCATTGTAAGTCTGTTCTTGTGATAAGTATCTCCGACATGTGTGGTCTGTTTTATTTAGTATATTAGAGGGCTTGTAATATCTTGTTGTTAGTTTATAGTTCATTTATGTACATTTATATGTCACAGTAGGGTTCAGTTAAGTCTCTAAAACATAGCTTTTATTGAAAAACTAAATAAAAAGGAGTTTGTAACACAAAGTCCTAAACTCTAGACACAAATACACAAATAAATAAAAAACTGCACCCCTATGTCAAATGAGGGGAAAGCAGTATATACGTTGCCTAGGAACCGATATTTTCTCCCAACGGAATTAAAGTTTCTATTTTTGTTCTCCGTGGTATATATCCTAGAGCTAGTTGGATAGGCTCGTTAAGAATGGTGTTCCAGCTTGTATAGACAGCTATAGATATTCAATAGATGGGGGACTTGTATCCGCTTTTTAGAGCACGTGCGTTATTCCTCCCAAATAGAGAAAGATGCATAGACTGTCAAACAATGCCGTAGGTGAGAGAATATTCACGCTACTTTGGCTAGTTTCAGAAAAATCCGATATAAAGCTGATATCAGAATGCTGTAGCTTGCCAACGTTTTTTGCGAGTTGTAGCCACCAAAACAAAAGTTATAATGCAGTACACCAAACTGCCAGCTCAATTATTTTGTAGGTTCAAAAAAATCAGTGGTTCAACGCGTTTCCGCTACCTGTTACGTAGCCTCATCAGGAACCATAAGAGAGTTTTTACAAACAAATCAGCTTCCAGCTAAACGGTTAATCCCCAAATTGGGATATTATAACCTTTTAGGAGGAGGGAGGTAGATAATCCTATCACTAGGTAGATCAAGGTAAATGAACCCAGTTTCCCCCCAGGAAAAATAGCTTCCAGCTAAACGGTTAGTCCCCAGATTGAGAAATCATAACCTTTAGAGAGAGGGAGGTAGACAATTCTATCACTAGGTAGTTCAAGATAAATACACCCAGTTTCCCCCCAAAGATAGCAGGAACAAAAACAAAAAAAAAGGCAGCAGCACCAGCCTCTGTGGTAGCCGCCAGTCTACCACAGAGGCTGGTGCTGCTGCCTTTTTTTTGTTTTTGTTCCTGCTATCTTTGGGGGGAAACTGGGTGTATTTATCTTGAACTACCTAGTGATAGAATTGTCTACCTCCCTCTCTCTAAAGGTTATGATTTCTCAATCTGGGGACTAACCGTTTAGCTGGAAGCTATTTTTCCTGGGGGGAAACTGGGTTCATTTACCTTGATCTACCTAGTGATAGGATTATCTACCTCCCTCCTCCTAAAAGGTTATAATATCCCAATTTGGGGATTAACCGTTTAGCTGGAAGCTGATTTGTTTGTAAAAACTCTCTTATGGTTCCTGATGAGGCTACGTAACAGGTAGCGGAAACGCGTTGAACCACTGATTTTTTTGAACCTACAAAATAATTGAGCTGGCAGTTTGGTGTACTGCATTATAACTTTTGTTTTGGTGGCTACAACTCGCAAAAAACGTTGGCAAGCTACAGCATTCTGATATCAGCTTTATATCGGATTTTTCTGAAACTAGCCAAAGTAGCGTGAATATTCTCTCACCTACGGCATTGTTTGACAGTCTATGCATCTTTCTCTATTTGGGAGGAATAACGCACGTGCTCTAAAAAGCGGATACAAGTCCCCCATCTATTGAATATCTATAGCTGTCTATACAAGCTGGAACACCATTCTTAACGAGCCTATCCAACTAGCTCTAGGATATATACCATGGAGAACAAAAATAGAAACTTTAATTCCGTTGGGAGAAAATATCGGTTCCTAGGCAACGTATATACTGCTTTCCCCTCATTTGACATAGGGGTGCAGTTTTTTATTTATTTGTGTATTTGTGTCTAGAGTTTAGGACTTTGTGTTACAAACTCCTTTTTATTTAGTTTTTCAATAAAAGCTATGTTTTAGAGACTTAACTGAACCCTACTGTGACATATCCATTTTTTCATCGAGGTGTTCGTCCTGCAACTGTGAAACATTTATGTACATTTAGTATGTATATAAAAGCCTTTGAAGAGGGTGAATCTGTTGCATTTATACTAATACAGTGCATTTTCATGAAGCATTTCCATTATTAAACTATAGCAATGTTATATTTGGGTTTTGGCAGGAATACACTGCAAGTCTATAAGCATGTTAAAATAAGATTTCATCAATTCCCAAACATTTTAGCACACAGTTTAAAATTCAGATGTTTGTTGAAAAATTTCCATTTCTGCTCAAGAACTGAAATTGAACTATTGTGTATTACCACACGAGGCACAATTTACACTATGGATTTTGCAGCAAAAAATATGATTTGGATTCACTTCTCTTATTGAAGGGGATAAAATCTGTGAAGAAATTTGCAGCATAAATTTGTTTGCTACGGATTTAAAATCCACACTGCAAGTCAATGTCCATGCAGTTTACACATGAACATTGTTCAGTAGCATGTGAATGAGATTTGTTAAAACATCATGCACTTTGCATCTACTGTATACACCGCAAGCTTTGCACACCACTTTTTGTGAAAAATTGACAATTTATGAAATCCAATGGAAACATACCCTTAATCTGTTGAAAGAACTATGAAAATAAAAGACCTAGGCCAGAGTTACATGACTGTGTTTGTGCAGGTTCTTTCACACCCAAAAATTGCAATAATATGCCCAGACACGTGCGCAACACAAAAATTATGTACCTTTTCAAACCTCGTTCATGCACAAATACATAGTAACATAGTGTGTAAGGTCGAATGAAGACAATGTCCATCTAGTTCAGCCTGTTTATCCTCCGATGTTGTTGATCCAGAGGAAGGCAAAACACCTGAAGAGGCAGGAGCCAATTAGCCCATTTGGGGGAAAATTCCTTCCCGACTCCCTAATGGCAATCAGACTAATCCCTAGATCATCCCCTAATAGATTTATATCCTGTAATATGCTTCCGCTCTAGAAAGACATCAAGTCCCCTTTTAAACTCCTCTGTGGATTTTGCCATCACGCTGCATTGCAGCACGCGTTTTTGCGCATACGCTCATGTGACTCTGCCCTCAATGGATTGGTATTTTTTCTCCTTGTCAGAGTGAATTACGGGTAATGCTTGGATTTGCTGAATGGGTGCATATTTGGCTAATTATTAGTAGAGCGTTACCTTTTTAAAATGGCACACTACATAATCTATGTCCAGATGTACAGACATAAACAAGGAAAAGACAATTCACTACTGTATATAAAAATTTCCCTGTAGACAAAAAGGCTCTAAGGGCTTAGTCACACGGGTGCATCGGTGCCTGCACACGGGTGCCGATGCACCCATGTGACTGAGCCTTTAGTGCAGGAAGAAGACGGCCGCACTTCAGGACGGACGACTCTCCAAAGCGCCGAAGAAAGAACCCATGACCAGCAATGAAGCCGGTCACATGTTCTTTCTTACGGCGCTGCAGAGAAATGTCTGTCCTGAAGTGCGGCCGTCTTCTTCCTGCAGTAACACGGGCGCTGATGCGCCTGTGTGACTAAGACCTAATACCCCATTCCTAACCTAAAAAATAAACTTTATTGAAATACTGAATACACAGTACTAAACTAAGGGCATTTTTATAATACAGCGTCCTCAGACCAGCAACTAGATGGTAATGACTCCACTAACACTTAGTGTAAAACTAAGCTATAGTCCTCTTTGATTGCGGTCCAATAAAATACCTTAAGGTCTAATGTGATTTAATAGGATCAACAGAGAATAATAAACTCTGTAGACAAGGAGCCTAAATTAAAGTCTAATTGCTGGCCCCTACCCCCTGAAGATGCCTGTGTGTTATAAAAAGTTTGTGTGTGGGGTGAGGGGGGCGAAGTTTTATATTTTAAATTGCATTAGACTCATGATCAGCCTATTTTAGATCCCTCGTCTTGGGTTTGGCTAAAAATGACACCGAAAAACTGCATATCTAATATACTATAAAAAAAAGCCTGCGGGCTTTTTCTTGCACCACGCTTTGACCCCTTTATGTGACCTTTGGTGGATGATTTTGGTATCATTAGATTTATGAAATCCCCACCACCGCCGTAAAATCATAAAATTTGAGTTTGATACATTGAGCGACTGTCAGGCGAGATCAAAGTTCCTATGTTAAGTCTAGCAGCTTTAGCCAACAGCGACACTAGGGAGAGCCAATTGCTGCTGAGAGACGTTCATATCAAGTGCTTACAAGTTTGACTGTTGCAATGTCCCCAAAATGCGGTAGACCAAGCCAGGGACAGCGAATAGTTCAAGCCAAATCCTTTGCTCGACAGTCCTTAAAACATTTACAACAATTTTTCCAAACATATTATGTTCGTGTAGCGAACATTGGGTCAATCTAGTAACAAAAAAATGTGCTGTAATGTAAAAGGCTTCTAGTCTGTAAACATATGCTACTAGTTACTTTTTAATAGACATATATGCTTGGCCGGTTTAATCCTAGGCATCATTTTCACAATACTGAATACATATAATGCATCTCCAAACCAAAAGAAAGTTATATTATTTACACAGTGTCTTTGCTTCTGCCACCCACCGTCTTGGATTTCCAACTTATATGCAGAAAACTGCATGAATCAAAAACCGCAGTGGTAATGCTTTTCTATGCAGTTAAAATGACTCGCAGGGACAGCAACCTAGTGAAATGGAGACCAAAGTGTTTTTGTCTCACATATTAAACTCTATAGTTATGACCTGCTTCTATCTAGGTTTCTGTTTCTATGTAGTTTCTGTGTAGAAGATGAAAGCAGAAGATGGAGAAGGGAGGCAAAGATGCTGTGCAAAAGTAGCCTAACATGTGCATTAATCATGGAAGTCAGTGGCAGAAAGATCCAAATACATTGGTATACAGGATAATTGCAAATGATCTTCCTGATTTGAAACACTCGTCACACACGTTTAATGACACTCAGATATGTTAATTTGATATCAGTGAAAACAGAAATTCAGAAATTTTCATTTAGCAAAATTGTTCAACAGTAAAATGTCATGTTTTTTGGATCAGAATTCCTCTTGTAGATTTTTCCCATTGACAGGGCAAATTTTAAATATGGATCCATGCCAAAAATTGTGGCAAAAACATGGCTTTTGGCACAGTTTTTAAGGTGGAATTCACCACAGAAAACTCTGCAATGAATTCTGCCATATGAACATATATTTATTGTTATACAGTTTTGCTAAATGAGACCCAAAATGTTTTATTCTGCTGTCCTTGTTGCTCGGAGGATATAAGACAAAATAGCTGTCAACAAAGACAGGAAAGTTTTGTGTCTTTGACTTTCATATCTTCCAGTCTTTTCATAGTGTGCAACATAATTTTTGAACAAAGTTTGGTGAAGATAAACCCAGTGGGTAAACAATTTGCAAGTGGTACTCTGCTCTGTCTCTTCCTGTTAATCCCCTATAGCTCCACTCTCTCTCCCTGCTATGGGGGATTAACCCATAGCCCCGTTCTTTCTGTCCCTACTATGGGTTAATCCCCATAGCCCTTCTCTGTCTCCCTGCTATGGAGGATTAACCCATAGCCCCACGCTCTCCCTCTGCTATGGGGCTCCCCGAGGGATATCCACATAGAGCAGAGAGAGTGGGTGAGGCTACATGGCATCTCACAGGGATTGCCATAGCAAAAATAGAGGTGGTGCCGCTAGAGGGGCGTGGTTAGGGGCAGTCCCTCTAGCCACACCCACTCTTCCCAGGCTCTCAGGGAAGCCCTCAGGGAAAGCCCTGTAACCCCACCCCCTCTCTCTGCCTGCTATAGACAAATCCCTTGGGGAGAGAGTTCCTCTACTGCCCCCCCCCCCCCACTGCTGGGGAGTGGCCCAGCAGTGGGGCTGGAGGAATACTCTGCTGCTTCCAGCAGGACATTTAAAACATGCTGCCCAGAAGCTCATTTTAAATGTCCAATTGTACATTTCTGTTAGTCCCCGTGGGGTTTAAGGGAACCCTTAGGGAGTCCCCTCATCCCCGTGAGGACTAACAGGTGTTTAAAGCGGGATATTTAAAATGTGCTTCTGGGAAGCACATCTTAAATGTTCTGCTGTAAGCAGTGGGGAATCTTCTTTTCTTGCACAGGAGTCTCCATAAACTCCTGCTCCCATAGGAGTCAATGGAAAATCCTGTGCAGCTCACACCAAAGGTCAGGTCCCATCTTTTTGCCCACCACGGACCTTATATGCGGGCATTGTAGCCACGCATGCCCTATCTTTGTTAGCTGCACTAATACAGTGTATCTAACAATTGTTCATGTGAATGCTTCTATAGGAGCCTATTGCTTCCTATAAAAGCATTTTCTGTGCGTACGTCTTATGTGTTAAAACAACGCTCGTCTGAATGAGGCCTAAATGTGAGTTATGGGTGTTTTAAGTTGGGCAGATCATTTGAAATAACCCTGTATATTTACATACACTTTCAGTGTATTTGGATCCAAATCTACAGTTTATATGCACAGTATCATTTTAAACCAGATGGGAAAACACTGACATGGAGATATTAGTTAAAATGAAGTATAGCAACCAGTGCCAAGCAACTGCTGCCAAAGCAAATAAGATCATAGCACACATTAAATGGGATGTAGATGTACATGATGAGAACATTGTTCTACTACTTTACAAATAACTAGTCATTCTGCATGTGGAACATTTTATGTTTTGGGCACTTGTGTATAGACACTGGAGAGCTAGAACAATCAGAATAGAAATGTAAAGACTGAACTACTCAAAAGTGGAGTGGTATAAAAGACAACTTAGGGGTGACCTGTGTATTAACATATCAATAATATATACAGAGATCTGTCTAATGATCTATCTATACCCAGAACAGTAACTATAAGGAGGGCATCCACTATGTCAGGTGAAAATATAGTTTCTATATGAACATAAAAGGGGATTCTTTACTGTAAGAGCAAATGAAAATGCAAAGGAAAAGCAATCCCGCGCTCAGAGGGTCTATCCTGTTAATGATATTATATTATGAAAAGAAAATGATTCAAACAAACTTACTTCAAGGGAGGGTCTATGGCAAGTGTAGCCCCTCCCTATGTCCCAGGAGGCTTATAGTCAGAAGTTGGTGTGTCAGTTTCAATGGATCCACTTAGACTTAGATGATGTTTAATACTAATAATGACTGTAAGAGCAGAGAGACTAAGGAACTTTTGGTTTGAGGAAGATGCAATTGTTAATTTATTGAAAAAGTTCAAAAGGGGCTTTGATATCTTAATTGAAAGTAATAATATTGCAAGTTACAATTACTAGATTACAGTAGATAGGAATTTGATTCTAGGATGTACAGTATTCTGCTTGCTATATTTGGGTTATTTCCCCTAAAATTAGGGAAACTTGCTTCTGTCCCAGGGTTTTTTGTCTTCCTCTGGATCAATATTGCAAGAGAATAAAGTCTATTACATGGCCTATTTTCAACCTTACGATATACACTACCGTTCAAAAGTTTGGGGTAACATTGAAATGTCCTTATTTTTGAAGGAAAAGCACTGTACTTTTCAATGAAGATAACTTTAAACTAGTCCTAACTTTAAACAAATGCACTGTATACATTGCTAATGTGGTAAATGACTATTCTAGCTGCAATTTTTTTGCTGTTTTTTTGTGCAATATCTACAAAGGTGTATAGAGGCCCATTTCCAGCAACTATCACTCCAGTGTTCTAATGGTACAATGTGTTTGCTCATTGGCTCAGAAGGCTAATTGATGATTAGAAAACCCTTGTGCAATCATGTTCACACATCTGAAAACAGTCTAGCTCGTTACAGAAGCTACAAAACTGACCTTCCTGTGAGCAGATTGAGTTTCTGGAGCATCACATTTGTGGGGTCAATTAAACGCTCAAAATGGCCAGAAAAAGAGAACTTTCATCTGAAACTCGACAGTCTATTCCTGTTCTTAGAAATGAAGGCTATTCCATGCGAGAAATTGCTAAGAAATTGAAGATTTCCTACAACGGTGTGTACTACTCCCTTCAGAGGACAGCACAAACAGGCTCTAACCAGAGTAGAAAAAGAAGTGGGAGGCCGCGTTGCACAACTAAGCAAGAAGATAAGCACATTAGAGTCTCTAGTTTGAGAAACAGACGCCTCACAGGTACCCAACTGGCATCTTCATTAAATAGTACCCGCAAAACACCAGTGTCAACATCTACAGTGAAGAGGCGGCTGCGGGATTTTGGGCTTCAGGGCAGAGTGGCAAAGAAAAAGCCATATCTGAGACTGGCCAATAAAAGAAAAAGATTAAGATGGGCAAAAGAACACAGACATTGGACAGAGGAAGACTGGAAAATAGTGTTGTGGACGGATGAATCCAAGTTTGAGGTGTTTGGATCACAAAGAAGAACGTTTGTGAGACGCAGAACAAATGAAAAGATGCTGGAAGAATGCCTGACGCCATCTGTTAAGCATGGTGGAGGTAATGTGATGGTCTGGGGTTGCTTTGGTGCTGTAAGGTGGGAGATTTGTACAGGGTAAAAGGGATTCTGAATAAGGAAGGCTATCACTCCATTTTGCAACGCCATGCCATACCCAGTGGACAGCGCTTGATTGGAACCAATTTCATCCTACAACAGGACAATGACCCTAAACACACCTCCAAATTGTGCAAGAACTATTTACAGCAGAAGCAGGCAGCTGGTATTCTATCGGTAATGGAGTGGCCAGCGCAGTCACCAGATCTGAACCCCATTGAGCTGTTGTGGGAGCAGCTTGACCGTATGGTACGCCAGAAGTGCCCATCCAACCAATCCAACTTGTGGGAGATGCTTCTAGAAGCGTGGGGTGCAATTTCTCAAGCTTACCTCAACAAATTAACAGCTAGAATGTCAAAGGTGTGGAATGCTGTAATTGCTGCAAAAGGAGGATTCTTTGACGAAAGCAAAGTTTGATGTAAAAACAATGTTATTTCAAATACAAATCATTATTTCTAACCTTGTCAATGTCTTGACTCTATTTTCTATTCATTTCACAACGCATGGTGGTGAATAAGTGTGACTTTTCATGGAAAACACAAAATTGTTTGGGTGACCCCAAACTTTTGAACGGTAGTGTAGCTGTAATACTGTACCTATTAACTTTGGTGGGGCTCTATGGTGGCTCTACTATAGCACCATATACCTTCCACTTTATAGTGGTCAAGTCTTGTGTGCTTCCTGTGGATTTTTGTGGGGACAGAATGAAGACTTGAATGAAATTTTTATGGACACTAATCTTTTTTTAATTTTTGCATTACTATAAGCGCTTTTTCTATGTTTTCAATGTGAGTTTAGTGGTCTGAACTTGTTTTCAAATTTCACAAGGAGGTGTTTTCTCTCATAAACTATATGAATTCTACAAAAAAATCTTGGTAAGTTCCATGGGCATTGCTTATAGAGGAGAAGATCTCTGTAATATGATGCCATATAGTAGTAGCCTATTAACCCACTTAGGACCAAGCACCGTAAATTTACGGTGCTTGGTCCTGGGCTTTAATCACAGACGATAGTAAAAACACAGATAAAAAAGGAGGGTGTAACAAGACCCAGAGAGAGTGGTAAAATAGTTCTGGAGTAAAAAGTGTTTCAAATGATGGAGGTGCTGCAAACTAGATGATGCTCCACCAAGGTTGGTGTGAAGGTGCAAACTCTAAGCTAGTAGAAGATTAAGGTCCAATATGTGATAGTGACAGCACTTGTTTTTTATTTAACAAAAGAAAAAAACAGCAAGTGAAAACGTGTTTCGGGGCACGCCCCTTCGTTAGTTTAGCTGGATTAATCACGACAAGATGCCTGGCGATGATACAATTCCAAAGGTTTTTGGATGTGCCAGAAGTTCTCTATGTGGCAGGGAGACAGGTAGGATTAAAGCTTCTGCAATCAATCAGAAGCAGGTTGGTTTGTCAGCTGTTAGTCATAGCTGATAATCCGGAGGAGGAGGGAGAAGTGGTTTTTAGCCCTTTCTGCCCCTTCCTTTCTTTAGTATACAGCACTCAATGAGTTCTATATACTAAAGAGTGAAAGTGGAAGTGTTTCTTCCACTATGCAAGCTGGCGGTTACGTGACCGCCGGGATCCCTTGGCAAAGCAGAGCTACAGGGTTTCAGCAGCCAGGGACTATTGTCACTACAGGGGGAAGTTTTCACCTGTAACTGGGGCTCCTATGGATGCCCCAGTTACAGTAAAAATATGCCAAATAATAATAATTTAAAAAAAAACATGTGAATGACCCCCAGAGGTCTTATATGATGTCATGGGGGACATAGATAGTAAAAAAAAAATAATTACATACATAAGTAAAACAAAATTACAGAATAAAATTAAAATATATACATAAGAAAGAAAATAATCAAAACCGTCACTGTATGTTCCCTGTAATCCAAAACCATACATATTATATATCAAAACATCCAAAACAAAATGAGGAACCCATCCCAGTTCTTTATTTTAGTGTAAATATACTAATTAAAAAAAACTACAAATATTAAAAAAAATTATTTTTTTAACGTTTTACCCCCCAATAAAACTAAAAAAATGGAAAAAAGTCAGTGAAAAAGATGTTTAAAAATTAGCCCTATATGTCCCAGGAAAAAAAACGCAGCAAAAATAATTTTGGTAGCTGAAGAAAAAAAATAGAACAGTTAAACCACGACATGGGTAAAATCCCTCAAAAGTGTCTGGTCCTCAAAGTACAAAGCAGCCTGGTCCTTAAGCGGTTAAAGTAATTCCTATACATTATGTGTTACTCCACTTACATGCCTCCTAAATATTTAGTAAATTTATACTAGTATGAATGTAAGCAAACATATGGCTGTGTATGTGTGACAGAATCCTCAGACTTGTTTGGCTGTACTTCACCCAATAAACAATTGTGGAGGAATTTATGAAAGGGCCACTCCAGTGATTTTTAAAAAATCTTTTCATTTAGTATGTAGCTTATTCCCCAGTATATAAAAATGGGCCAGTGTTACCTTGGTTAGTTATTCCTTTCTATCTCAATCTCCTGGTCTTTTTCTCCTTAGGTGGTCGTGTGATCTTATTTCATTTTTAGAACATTATTTGTACTAACATTTTAAAAGGGGGGTGACTACATAGTATGCTGACATAAATATTATATGCATGTTTGTTATACATGTATTGTATATAGGAGAACAATACATGTGGTAAAGTAGATAGATAGATAGATAGATAGATAGATAGATAGATAGATAGATAGATAGATAGATAGATAGGAGATAGATAGATAGCAGATGGATAGATGGATAACAGATAGATAGAAAGATAGCAGCTGAATAGATAGATAGATAGATAGATAGATAGATAGATAGATAGATAGATAGCAGATGGATAGATGGATAACAGATAGATAGAAAGATAGCAGCTGGATAGATAGATAGATAGATAGATAGATAGATAGATAGATAGATAGATAGATAGATAGATAGATAGATATGAGGGGGATAGATAGATAGATATGAGATAGATAGATAGATAGATAGATAGATAGATAGATATGAGGGGGATAGATAGATAGATAGATAGATAGATAGATAGATAGATAGATAGATAGATAGATAGATAGATAGATAGATAGATAGATATGAAATAGAACTGAAGTAGATTTCTAGAATAATTTACATGAGTTCCTGGAATAAATGATATTTAAATCTATCTGGGCAGCCATGCTGTCTACTGACAAGCCACACCCAAAAAAGTGGAATAAGGTAGCATAAATGCAACAAGTTTCAATTTTTTTTGTGGAAGTGAGGCTTGTGCAAACAATAGAGATGTTTTTGTCATTTTCAGCATAATAAATTTGCTCTTTGGTTTCTTTTATTGGTTGGAACTCTATACTAACCTGTAGCATTTGTAGATAGCCCTCTTGGGGGTCACAAGGAAGTGATGCGACACGATGACTGTTACTCATGCATCTGACATTATTTTCTTTCAGAGAAGGAAAAATTTGCCGTATAACAGTTATTCTTCCTAGAGCACTGTGCACAAGTTCCACTATTTCAGCATCATTGATTTCCTAAGACAAAGAAAGAAAAACAGTTGGTTTAAGTGTCTGCTTGCTTATTCACATTTTGTACAACCAGAACATCACAATTCTAAGGGTACGATCTGACATGAAGCATTTCCACATCCAAAACATGTACGGATTTTGACTCAAAATCAGCAGAGTATGTGCAGCTGATTTCAGCATATAGAGCGCTCACCTCCCAATTCTTCGCACTATCAGTGCAGCTCTTCACCTGGTACCTGACAGCCTCTAGTGAATGCAGTGCCACAGGTCGGATGATGTGGAAGTACTAACGCCGGACCAGCAATGCTGCACTCAGTAGAGGCCTCAGGGTGAGGTGAGCGATGTATCTGCCAAAATCAGCGGATTTTGACTCTGTTTTGGATGTGGTAATCTTTAGAACTTGCAGTGGAAATTCAACTGCATTTTTGCACCATGTAAACATATGTTCACCTCCTAATTCTTTGCAATATCAGCAAAGCCTGTTACCCCATACCTGGCAGCCTCGGGTGAAAGCAGTGCTGCTGGTAAGATGATGCAGAAGTGGCATCATCTGACCAGCAATGCTGTGCTCACTGCAGGCCACTGGGTAATCGATGAAAGGCTGCACTGATAGTATGAGGAGTTGGGGGGGGAGCACTGTACTGTGCTTCCAAGGTGAAGTATAAATATTTTTTTTTCTACAGTTCATGGAATATTTTCAGGGTGGGTACTTATATTTCAAGCACCCCCCCCCCCCCCCCCCGAAACTCCTCGCCACACAGAGTCCCCTACCACTGCTGTCACAGAGGATTGTGAGCATCTTCCATTGATTTCAGTGGAGCTGGTTTTGCTCCCGCCGGCCCCATTGGAGACAGGATCACAGCCACGGCAGGAGATTCCTACAGCCCTTCTGGGATGGGAGGCTGTTTTTTTCCTGCAGAAACACCTCGCATCCAGGGCTTCAGAAGGATTGCGAGAGCGATATCGGGGAGTCAATCACATCCCAATATCGTTCTCGCCAGTGTGCAGGAACCCTGATGAAGAGAAAGTGCAAACCAATAGAGAATTAACACCTAATAAGCCTGCCTTCCTGGTATATAGCCTTGTGTAATTCTTCTGTGCGTCACTCAGAGATTTGGATTCTGTATGTATCCCTCCAGGTCCATGTCAACACTATAATGAATCATTGTTCACTTCCCAAAGCTATCCAGGTGTCCTATCAAATCTTGTATATGAGTAAGGGGAGCACTGTATCTGCTGAAATCAGATACAGATATAGGTTGATTTCAAGTCAATATCTGCACCAATGGTGTGGATTTTGACTCTTTTTTTGTCTGTGGAAATTTTGCGTAATTTGCCACAGAATTTTCAGCTGTAGGAATTGCTCAGCACTTCGGCCCCCTATCCTAAAAAAGGATTTATGCGTCTAAATGTGTGGAACAGGACACTTGGTTGGTGTGCATGAACTTTGCAGTTTTCTTGAAGTGACAAAGTACCTGTGCAGTTAATGTGACAAATAAAGCAAGTTACAGGGTGACATAGAAAAGAAAGTCGTTATCCTATCCATTTCATTTGATTTGTTCCCTATTGCTTTTATAGCTTTAGTATCTTTAAAACCACCTCAATCCTTAATACAGAAGAAGCTCTGTAAATGTCACTGTTGATGTGTACAAGCCTCAGGAAATATAATTCATACATTAAATCCTATTGAGATTCAATAACAACAAGATTGATAGCATCACATAGAATTTAAAAAAATATATAGTATTTTTTACTGTACCATGCTTTGGTCCTGTGTATTGATAAAGAGATAAGGTATAGGGCCACAATTCTCCAATTGGCAAGTTATCATGTGTCTCAATATATGAGATGAAAACAGAAAGCTACTTAAAATGTTTGTTGTATCACACACATTGGTTGGAAATTGAAAAGAGCAAAAATAAAACAAAATAAAAGTATAAAGCACTAAAAACAGTCCATAGTGGTTAGTAATTAATACAACTGATGATTTTTTTTATCGGTCTCCTTATTAATTTATAGTCATATATTTCTTCTTTTAGGGTCCTCTTACACATGAGCGCGTCCGACAGCGTGTTTTAGCGCACCGCACCATTGTGATAGGTGATGAAGTGTGCTAAACGGTCAAAGTTAGAGCAGACAGTGCTTGAAAATCACAGCCCTGGAAAGCACCGTTCATGACCGCGATCAAATGCATTTCTGCGAGGCCCAATTAATTTCAATGGGAGCATTATACCGCAATTAATGAGACCCTAGAGTAAGTCAAAATGTATCTTATAACACCTACTAAATTAAATTAATCCAAAACAAGGATCCATGTTGTAGCATAGTTAAATGGGATTACTGCTTATTTATATTCTATAGAAAATCCTTCTCAGTGGCAAGCATAGATAGATAGTCTAATATTGCTTAAATGCAGCATGTATCATGTTACTCGACTCAGAAAATATTGTTTGAGTCAATACAGTGTTGCATCTGAGCTATGTTGGGTCTTATCTACTGGAGTGCACCATAACGTTTCCATGAAGAACAGTAGTAGGGCTTGATACAGTAAATATGGCATTCTGCCTGCACAGCTTTATTTAGGATACATTTGTGCCACATTTACATTGAAATATGCCCCAACGTATAGTGGGACTGATTCTAAGTGCAAAGTCAGATGAGCGTTTTTTTCCGCGCTTATGTGCACAAACAATGTGCGTCTGATAGAACCATTGCTTCCCTATGATGTGTTCAGATGTCCATCTTTTACAGGCACAAAATACTTGCACCTGCAAAAAATAAGACATTCGTGCAGTGGCAAGGTCTCTGCTGCTTAATAAATATCCCTGCGGGGAGTCCCCCATCATTGAACACTGTAACAGCACTGTCACATTGTTCAGTGACAAGGGGACTCCCCACAGAGATGAAGGAATCCCCTGCCACAGCTGTCACAGCTGTGACAGAAGATCGCGATCTTCTCCCATTCCTTTTAATGGGCAGGCCACTGCAGTGAGTTTTGGGGGAGGGCTTGAAATATAAGCCCTTCCCTGAAAATCATCCCAAGCTGGTGTAAACAATAAAAAAAAATGTATACATCACCAGTCCGCCGCTGTTGGGGCACTGTTCTGAAACTTTTTCAGCAGGTGGGGATTTAAAAATCCCCACCTGCTCAGCTGTCATTCAATGAATGGCTGAGCGCTGCCTGTGATTGGCTGAGTGGTCAGCCAATCAGACCAGCACTTTCTGGAGGTGGGGATTTTTAAAACACGCTTCTATTAGAACCAATGCATTCCCTATGGTGTGTGCACATGTCTGTGCTTTACAGGCGTGTGCCTGCAAAGATAGGACATGCGTGCACCATAGGGAATGCACGCATTGTCTTTAAGGGAGCTGCGGCTGCTGCCGGTGGCTCCTTTGAAGACAATGGTCTGCCGGCAACCCTGAATTGTTTTTCTGGGAAGGGCTTTACATTTAAGCTCTTCCCTAAAAAACATGAATTTTAGTGTAAAAAAAAAAGAATACTTACCTGTCCGCCGCTGCTGTGTCCCTGCAGGGATGAAGAACACATTTGCCGCATGCGGCAGATGTTTCCTTCATCCCCGCAAGGAAAAAGAATTCCCTGCTGCACCTGCCACATCTGTGACAGATGCAGCTAAGGAATTCTTCATCCCTGCGGGGAATAAAGAATTCCCTACCAAAGCTGTCACAAATAACAGCTGTGGTAGGGGATCCAGCTGCCAGCATCCTGTAATTGTTTTTCAGGGAAGGGCTTTAAATATAAACCCTTCCCTGAAAAACAAGAAAAAATGGTGATAAAAATAAAAAAATACTCATATTTCTTCAGCTGCCGGGCTCAGTCACGTCTAGCTGGCTCTTCTCCTGCACTGCTCTGAGGAGTATTCAGCAGGCAGGGATTTAAAATCCCCACCTGCTGAATTGGCTTCCTCTGATTGGCTGAGCACTGTGACCAATCAGAGGCAGCTCTCAGCTATTGAATGACAGCTGAGAGCTGCCTCTGATTGGTCCCTGTGCTCAGCCAATCAGAGGCAGCACTCACCCATTCATGAATTCATGAGCCCTAATGATGTAAATGTGGAGATAAAAAAATGTATTATTTTTCTAAATAAATACATTTTATGTATCCCATTATGCTGTCATATTGCCAACATATAAGGAATGTATAGAATAGATATTATTAAGTTACTATATTTTATGCAGAGAAATTTGAAACATTTACCAATACGTTATTGTAGAAGCATTTTACTTGATAAACCTAAGCTGGTTACCTAGTATAGTATGAACTAATCTGCAACTCAAACCATGTGGCTTACATACATATTTTACAAGTCCGCATTTTGTATATCTGATTCTCAAGTAGGATACATTTCACACATATCAAGCTTTTACCTCCATGGCTTTGTAGCAACTGTTCCATACTAACTGGGGAATTGTGTTTTAACACAATAAGAAAAAGAACCAAGTATTTCAGGTGGCCATTAATGAATACCTTTAGTTCTTAACTACTAGGTCTATAAATGATTTACATTTTGCTCACTAATCAGTGCCAAGCAAAGCAAGTTACAATAATTCACCATGTAACTTATATGACTTGGCTTCTGTTGCTAAAATACAATTAATTACATGTTAAGGACTATAAACTTCTTTTTGTTATAGAAACATTCATTACTTTCCAATTTTAGATGCCTACTATTCAGCTTGTGCTAATAAACTATACACTTGATCATAAACTGCAACCTCAGGGCTCTTTCACATAAGTGTATATCAACCGCTGTTTTCACAGCCGGCCGATATATGCTACGATCTGATGCATTGGATTCCAATGCATCAGATCACATGGCCGTATTCCCGCGGCATAAAAGCACCCAGCCAGGCCAATATAGCGTTGGTACGAAAAGATAGTCCTGGAACTATCTTTCTGGCCGGAATACATCGGCCGCTGCATGGGCTCCTATGGGAGCCCATGACAGCGGCTGGAGAAGGGAGGTGGGAAGGAGTTTAGCTGTTTGCAATGGAGAGAGTGGAATGGGGGAGGAGCTAAGCTCCACCCCTCCCATTGCTGGCTGAAGACAAGGGGCAGGGAGAGGACGGGTGCTTAGCTTCGCCCCCCTCCTCCCCACTCCCATTGCAAACAGCCAGAGGGAAAGAGAGAGGAGGTGAGCCACCGAAGGGGAGGGAAGGGGATGCAACGGCATTCCAGCCTTGGCGTATGTGCGCCGGGGCCCGTGCTGTCTGAACTGGTGCACAAACACTAGATTTCTGCACTCATTCATGCATTTTTACGGCGGGCGCACACAAAAATGATTTGTCTATCTTGATACCGCTAGCACCTATTAGCAAGGCAAAATGTTGCCAAGAAAAAAATTATCCCTATCTTATTTACTAATCTTAATCCTTCTAACCTCACTTGTGCCAAAATATCACAATGCCCAATGCTATCTGTGCTTTTACATTGAAACGGTAGGTAAAACGTATCTAATATGAGAACAGATTCACACAAGCGCTTTGTTTTTGAACATTAAAAGCAAACTAATGACAGTAAATGCAGGTATGCATATATAGTAAATGCCCATACTATGTCCCTATTGAATTATAATCTATAACATAGTGTTTTTTCAAATGCAGCTTTCATTTTTACTCATAGACGTTTTTCAATTATGATAAAATAAAGACCCCTTTGCTCTTCTCCAAGAAATATCAACACTTGTATCTATGGACTGTTATAAATATTGCAGCTCAGTCTTATTCATTTGGATGGGGCTGAGCTATGATACCAGAAAAAGCTCATGGTCAATACTGACACCGTTTCAGGAAGAAGGTGTGGAGTAGGGCACTTTTCCAAACTCATACAAGCCTTTTAAATATGAAGGTCAGATGTTTTTGGGTTATTGACTTGTTGGGAAAATATACTACCAAAATTTTCAACAATAAAATATGCTGCTTTTAGGGCTCATGTCCACGGGCAAAAGAACAATTAAAATCCGCAGCAGATTTTAACTCTTCTCCTGCCTGCGGATCCGCACCCCATAGGGATGCATTGACCACCCGCGGGGTAGATAAATACCCGCGGATGGTCAATAAAAGTGATTTAAAAAAAAATGGAGCATGAAAAAATCTGGACCATGCTCCATTTTCGTGCGGGTCTCTCGCAGGGACGGCTCCCGCGGGCTTCTATTGAAGCCTATGGAAGCTGTCCGGATCCGCGGGAGACCTAAAATAGGAATTTAAAAGAATTTACTCATCCGGAGCGGGCGGGGAAGGTCTTCTCTTCCTCACGGCCGGATCTTTCTTGCTTCGGCTTGGCGGATGTGCCCGGCGCATGCGCGCGGCACGTCGGCGACGTGCCGGCGACGTGCCGCCGGCGTGACGAGTTCATCCGCCGGCCGAAAAAGAAGATCCGGCCGTGAGGAAGAGAAGACTTTCCCCGCCTGCTCCGGATGAGTAAATTCTTTTAAATTCCTATTTTCAGCGCTCATGTCCGAGGGGCAGGAGGGACCCGCTGCAGATTCTCCATGTAGAATCCGTAGCGGGCCTGATTTTCCCCGTGGACATGAGGCCTTAGGGAAGACAAAAGTTTCGAAATACGGTTGTGAAACAGTTTTGTTTATAGACTTTAAATTAAACTGTATAAATGGGAATAAGGGTTTTCCTGTGGTTAATAGTTATGTTGTTAAGGCAACCGTTGGATAAAGAAACCTCACCTGCAAAACTCCAGAGCAGACGAGGCTTTGTTGTCCACCAGCTGCCTTAGCAATCCCCTGCAGCATCTTCCGATATCAGTTATAAACTTCAGATGGAAGAGCTGGCTTCCTATGTCACTGGAGCTACACTTTAAATGAAAAGTTTTGCATTCCTTGTATATTATTATTCTAAAGGATGCACTCAAATGTCTTTCAAATTCAAGATAAGAAATAATAATGATTTGAATAGACTGCAAAATAATAATGATTTGAATAGACTGCAAAATAATAATGATTTGAATAGACTGCAAAATATTGAAGGGATAACTTATATACCTATATTTTAACAAAGCTTAGCCATGCAATTCACTTTGCCCTTTTCTGTACCTGATCCCTAGGACAAATTGGTTTTAATATATGACATCTGACCTATTGTGACTATTGACAGATAACATAAATCATAGCCAAGAAGAGTGTATGCAGAGACAGGGAGAGAGGTCTACACATTTAAAAATAGGCAATAGACTTGCAAATGAGTGAATATTATGTATCTTAAGCAAAATTAATCAAACGAGGACATGATTAAAGGAGAGCTGAAAATAGTTACACTGAGAAAATATCTTTATTAGGAAATGAAAGAAGGGATGTGATGCTATTAGCAAGAAGGTGAAAGTGCTGAGAAGAGTGCTGTTTGATACTTTAATGTTAGCAGAAAAAAGGAGAGACAAAGGGAACATTAGGCCTTAGTCACACGGGCGTTCTTTCGCGCGATTTTTCGGATCGCATGACGGATGCGCATCCGCAAATGGCGTGACCATGGCCAACAAAATCGCCCGAAAAATCTGCTCCTAGCCGCGTTTCATTAGAAACTGGCTGGAGCTGTCCAGCGCATTGAATTCAATGGAGCCGGCAATACAGCCGGCTCTATTGAAAGCAATGCGCTGCGGGCGAGCGCAGGATGAATTGTCGGGAAGGGCTTAAATATATAAGCCCTTCCCTGCAATTCATCCAGAAAAGTGTAAAAATAAAAAAAATCTATATACTCACCTTGTCCCGGCAGACGGAGTTCAGAGCGGCCGGCCTGCAGTGGGTGTGAAGGGGGTGTAAGTCAGAATTTTTTATTTTTACACATTTCTGGATGAATTGCAGGGAAGGGCTTATATATTTAAGCCCTTCCCGACAATTCATCCTGCGCTCACCGGCAGCCCATTGCTTTCAATGGAGCCGGCTGTATTGCCGGCTCCATTGAATTCAATGGGCAAACATCGTTCTTCTCTGCCACAGCTGTTACAGCTGTGGCAGAGAAGAATGATTTGTCTAGTATATGTTCTCAATGGGGTTGGCGCTGCTGCCGCCGGCCCCATTGAGCACATATAGAGAAGAGAACAGGAATCGCAGATAGGTGCGATCTGCGATTTCTGTTCTATAATTTATCGGACGAGCGCATAAAAAGCGCTCATGTGTCCGATACCATTGCAAAGCAATGGTTTTAAAAAAATCGCCGGACGCATTCGCAAATCGCGCGAAAAAACGCCCGTCTGACTAAGGCCTTAGGGCTCAGTCACACGGACGTCTCTCTGCAGTGCCGGGAGGAAGAACATGTGACCGGCTTCATTGCCGGTCATGTGTTCTTTCATCAGCGCTGGAGAGAGACGGCCGTCTTCAGGTACGCCTGTCTTCTAACTGTCAGTCACACGGGCGCATCGGCGCCAGTGTATGGGTGCCGATGCGCCCGTGTGACTTACCGCTTAAGAGGCAAAATAAAAATACAAAATAACATTACATATAACATGTACACCGCACAAAATTCCTACACTTTTAACTGACCAAATTGTCAAATAGTAATTTACTAGAGTTTAGAGACAAGCAAAATCTTAGATTTTTCTTCATCTACATATTAATGAATTCAGCTGACATGAATGGATGCGCTGTTTGCGGAGAATAATCAAACAGGGAATGCCAAATATTACATGTAGGTGGGAATTTATTAATCATGGTTTTATAGCAGTTTCAGACAGTCATATGCGCAACTACGCTCGCCGCCATGGAGCGTAATTGCGCATGAATGTGGTTTTTCTTCAGCCATTTAAACTCTGTGCCATAAGCAACTGCAATTAGCACTCTCACTGTTAACTAGAGATGAGCGAGCATACTTGTTAAGGACAGGTACTCGAGCGAGTATCATCCTTTTCGAGTACCTGCCTGGTCGTCCGCAAAGACTCGGGTGCTGGCAGGGGGCGGGGGAGAGCAAGGGGAAATGAGGGGGAGATCTCTCTCTCTCTTCCCCCACCCCACTCTTCCCAGCTCACTCCCGCAACACACCGCTCACCCCAGCCGACACCTGAATCTTCGCGGACGAGCAGGCAGGTACTCGAAAAGACGATACTCGCTCGAGTATCTGTCTTTAACAAGTATGCTCGCTCATTTCTACTGTTAACCCATTAGATGCCAACATCAATTTTGACAGCGGAAATTAAATGCCCTAATGATCGTGATGAGGTTGCCATGGCAGCTGGAAGACTTCTGAAAGCCCCCAGGGCTGCCATTGCAGATTGGCTATAAGAAACAGCTGCTACCCACATTGTATGGAGCGGGATCAGCTCCCAATTCTCCTACATACAAACTCAGAATCTCTGTGATGTAACTGTATGTCATTGTGAAGTAAGGGGTTGATTTGGAGTTATGTAGCTATTTTCAATGAGGTACTTTCAGATAACATTTCTTAGCAACCTTTCAAACATTTAACCCTCAATAAAAGTTAGACTTTCTGGCCTATAGTTTTCAGGTTCATTTTCTACTCCTTTTTGATTATTAAAACCTTCGTTGCTATGCGCCATTCTAGTTATACAGACGTCGTCACTATAGAGTCCTTAAAAATAGATTGCTTGTCAGATCAGGGTATAATGTATTACTATGTATTACTACATTACATTATATTGAAGGAGCGATCAAACCATCACAAGCTCATGTCTCATGTAGGCACTAAAGGAAATTTAAAAATCAGTTTTAAAAAGTTTATTCATTATTAAAAAAATAGACATTTTAGCACATTTGTAATCTAAAAAAAAAACAAAAAAAACATTTGGTATTGCTGAATCCAGAAAAATCTGATCTATCAAACTGATGCATAATTTATGCTGCACACTGAACATTGTCAGAAAAAAATACACAACATCAGAACTGCGCTTTTTTGGTCACCCTAACTCCCAGAAAAAACTGTAGTAAAAAGTGATTACAAAATTATTGCACTATTTTTCCATTTCACTTCACTTGGAATTTTGTAAAAGTTTTTTAAGTACATTATATGGTACATTAAATAATACCATCGAAAAATACAACTCATCCCACAAGAAAAACAAGCCCTCAGAGAGCTTTGTCGATGGCTAAATAAAAGAGTTAGGATTTTTTAAAAGTAGGGAGGATGAACCAAAATGTAAAAAAAAAAGAAAGCCATGTCCTTAAGGGGTTAAGATGGATCGCTCTTATCAAACTCAATCTGATCAGCTTCTATGAGGGGGTAATATCTTGATTTATTGATACTACACTGCATAATAAGCTGGTATATAAAATGTGAATGCTTAGTCTGGGCAAGAATGTGTGTGAATGGGTAAGGAATTGGTCAGTGATAGAAAGTAGGCAGTGATTATTAATGGTACATACTCTGATTGGATCACTGTTACAAGTGGGGTACCACAGCGAACAGTATTGGGCCTTATTTTTTAAAAAATATATTTATTTACGACATTGTGGAGGGATTGTACAGTCAAATATCAATATTTGTAGATTATACAAAACTATTTAAAGCAATTAACACAACAGAGGATAGAATGCTGTTTCAAATGGATCTGGATAAATCGGGGACTTGGACAGAAGAGAAAAGTGTCAAATGAGGTTTAACACTGATAAATGTAAGGTTCTGCACAAGGGCAGAGGAAATACATGTCACCATTACACACTAAATGGGAAACAGTGGGCAAAACTGACATGGAAAAAAACTTGGGGATTTTAATCATCATAAAGTTAACTGGAGTAACCAGTGTCAGGCAGCTGCTGCCAAGGGAAAAAGGATCATGATGTGTATCAACAGAGATATAGGGCTACATGACAGGAACATTGTTCTTACTTTTTACAAGTCACTTGCCAGATCGCAAATGGAATATGGTTTGCAGTTTTGGGCACCGGTACTCAAGAATGACATATTAGAGCTTGAGCTGGAACAAAGACAAGCAACTAAGTTAATAATTGGAATGGGAAGATTACAATATCCAGAAAGGCTATCAAAATTGTAGTTGTTTAGTTTATAAAAATGACAGCTGAGGGGCAATCCAATCACTATGTAAAAATATATTAGGGGTCAAAACAAAGATCTCTCCCATGATCTTTTTATATCCAGGACTGTGACAGTAACAAGGGGGCGCTCTAATAACTATGTATAAATATATCAGAGGACAATACAGAGATCTCTCCCATCATCTATTTATACCCAGGACTGTGACTGCAACAAGGTGGTGCCCTCTCCGTCTAGAGGAAAGAAGATTTCTATAACAACATAGAAGGGGGTTCTTTACTGTAAGAGCAGTGAGACTATGGAACTCTTTGACTGGACATATTTCTTGAGCATTATAATTATAAGTTATATAGTTACTGAATTCTTTAGACGGGTAGGTGATCCAGGGATTTATTTTGATTGGATTGTAAGATTAGAGTTGGGAAGGAATTGTTTCATCTTAAATTATGAAAGTTGTCTTCATAGGGTATTTTTCCTACCTCTGGATCTACATTGGGAAAATGTGTAATAAACTGAATTAGATAGGCATATGTCTTTTTTCAGCCTTACATGCTATGTTACTATGTATGTTACCTTTCTTTATACTTCAATAAATTTTTAGTATAATTTACATCAGATTCTTGCTTAAATTACACATAGACCTGTTGGGCAAGGTGGCCACATACCCACCCAATAACCAAAACCCACTTTTCATAAATCTGAAGTCAGCAGTGTAAATTCAAAAAAACTACATTTTGCACCAGTTTTTCAATGATAAATTACCCCATAGATTGTGATGCTTAATCTAATTTATCTAGAGAAAGCCAAAATGTGTTTATCTTAAAGAAGCAGTGCATACAAATTACAATGACTTTGATCAATGTTATGCTCTATGCCTATGTCACAGAGGAGAAAGACTAGAATGCTAAAAAATGCAATGCATATGAATTACACTATTGCATATTTACATAAAACAAAAAAAGAATTATGTATATGTAGAGTACGGAAATTAAAATGAATTACTTATAGTATAGTGTGTGTTGCCCAGTTTACAGGTGGGAAAAAACAGGAATTCTGCGAATACAATACACCCATTGGAGTGAAATAATGTGCATACTTTTTTTTTGCATGCAGTTTTGTGAATAAGACTTCATACACAGCTAGGTCTCCCTAATGAAAACCAGTATCTCCTTATCAGCAAAACAGAAAAGAAGTTATATAGCTCTGTAACACAGTAAGGGCTAAGTCACATGGGCGCATCCGGGCGCCGATGCGCCCATCTTCCTGCACGAAGAAGACGGCCGCACTACAGGTACGGACGACTCTCCGCACCGCTGGAAGAAAGAACACATGACCGGAAATGGAGCCGGTCATGTGTTCTTTCTTCCGGCGGTGTGGAGAGTCGGCCATACCTGCAGTGCAGCCATCTTATTGTGCAGTAAGACGGGCGCGTCAGTGTCGAGATGCGCTCATGTGACTTAGCCCTGAAGCTGCATTTACACTTAACTGATTTTCTGTGGATTTTGTCATGGATTTCGATGCAGATCTGCAACAGATTTAATCCCTTCAGTTTAAATTCAACTTAAAAGGTAAAATGTGTGGCAGATCAGCTCCAAAATCCACAACAAAATCTGTACCAAATCAGCTATGTATGAATGCACACTAAGGGCTTAGTCAGACAGGCGTTTTGTTCACGCAATTTGCGCATGCGTCCGGCGATTTTATAAAACCATTGCTTTGCAATGGTATCGGACACATGAGCGCTTTTTATGCGCTCGTCCGATAAATTATAGAACAGAAATTGCAGATCGCACCTATCTGTGACTGCGATTCCTGTTCTCTTCTCTATATGCGCTCAATGGGGCCGGCGGCAGCAGCGCCAACCCCATTGAGAACATATACTAGACAAATCATTCTTCTCTGCCACAGCTGTAACAGCTGTGGCAGAGAAGAACGATGTTTGCCCATTGAATTCAATGGAGCCGGCAATACAGCCGGCTCCATTGAAAGCAATGGGCTGCCGGCGAGCGTGGGATGAATTGTCGGGAAGGGCTTAAATATATTAGCCCTTCCCTGCAATTCATCCAGAAATGTGTAAAAATAAAAAATATATATATACTCACCTTGTCCTGGCAGACGGAGTTCAGCGCGGCCGGCCGCCAGTTCTCCTGAACTGCTCTCTGTAGTATTCAGCAGCCGGAGATTTAAAATCCCCGCCTGCTGAATGAACTTCCTCTGATTGGTCACAGCCTGACCAATCAAATGCAGCTCTCACTCACACCCATTCATGAATTCATGAATGGGTGAGTGAGTGCTGCCTCTGATTGGCTTAGCGCAGGGACCAATCAGGGGCAGCTCTCACTCACACCCATTCATGAATTCATGAATGGGTGTGAGTGAGAGCTGCCTCTGATTGGTAAGGCTGTGACCAAGCAGAGGCAGTTCATTCAGCAGGCGGGGATTTTAAATCCCCAGCTGCTGAATACTACAGAGAGCAGTTCAGGAGAACTGCCGGCCGGCCGCGCTGAACTCCATCTGCCAGGACCAGGTGACTATATATCTTTTTTTTATTTTTACACATTTCTGGATGAATTCCAGGGAAGGGCTTATATATTTAAGCCCTTCCCGACAATTCATCGTGAGATCGCCCGCAGCCCATTGCTTTCAATGGAGCCGGCTGTATTGCCGGCTCCATTGAACTCAATGCGCTGGACAGCTCCGGCCCGTTTCTATTGGAATGCGGCTAGGAGCAGTTTTTTCGGGCAATTTTTCGGCCCGGTCACGCGATTTGCGGATGCGCATCTGTCATGCGATCCGCATATCGCGGCAAAAAACGCCCGTGTGACTAAGGCCTTATACTGGTTCCCGGAACTGCTTTGGTCTGTTTAGACTTCTAATTAAATAGGAAAAAACAACAGAGCAGGAGTAATTGGCCAACCCCTGCTATTCCAAAAACTACCAAGATGTCCGTAGCAGGTGAGCTGTCACTGTAGCAACACTGCAGCATTTGTAGAACATCAGGCACTCCAGATGTTATTTTATATTGTATCTGTTAGTAGGCATTATCTCTTAGATTTACCCATTTCTAATTGGGGTCTCCTGATGAACTGTGTTATTAAGAGAAAACGTATCAGGATGGAGGAACTATAATTTTGGGACCAGTAGGATCGCAATAAAACCTCCACAATAGGAACCGTGCAGAGTTCAACATCTCAGGGAGATCAACCAACTGAGTAGGGCATAATAGCTACCAGCAGTTATTGGGGATAGACTTGATGGGCCCATTTTCCCTCCATAGAGATTTACATTCTGTCCTTAGTATGCCAGTATGACACAGGTAACACTGTGAGGATTTTGATGTTGATTCACCATATATTTAAAATTGAAGAACAAAGCTTACATTTTAACTGTAGACATAATTCGTTTTTGTTAACTGTTTAGGCTTCTGTCCTAATACTTGGGGTTTAAGCTAAGAGAAAATTATTGGCATTAAATGCAGAAATTAAGAAGGTTCTTATAACATTCAGTATGTATCTCACTGTTAATACATGGTAAGCTGGTTTTAGGTCTCTTTCAGTTCTTAAGTAGCAACTGTCATTACAGAACACTTACAAATAGGAGTTACTGTACTCATTTTCTTACTACCTGTGCTGGGTCCCGTATAGTATTGCATTACGGGTGCCACTCACTTCTTGCTCTCTGATGCATTGCAGTCAGTTGACCACCCCATCTAGCTTCAATAAAATTCTGAAACAAGCCATTTAACTGAGGAACATTAGCTTTAACGTTTTTTTACAGGGCATAAGACTTGCTGTAATGCCAAAATCTAGAAAACACACAGTTTAATGTTACACAAAATGTAGTTACATGTTGAAAATTATTTTAGCATCTGTTAGTTGTAATGTATATCCACAAGGCTGTAAATAAATATAAGCTAATCTCTCTCTCCCAAGTGCTATCACACTTCATTTCACAGCAGTGGGAGAGGCAAATTAATGTAATTTTCTATCTAGAAGGTACTATATAATATCATTCGCTGAGACATCTGCAAAGAATTGTCCCAAGAGCTGACACTGTTAGTAGAATTGTTCTTAATTTACAAGGTCCACATAAATGATTGAAGCTATCTCTCTGGACTTGTTTTTAGAATGTTTTAATCAATATTTATGCCAGGAAAATAGATGAGAAGAAGATTTTCAGGAACATCTTTTTTGTTCATGCATTCAAGCATAACAAGAATGATTAGGAAATTAATAAGAAGGAGAGAAAGACAAAGTTTCTAGAACATTCTGTCTATTGTACAGGAATTAATGAATGTATTTACCAGTCTTACATATAGACATATAAATCTAGCTTCCTTCTACCTTAAATGTGTAATGAGGTTACAGTGTGCAAATTTATCTTTTAGGCAGCTGACAAGATGAACTTGTCTGGAATGATAAAATTAGAGTCGGGATTCTTTAGCCATTATGTACAGTCATAGCTGAAAGTTTTGAGACTAACACAAATTTTGGTTTTCACAAAGTTTGTTGTTTCAGTGTTTTTAGATCTTTTAGTCAAATCATATACTGAAGTTCAATTATAAGTAGAGATGAGCGAACACCAAAATGTTCGGGTGTTCGTTATTCGGAACGAACTTCCCGCGATGTTCGAGGGTTCGTTTCGAACAACGAACCCCATTGAAGTCAATGGGCGACCGGAGCATTTTTGTATTTTGCCGATGCTCGCTAAGGTTTTCATGTGTGAAAATCTGGGCAATTCAAGAAAGTGATGGGAACAACACAGCAACGGATAGGGCAGGCGAGGGGCTACATGTTGGGCTGCATCTCAAGTTCACAGGTCCCACTATTAAGCCACAATACCGGCAAGAGTGGGCCCCCCCCCCCCTCCCAACAACTTTTACTTCTGAAAAGTCCTCATTAGCATGGCATACCTTTGCTAAGCACCACACTAGCTACAACAAAGCACAATCACTGCCTGGATGACACTCCGCTGCCACTTCTCCAGGGTTACATGCTGCCCAACCGCCCCCCCTCCCCCCCACAGCGCACACCAAAGTGTCCCTGCGCAGCCTTCAGCTGCCCTCATGCCACGCCACACTCATGTCTATTTAGAAGTGCGTCTGCCATGAGGAGGAACCGCAGGCACACACTGCAGAGGTTGGCACGGCTAGGCAGCGACCCTCTTTAAAAGGGGCGGGGCGATAGCCCACAATGCTGTACAGAAGCAATGAGAAATAGAATCCTGTGCCACCGCCATCAGGAGCTGCACACGTGGGCATAGCAATGGGGAACCTATGTGCCACACACTATTCATTCTGTCAAGGTGTCTGCATGCCCCAGTCAGACTGGTAATATGCACCTTAACAGTAACCGCGTTGGTGGTAATGTGGTGGTGACTGCGGACCTAGTAGCACGGTTGTATTTTGTTGGTTTTCGGAATGCGGCCAGGATTAAGTGGGCCGTGGCGGGGGGATGGTGTGGGGGCTCTCTTGTAGTGTCGGTAAAGGTGAAATTCTTGGACTGCCACCAGACGAACCAATGCAAAGGCATTTGCCAAGAATGTTTTCCCTGTCGGAGGAGGAGGGGGATGTTTTTGAGGCACTACGTGTCCTCTCCACGTGTCCGTGGTAATATGCACCTTAACAGTAACCGCGTTGGTGGTAATGTGGTGGTGACTGCGGACCTAGTAGCACGGTTGTATTTTGTTGGTTTTCGGAATGCGGCCAGGATTAAGTGGGCCGTGGCGGGGGGATGGTGTGGGGGCTCTCTTGTAGTGTCGGTAAAGGTGAAATTCTTGGACTGCCACCAGACGAACCAATGCAAAGGCATTTGCCAAGAATTTTTCCCTGTTGGAGGAGGAGGGGGATGTTTTTGAGGCACTACGTGTCCTCTCCACGTGTCCGTGGTAATATGCACCTTAACAGTAACCGCGTCGGTGGGAAATGGCCTCGCCGCCATCATGTCTTTGGGAAGCCTCTGTTTCCACACCCCAGAGACATACCATTAGCAGCGGTATAGGCAGAGCCCAGAATTCGTAACATTTCAGCCGTAGCATTAGGACAGGCCCCACTAACATATCAGTAGCAGCATTATAGGAGGAGCGCAGTCTTCGTTCCATGTCAGCAATAGTAGCACTCAAGACAGGCCCCAGTAACAATTCCGAAGCAGCAGTATAGCGGGAGCGCAGTCTTCGTTCCATGTCAGCAATAGTAGCACTCAAGACAGGCCCAAGTAACAATTCCGAAGCAGCAGTATAGCGGGAGCGCAGTCTTCGTTCCATGTCAGCAATAGTAGCACTCAAGACAGGCCCCAGTAACAATTCTGAAGCAGCAGTATAGTGGGAGCGCAGTCTTAGTTCCATTTCAGTAGCCTTAGTATAGCCAAGGCACAAGTTACATTTATGTAGCTAAAGTGTAGGCCAACCCCACACACCTTTCTGTACCATGAGTGCAGGCGAAGAACATAGAAATTACTATGATTACACTGTAGGTGAGGGCCCCAAAAAATTGGTGTACCAACAGTACTAATGTACCTCAGTAAAAATTGGCAATGCCCAACCAAGATGGCAGGTGAATCGCTTTGGTTAATGTGGCTTAAGTGGTAACTAGGCCTGGAGGCAGCCCAGTGTAACGAAAAATTGGTTCAAGTTAAAGTTCCAACGCTTTTAAGCGCATTGAAACTTATAAAAATTGTTCAGAAAAATTATTTGAGTGAGCCTTGTGGCCCTAAGAAAAATTGCCCGTTCAGCGTGATTACGTGAGGTTTCAGGAGGAGGAGCAGGAGGAGGAGGAGGAATATTAGACACAGATTGATGAAGCAGAAATGTCCCCGTTTTGGATGGTGAGAGAGAACGTAGCTTCCATCCGCGGGTGCAACCTACGTATTGCTTACGTATCGCTGCTGTCCGCTGGTGGAGAACAGAAGTCTGGGGAAATCCAGCCTTTGTTCATCTTGATGAGTGTAAGCCTGTCGGCACTGTCGGTTGACAAGCGGCTACGCTTATCTGTGATGATTCCCCCAGCCGCACTAAACACCCTCTCCGACAAGACGCTAGCCGCAGGACAAGCAAGCACCTCCAGGGCATACAGCGCTAGTTCAGGCCACGTGTCCAGCTTCGACACCCAGTAGTTGTAGGGGGCAGAGGCGTCACCGAGGATGGTCGTGCGATCGGCTACGTACTCCCTCACCATCCTTTTACAGTGCTCCCGCCGACTCAGCCTTGACTGGGGAGCGGTGACACAGTCTTGGTGGGGAGCCATAAAGCTGTCCAGGCCCTTAAAGACTGTTGCACTGCCTGGGATGTACATGCTGCTCGATCTCCGCACCTCCCCTGCTACCTTGCCCTCGGTACTGCGCCTTCTGCCACTAGCGCTGTCGGCTGGGAATTTTACCATCAGCTTGTCCGCAAGGGTCCTGTGGTATAGCAACACTCTCGAACCCCTTTCCTCTTCGGGAATGAGAGTGGGCAGGTTCTCCTTATAGCGTGGGTCGAGCAGTGTGTACACCCAGTAATCCGTTGTGGCCAGAATGCGTGCAACGCGAGGGTCACGAGAAAGTCATCCTAACATGAAGTCAGCCATGTGTGCCAGGGTACCAGTACGCAACACATGGCTGTCTTCACTTGGAAGATCACTTTCAGGATCCTCCTCCTCCTCCTCCTCAGGCCATACACGCTGAAAGGATGACAGGCAATCAGCCGGTGTACCGTCAGCAGCGGGCCAAGCTGTCTCTTCCCCCTCCTCCTCATCCTCCTCATGCTCCTCCTCCTCCTGTACGCGCTGAGAAATAGACAGGAGGGTGCCCTGACTATCCAGCGGCATACTGTCTTCCCCCGCCCCCGTTTCCGAGCGCAAAGCAGCTGCCTTTATGGTTTGCAGGGAATTTCTCAAGATGCATAGCAGAGGAATGGTGACGCTAATGATTGTAGCATCGCCGCTCACCACCTGGGTAGACTCCTCAAAATTACCAAGGACATGGCAGATGTCTGCCAACCAGGCCCACTCTTCTGAAAGGAATTGAGGAGGCTGACTCCCACTGCGCCGCCCATGTTGGAGTTGGTATTCGACTATAGCTCTACGTTGTTCATAGAGCCTGGCCAACATGTGGAGCGTAGAGTTCCACCGTGTGGGCACGTCGCACAGCAGTCGGTGCACTGGTAGCTTAAAGTGATGTTGCAGGGTGCGCAGGGTGGCAGCGTCCGTGTGGGACTTGCGGAAATGTGCGCAGAGCCGGCGCGCCTTTACGAGCAGGTCTGACAAGCGTGGGTAGCTTTTCAGAAAGCGCTGAACCACCAAATTAAAGACGTGGGCCAGGCATGGCACGTGCGTGAGGCTGCCGAGCTGCAGAGCCGCCACCAGGTTACGGCCGTTGTCACACACGACCATGCCCGGTTGGAGGCTCAGCGGCGCAAGCCAGCGGTCGGTCTGCTGTGTCAGACCCTGCAGCAGTTCGTGGGCCGTGTGCCTCTTATCGCCTAAGCTGAGTAGTTTCAGCACGGCCTGCTGACGCTTGCCCACCGCTGTGCTGCCACACCGCGCGACACCGACTGCTGGCGACATGCTGCTGCTAACACATCTTGATTGCGAGACAGAGGAGGAGGAGGAGGAGGAGGGTGCTTTAGTGGAGGAAGCATACACCTCCGCAGATACCAGCACCGAGCTGGGGCCCGCAATTCTGGGGGTGGGTAGGACGTGAGCGGTCCCAGGCTCTGACTCTGTCCCAGCCTCCACTAAATTCACCCAATGTGCCGTCAGGGAGATGTAGTGGCCCTGCCCGCCTGTGCTTGTCCACGTGTCCGTTGTTAAGTGGACCTTGGCAGTAACCGCGTTGGTGAGGGCGCGTACAATGTTGCGGGAGACGTGGTCGTGCAGGGCTGGGACGGCACATCGGGAAAAGTAGTGGCGACTGGGAACTGAGTAGCGCGGGGCCGCCGCCTCCATGATACTTTTGAAGGACTCAGTTTCCACAACCCTATACGGCAGCATCTCAAGGCTGATGAATTTTGCTATGCGGACGGTTAACGTTTGAGCGTGCGGGTGCGTGGTGGCGTACTTGTGCTTGCGCTCGAACACTTGCGCAAGCGACGGCTGGACGGTGCGCTGAACTACACTGCTGGATGGGGCCGAGGACAGCGGAGATGAGGGTGTGGGTGCAGGCCATGAGGCGGTAGTGCCTGTGTCCTGAGAGGGGGGTTGCATCTCAGTGGCAGGTTGGGGCACAGGGGGAGAGGCAGGGGTGCAAACCGGAGGCGCTGAACGGCCTTCGTCCCACCTTGTGGGGTGCTTGGCCATCATATGTCTGCGCATGGTGGTGGTGGTGAAGCTGTTGGTGTTGGCTCCCCGGCTGAGCTTTGCGCAACAAAGGTTGCACACCACTGTTCGTCGGTCGTCAGGCATCTCTGTGAAAAACTGCCAGACCTTAGAGCACCTCGGCCTCTGCAGGGTGGCATGGCGCGAGGGGGCGCTTTGGGAAACACTTGGTGGATTATTCGGTCTTGCCCTGCCTCTACCCCTGGCCACCGCACTGCCTCTTGCAACCTGCCCTGCTGATGCCCTTGACTCCCCCTCTGAAGACCTGTCCTCCTGAGTAAGCGTTGCACACCAGGTGGGGTCAGTCACCTCATCGTCCTGCTGCTCTTCCTCCGAATCCTCTGTGCGCTGCTCCCTCGGACTTACTGCCCTTACTACTACCTCACTGCAAGACAACTGTGTCTGATCATCATCGTCCTCCTCACCCACAGAAAGTTGTTGAGACAGTTGGCGTAAGTCCCCAGCCTCTTCCCCCGGACCCCGGGAACTTTCGAATGGTTGGGCATCAGTGACGATAAACTCCTCTGGTGGGAGAGGAACCGCTGCTGCCCAATCTAAGCAGGGGCCCGAGAACAGTTCCTGGGAGTGTTCCCGCTCCTGAGCAGGTGTCATTGTAGTGGAGTGAGGAGGCTGGGAGGAAGGAGGAGCAGCAGACAGAGGATTCGGATTTGCAGCAGTGGACGGCGCAGAACTGCGTGTTGACGATAGGTTGCTCGAAGCACTTTCTGCCATCCAGGACAGGACCTGCTCACACTGCTCATTTTCTAATAACCGTCTCCCGCGTGGACCCATTAATTGGCCGATGAATGTGGGGACGCCAGAAACGTGCCTCTCTCCTAATCGCGCAGCAGTCGGCTGCGACACACTGGGATCAGGAGCTCGGCCTGTGCCCACACCCTGACTTGGCCCTCCGCGTCCTCGGCCGCGTCCACGTCCTCTAGGCCTACCCCTACCCCTCAGCATGCTGTATTACCAGTGATTTGATTTCACAGGCAGGAAATAAATTGGCGCAAGACTGCAGCCAAATATAATTTTTTCCCTTTTTTGAAAACGAAAGGCCCCACTGCCTTTAGTGAATGAATAATCTAAGTTTAATAACTGTGCTGTGTCCCTGCTAATGTGTCACAGAACGTGAGGGTAGCAGAGTTATTAACTCTGGCAGAGCAGGTATTTTTTTTCCCAATTAAGGAAAGCAAATGGTGAAGCCAGGAGTAAAACGTAGCAGGGTGCGTCTGATTTTTAAACATTGCACACGCAGCCGACACGTGTCCACAGCCCTTAGGACGGACAGAGGCAGGACAAATACAATTATTTTCATTTTTTTTCAACCAAAAGGCAGCACTGCGTATATTCAATGAATAATAACTGTGTTGTGGCCCTGCCTACACAATTCTTTCCCTGCAGTATCAATGGAGGGTGCAATGCTCTGCAGAGGCGATTTTGAGAAGAAAAAACATATGCAGCACAGCTAACAGCAGCCAGCACAGTACTGCACACGGTTAAATATGGCCCTAGAAAGGACCGTTGAGGTTCTTGAAGGCTACACTCACTCCTAACACTCTCCCTGCCTATGCAGCACTTCTGTCCCTAATGCCGGGTGCAACGCTCTGCAGAGACGATTTTGAGAGAAAAAAAAATTGCCACTGCTAACAGCAGCCAACACACAGCTATCAGTGGCCCTAATAAGGACCTTTGGGGGTCTTGAAGCCTACACTAACTACCAATTCTTTCCCTACAGCAGCTCCGGTACAAACAGCACTGTCCCTCATCTAACTCACCAGGCATCTGAGGCGAGCCGCGGGAGGGGCCGACTTTTATATTAGGCGGACACCTGATCTCCCCAGCCACTCACTGCAGGGGGGTGGTATAGGGCTTGAACGACGCAGGGGGAAGTTGTAATGCCTTCCCTGTCTTTCAATTGGCCAGAAAAGCGCGCAAACATCTCAGGGAAGGAAGTGAAAGTAACCAGAACACCGCATGGTGTTCGTTACGAATAACGAACATCCCGAACACCCTAATATTCGCACGAATATCAAGCTCGGACGAACACATTCGCTCATCTCTAATTATAAGCATTCCATATTTTCTTTTTTACTTTTTTTGACAAAATGCGTCTTGTTTAGGCTAAGACTCAATATTTACAGTGTTGACCCTTTTTTCAAGACTTCTACAATTCGCCCTGGCATGCTGGATATTAGCTTCTGGAAAACATCCTGACTGATGGCAACTCATTATTGCCTAATCAGTGCTTGAAGTTTATCATAATCTCTGTGTTTTTGTTTGTACTCATCCTTTTAAAGGACTAACCACAAGTTATCAATCGAATTGAGATCCGGGTAGTTCCCATGGACCCAAAATATCAATGTTTTGTTCACTGAGCAAATTAGCTAACAATTTTGCCTCGTAACATGGTGCTATGTCATGTTGGAAAATACATTGTTCATCACCAAATTGCTCCTAGGCTGTTGGGAGAAGTAACTCTTGAAGGATGTTTAGATATCATTCTTTATTCATGGCAGTGTTCCTAGGCAATATTGTGAGTGAGCCCACTCCCTTGGATGAAAATAAACCCCACATATGAATAGTCTCTGGATGCTTTACTGTTGGCATGACACAGGATTCATGGTAGCAATCACCTTTTCTTCTCCATGCAATCATTCTTCGAGATGTCCCAATGAGAATGAAGGGGGCTTCATCAGAGAAAATAGCTTTAGCCCTAGTCCTCTAAAGTCCAATCCCTGTACTTCCTACAGAATGTCAGTCTGTACTTGATGTTTTTCTTGTAGAGAAGTAGCTTTTTTGCTGCCCTTCTTTACACTAGGCCAGCTGCCAAAAACCTTCACCACACTGTGCATGCAATGCACTGATACCTACCCACAGCCACTCCTGAGGGGATGTTTTTTATCCAATGGAGTGGGATCACTCACAATTTTGCCTGTCGTCCAGGCTCAAAAATTGGGTGGGCAAAATTGTGATAAACTCTAAGCACTGATTAGGAAAGAGTGGTCAGGATTTGGCCCAGACAATGTTATCCAGCATGCCAGGGAGAATTTCAGAAGTCATGAAAAAAGGGTCAACACTGTAAATATTGAGTCATTGCCTAAACATCATGTATTTGTCAATAGTACTTTAAAAACATATTAAATGTTTATTAGGGTACTTCAGTATAGCGTAGAAGCATCTGACTAAAAGATCTAAAAACAGTGAAATAGCAAACTTTGTGAAAACAAAATTTGTGTCAGTTTCAAAAATGTTGAGAACAACTACAGTGTAAAAACGACAAATAATATGCATTAGTTTTGAGTCGAAGTAATCTTAGCAAAATGTATTCTATAATTGACTAAATAATAAAGTCCGTATTTGTTTACACCCATTTTAATATGTTTAATTATATTTTATTCTAGTAAAAAGTATAGCTACTAATTTACATAATTGCTTTGCTTTTTTTCTCTTAAATCATTTTCTTAGCATATTTAAATGTTTCATATGTTGTTCTTCACATCTCAACATTCTGTAAGCACAGAAGGCTGAGTGCAAAGGATAGTGCTTTTGTATCCAGTTTTAAAAATTGACAGGTAGTAGTAAGAAAAAGAAAAATATCTGCACTCAGAGGTTTAATATGCAAAATATAAAAAATGTAGTGCAAAAATAGGGAAATCAGGCTCCTTTCACAATGGGGGAATGGAGATTTCAATTTAATTCCTCCAAGAAAGCATGTAATGTGATCTAAGGGACTACATAGGTCAGAATGCATACTGTACTGCATAGGTCAGAATGGTGTCAAGCAAATGATAAATGGCTAGTGTTGATCGTCTTGATCATCCGAGCGACAAATTCAAGCAGAATTTAGCAAGATTGAATCCGGTAAGTACAACCGGATTTTTGGCAAAGTTACAGGGAAATCAAATTTCCCATAATGCCTGCTGCAGAGTCACTAAGCTGCCATTTAGCAGACAGGAAGCCTTGATGAAGTCACCAAATGTGTCCTCCATCTTGCATATGCGCCGCAGTTTCATTGGATGCCTGCATCAAATGACCTAGCCATATGTAACATAGAGATAGTGTAACCAGCAGTCATTTTACAGCTGTCAATAATACAATGGAGAAAGAAGCTGCATCATGTTTATATGCATATATAACACATGGAATATTGTTAGGGACAGATATTCCACATATGAAATAGTGCTGCTGGATGTAGAGTTTAGATACTTGTAGAAATGTTAAATGGCGTTCTATTGGAGGGAGCAGAGAAAGAAGCTGAATCATGTTTATGTGTCTATACAAAACATAGTCTGTAGATTGGGAGAGGGCATATTTATGCTGCTGTCAATGTATATAGAAGCAAAGCAGACAGACAAACTATACAAATTATTATTATTATCAATGTGTTGTTGCTGTTAGTGTTGGTGTTGATATTGCTGCTGCTGATCTCTTTCTCCTGTCATGCTCCTACTTCACCTCAAATGAAAAATATGTCAAACGGAGCTCGCAAAATATGCTTTAGAGGTGTTTGCCTGCTCCGCTGCCAGTGTGCTATCAGAAAGGATGTTCAAAACAGCTGGGGGTGTGATAACTGACAGACACATCCACCTGTCCACAGACAATGTTGATTGCTTGACGTTTATATAAATCAACTAGGCATGAATTTCACCTGACTTCTGTATCCCCATGGCGGATTCCACTGATTAGTTAGAACACTTGCAATTTTTACACATATATGACTGAGTATGGATATATCAAAGATCTCACTGTAGCTGCAAGGTGCTGAGGCTGATGGTAGTGGTGGTGGTGCAGATGCTCTTCTTCTCCTGCTTCCATTGTTTTCTCCTCCTGCTTCCTCCACAAATGAAAAATGTGTCAATATGTAGTTACAGAAATACAGCTTTCGTGTTTCCATGAGGGGCACACTCTGCCCTCAAGGTACTGTTGGAGGTGGCGGTGGTGAAACTGCTGCTGCTCTCCTTCTCTGTTTTCTGCCATGTTTCCTCCTCCTTCTTCTCATTATTGCATAATTGTATACAAACCTCTTCCCTTTTCCCCCCACCTCTGGATCTAAATGTGGAATCTTACGTAGTATACATTCCATGGACCAGAAGTGCCATGTGTTTCAACTACTGAAAACAATGCACATTTCACCAGCCGTATGGGGCACATTACACTTAGTATTATCATGCATAGTCCTGCAAACATCGATAATAAGTTAGACAATAGAGGAACCATTTGAAATTTTTTGAAAAGAATTGTTATCCACTAGAAAGCTAAGGTCCATCTATACATTAAACCTTTTAGACTAGGGTATTATATTACTGCAAACCTATGAAAAAAAATATTTGAATAGGGAACAAATTATGGTCCTCGAAAGTTGGGCAGGTAATCAAGGTTGGCTCCAGGTGCATAGGTCCTTGGGAGACAAATTCAAAGTGGGCCCCCTTAGGAATGTATAAACCCCATTGTGCTCCTTTAGTAAAATACAGGCTTTGCTCAGCCCCATTAATAATTTATAGGCACCATTCTGCCTCCTTAGTAATTTATAAGCATCACCGTGCTTCCTTAGTAATTTATAGGTCTCACTGTGTCTTCTAAAGATCCATAAAACTCCACTGTGCCATCAATGAAGTAAAATAATAAACCCACTCATTTTCATCATGATGACATAGTTTTCTTTGCCTTGACTACTTAAAGCCAAGATTGTGTGGAATAATGCAGGCGGTGCAATGGCATCATTGTGCTTCCTGCATGAAAGAAAAGGTGCAGGGTGGCCAAACAGGAAGCGCTCAGCTTTTCACATTGAAGGCGAGGTCTCCTTCAATAAAAGTCTTCAAAGGGAGACTGGACAGACACACATCTAGGATGATTTAGTGATTGATGCATTGAGCAGGGGTTTGGACCCAATGACCTTGGAGATCTTTTACAAATTTATGATTCTATCATACAGTGCCACTGTCACAGTCAGTTGTATCCACATCTTAAATTGATGACTTAAAAATGTGGATGAAGTTGATTTCAAATTACGAGGACTGGACTGATCCCACCCCTGACTGGGCCTAGCAAGTAATGATAGTATTGTGATTGAGAATGTTGATAAGGGTGAAGAATTGTCCTTATGAACATAGACTATTGCACAAATAAAGCAAATAGAATTTTATTTGACATGACGTATTATTACAACTTACTTGGAGACCACACTTCAAACATCTTAAATAAATTATTCAAACTTGTAGATATGAAATTTGTAAATTTGTTTTGTAAAAATGAGAAAGCATATGCAGTATCTGTTTCCCCAATCCTAATTTCTCCTATTTTTATTTTGTACCAAAACTACATAAATAGTTAGAGGGGTTGTCCAGTTGTAAACTATTGATGGCCTATCCTCAAGTTAAGTCATCAATAGTAGATTAGTGGATGTCCACGACCCAGGACCCCTGCCGATCAGCTGTTTGTCTGGCCAGTGTGCTTCTCTACCCGGCAGATTTCTGCAGGAAGCAGACAGCTCTGTTCCTACTACAGTGGTCTGAATTGATATTGTATGTGAACTTTGCCTGTAATACCAAGTTTGTCCACTGCAGTGGGAATGGAGCTGTTTTTTTTAAATATAAATCATCTCAATACAATAGAACACACTGGTGGGCCCCTTGAGTGGTAAACTACCACCAATCTATTATTGATGGATGGCCTTTTGATCCTAAGGTTAGTCCATCAGTAACTTAAAACTGGACAATCTATTTAACTACACCCCCAGGCTATCCCATTATTGCAGGGATTGGCTCTTTTATGAGTAATTTATCAGAATATTTTGACTGCCAGTTATAGGAATTTGTACTAAATTTAGCAGCCCAATTATATCAATTGGAAGAATTACTAAATGTTGGCCTCTCTTGAAATGTGCCTTTATACTAATATCCCTCATGAAAAGGGTGTTAGGTCTGCTCAACATTTTTAAAGAATGGATCTCTGTATGGATAATTCAGACAGCAAGATTTTATATTGCATACTATTAGTTTTATACTACAAAATAACTATTTTAAATATGAAAATCATTTCTACTTGCAGAAAAGAGGAACAATTGGGTACAAAATTGGCTTCTTGCTATGCAATTGTACATATATGGGGAAAAAAAGAAACCAATATCAACAACCCAAGAGTACTATTTTATTAATGTTGTAGCAATGATATTATTTTAATTTGGGATGGGTCAGACAAAGATTTAAGAACATTTATCGAACATATAAGCAACAATGATTGGGGAATGGAATTTATAGATCATATTAATAATATAGAGAATACCTTTCTAGATTGAAAGATTTCCATCGAGGACTGCAAAATCCTAATTTTTTTTTTTTTATGTGGACTCTAATAGTTGGATTTTAATAGTTGTCAGTCTAAAGCTTGGAAGGTTAACATTTCCTTCAGCCAAATGAAGAGGCTACGTACAAATTGTACTACATGGAAAAGTTTTAATAACTAGCTCACTATTAAAAAGTGTTTTATAGAAGAAGGGTTCCCATGAGAGTTGATCCAATTGCCTTGTCAAACTATTAGAGCCCAGGATCAAAATTCATGTTTAGTAAATGCACAAAAGGCTTTTACCAATGATAACTATAGACCACATTCTTAACCCGCTAAAACCCACAACACAGTAGAATTAGTAACATCATTACATGAAAGTAGGAAATCTTTCAAATCTATTGTGAAAACATTTCAACGAAACCTAAAATCGTGTTCCACATAGGGAAGACCCTAAAGAATCTATTAGCTTCATCTTCCCCAAAATTAAATGAAGGAATATTAATACTTATGATAGAAATAACAGTAACCCTATAAGATCAAAGACAAACATTCAACTAATACCAATTCTTGGTTAATTTAGATGTAGAGTAGAGTTGAGCGAACATACTCTGCCGAACTTGATGCTCGTTCGAGTATTAGCGTACTCGATGGTGCTCGTTACTCAAGCGAGCATCAAATAGTGTTCGACCCCACCCCAGTTTTTGGCTCTTCCCCGATGTGACGTGCCTGTTTTGGCCCCTTCCTGTCGTGACGCAGCGCGCGTCACTGGCAAATTTTTGGTCTGGCAGGAAGCAGAGAGAGAGAGAGAAAACACGAACCAAGAAAGAAAAAAAAACTCGGGACCCGGCGTCCCACATACAAAAATGCTCGAGTCTCCCATTATAGTCAATGGCGTTCATTACTCGAGTAGAGCTCTCGAATTTTACGAAAAGCTCGACTCGAATAACATGGCCCCTAGCATTTGGATGCTCGCTCATGTCTAATGTAGAGCAAGAAGGTGTTAAGGCCCATTTACACGGATCGATGATCACTCAAAAATCGCTAAAAAGCGATAGTTTGAGCGATAATCTTTGCGTCTAAACACGCGCCCATTGTGTACTTTTCGTGCACTGCTTGCTAATCGTTAAATTCAGGTCAACCTAAAAATCGCCATGCGATCTTATCAGCGCCGCACGGGTAGTTTCCCGACGGAAAACAAAGGAAATGAATGGAGATAAAAGTCCTCAGGCTAGTAACTGTTTTCAGCTAAAAGACTTCATTTGCACGTTAATAATCTATTAAGTAGCTGAGTAGCTACTTAATAGTTTATGCAAAATGATCGCTCAAGGCTGTCACTCAAACGGTCGTTTAAGCGATCTTTGAGCGATCATCGCTCCGTGTAAATGGACCTTTATTGTTTTTCCATTATTAGGCCCCCTGCACACTGCAGATCTGGATTTCGCATGGGATGTTTGGGTATGTGACCAGCTCTTCCCAGACTGGGATGTTTGAATAAAAGGGTTTGTGTAGCATCTTATTGCATTAGAGTTTTTCTGGATGTTGGTGTTACAGTGGCCCCTCACTTGGTATTACCGAAATACTAGGTGAGTTTGTGTTGACTCTCCATTTTTGTTGTTTTAAACTTAGTATGCAGGCTATTTATTAATTGGTTATATTTTGTAAAGACTAACAGGGACAGAAACAATGAGAGATGGAAGCCTATGATTCTGTCCCGATTCCATCCAGGTTCCTATTACTATACATTTTTCTGGAAACTTATACTAGTGCTACAGCAGAAAACATAATGTGAAAATAGCCTTACTGAGTTGTACAGTAGCATGTAGTAACAGTGTAGCACTGCACATTGTAATTCACTTGTTGGAGCACATCTATTGAGAATACAGAAAAACTGCTTAGGCCTCATTAACACGAGCATTGTTTTGCACACATGTATGTGCGTGCAAAACAGCGCCGCACAGATGGGCAAAACAAGTGTGCGAACAAAGCTGCATGCCCATTGCTTTCAATGGGACCACCACTCTGCTAGGGATGCCAGGATGGGATGCCATTGACCACTACAGTGATTATCAGTGAAAGGCTTTAAATATAAGCACTTCCCTGAAAAATCATCCCTAGCTTGTGTAAAAAAAATATATATATATATATATATATATATACTCACCTCTCTGCTGCTGTTGGGGCTCAGCATGTCTTCGCTTGGCTCACCTGCACTGTACTGAAGCTCATTCAGCAGGCGGGGATTTAAAATCCCTGCCTCCTGATAAGGGCTGCATTTGATTGGTTGAGTGCTCAGCCAATCACAGGCAGTGCTAAGCCATTCCTTGAATGACAGCTGAGCACTGCCTGTGATTGACTGAGCACTGTAACCAATCACAGGCAGCGCTCAGCTGTCATTCAATGAATGGCTAAGCGCTGCCTGTGATTGGCTGAGCACTTAGCCAATCAGACGCATCCCTTTCAGAAAGCCGGGATTTTAAATCCCCCTGCTGAAAGAACTTCAATACAGTGCCTGTGAGCCAAGTGGCTGGATGCGCCAAGCCCTGACAGCGGCAGACAGGTGAGTATATATATATATATACATACTGTGTATATATATATATATATATATATATATATATATATATATATATATATACACACATATTTATATATTTTTTTTACACAACCTAGGGATGATTTTTCACGGAAGGGCTTATATTTAAAGCTCTTCCCTGAAAATCACTGCAGTGGTTGCCTGCAGCCCATCACTTTTTTTTTAATTGCGCCACCGGCAGCAGCGGCCCCATTGAAAGCAATTGGAGAACATTGCGTTACTTTGCCACAGCTGTCAGAGCTGTGACAGCTGTACCAGTGGATTCTTTACTTCACACGGGGTGTGCCATTATCACTGAACACTGTGACAGTGCTGTTCAGTAACGAGGGGACTCCCCGCGGGGAATATTTATGCGCAGCACATACCTATCTTTTGCAGGTGCACGACTTTGCATGCCTGTAAAACACGGATATGTAAACACACCTTAGGAAAACATTGGTTTTAATAGAAGCGTGGTTTTGTGCGCACATACACATGCACAAATACACGCTCATGTGAACAAGGCCCTAAGGGGATCCATATCTCCTTTTTATAGGCACCTACAAAAAGTTGTGGATGTCAAAAAAGTGGTACTGTTGAAATAATAATAATCTTTTTTTGTATAGCGCCAACTTATTCCGCAGTGCTTTTCATGTTGAGCACCTTTACTTTTTTTTACAATCATACCAGAAGACTGGGGGAGTTTGTGTTATCTAAAGCTCTTTGCAAGCCCTTCTCTTGAGTGTTTGATAGACACAACTACTATGCTTATAGGTAAATCTATCCATTATTTGATAAATCACACTGAATTGAATAGAAAGTATAATTAACAAGCATTTGCTTCATAAAACAGACTTATCCAAATGAAAATGGTTGCTGGTATTTACCAACACATGGCATGGTAATGTAGAGAGTAAGAAAAGTAAATGGAAGCACATATAACAATAGCCTGGTAAATATACATTAATCATGCCCACATATCTAGTCTCTAGTTGTGGAAAAAATAAACCTGTTCTCCTCCACAGGAAAAACTCATTTTAAGCTTCTGGAGCAAGGAATTGAGCATAGATCTCTAACTACTGAAGCTCAGCAGTCCCAACAGAAAACATCCACATCAACAGGAAACAGCGGCTCTTTAGATATTATGTGAACTGGACAGCAGTAAGTGAAAAAAGGAAGACTATAGAGGACAAAGTCATGTACTGTATTAACATAGCTTGCCCATATTATTACAGAACTGCCACAGAATGAGATCAAACTTATTCTCAGAGACTTATATTTTGTACAGCACCTAAAAGCAATAAAATGACATGACTTTTTTAGGTGTCCTCGTGATTATTATTAATGCTACAAATGTTTTACTTATGCTTGAATATGACAATAATTTTATTTTTCAAAAAGAAAAGAAAAATGATGGAAAATGGTAAAGGCACATTTGTTTTATGACTTCTTAGCCATTTTAGCTAGTAGAATGTCTTCACTATACATACACTTACTGTATATAGTATATTATAGTTATGTTGCTAATTATTATATATAATGCGCATAATAAAATTAAATTCTTATTCAGTCATCCAAAATATGTTTTACACAGTGATAATAATCAAATTATAGAATATTTTCAAAGAAAAGGATGATGGGCAATAATTTTAATAAATTCAGGCCAATATCTGGCGTGGCAGAGGTATAAGTTGCAATAGCTATATTCAGCCCTGATATCCTTTCTCCCTTAGGGTGGCTTCACACGAGCATACGCACGCACAAAAACATGTTTCTATTTGCAACAATGCATTCGCTATTTTGTATTCACATGTCCGTGCTTTACAGACATGTGCCTGCAAAGAAAGGACATTCGTGCACCATAGGGAATGCACGCATTATTTTCAAAACAATAGTCTACCGGCACCCCTGCATTCTTTTTCAGGGAAGGGCTTTACATATAAGCCCTTCCCTGAAAAAGAAAGATTTTAGCGTAAAAAAAAGAAAAAATATACTTACCTGTCCGCCGCTGCCAAGACCCCCCGGGGGGATGAAGAACACATCTGCTGCATGCGGCAGATGTGTCCATCATCCCCGCTTGTTAAAAGAATTCCCTGCTGCTACATCTGCCACATCTGTAACAGATGCAGCAGAGAAATTCTTCAATTCTCTACCGCAGCTGTCACACATATCAGCTGCGGTACAGGATTCTGCTGCCGGCAATTGATTTCAGAGAACGGCTTTAAATATAAGCCCTTCATGGAAAATCAAGTAAAAGTGGTTTAAAAAAACAAAAAAAATAGATACTCACCTCCCTTCAGCTGCCGGGGCTCAGCCGTGTCTTCTCCTGCTGTCCCCTGCACTGTGATGTGAATCTATGAGCAGCCAATTACAGGCAGCTCTTGTCCGTCATTCATTCACGGAGAGCTGCCTGTGAGTGGCTGAGCACCTATATACGCACAAAAACACGCTCGTGTGAAGCCACCCTTAGAGATGTGCTAGCTGCTGTTAGCTGCTACCACAATGCCAGTGGTAGTCATAGTATGGTGCTGTGACTTTCAGAATACTTAAGGCTCAGTCACACGGGTGTTTCTAATGGGCGTTTTTCCACACGTCCAAAAATTCACACTAGATAGAACCAATGCTTTTCAATAGCAGCGGTCACATGTGCAAATTTTACATACGGAAAAACACCTGCGGCGAAAACTGTCGGACACCGGTTCGCAGAGCGCATGTTACTGCGTTCTGCGGCAAACTGGTGTTCTGTGTATGTTTCACCAGGGGTTTCACCTTGCGCTCAATGGAGCCAGTGGCAGCAGCGCCAACCCCCTTGAGAACATATAGTAAAGATCGTGATCCTCTGCCATAGCTGTAAGAGATGTGGCAGAGGAGAACAATGTTCTCCCATTGAATTCAATGGAGTTGGCAATACAGCCGGCCCCATTGAAAGCAATGGGCTGCAGGTAAGCGCCGCAGTGATTTTCGGGGAAGGGGTTAAAATATAAGCCCTTCCCTTTAAACCATTCTAAGAATGTGTAAAAAATAAAAAGAAATCTATACTCACCTCTCTGCAGCTGCCAGGGCTCAGCCGCATCCAGCCGAATCTTCTCCTGCACTGCTTTGAGGAGTATTCAGCAGGCGCGGATTTTAAATCCCCCCATGCTGAATGGGCTGCCTCTGATTGGCTGAGCACTGTAAGCAATCAGAGGCAGCTCTTAGCTATTGAATGACAGTTGAAAGCTGCCTCTGATTGGTCCCTGTTTTCAGCCAGTTCATGAATTCATGAACAGGTGAGTGCTGCCTCTGATTGGCTGAGCACTGTGACCAATCAGAGGCAGCTCTCAGCTGTCATTTAATAGCTGAGTGCTGCCTCTGTTGGTTACAGTGCTCAGCCAATCAAAGGCAGCCCATGCAGCAGACGGGGATTTGAAATCCCCGCCTGCTGAATACTCCTCAGAGCAGTGCAGGAGAAGAGCTGGCTGGATGGGGCTGAGCCCTGGCAGCTGCAGAGAGGTGAGTGTAGATTTTTTTTTATTTTTTACACATTTTTAGGATGGTTTTCAGGGGAGGGCTTATATTTGAAGCCCTTCCCCGAAAATCACTGCAGCGCTTGCTGGCAGCCCATTGCTTTCAATGGAGCCAGCTGTATTGCCGACTCCATTGAATTCCATAGGAGAACATCGCTCTCCTCTGGCGCAGCTATGACAGCTGTGGCAGAGGATTTCTTCATCTCAGCGGGGAGTCCCATTTTCACTAGACACTGTGACAATGCTGTCACAGTGTCCAGTGACAATGGGACTCTCTGCAGAGATGAAGAAATCCTCTGCCATAGCTGTCACAGCTGTATCAGAGAATCGCAATGTTCTGTGTATGTCAATGGGGCTGCCGCAGCTGCGCCGGCTCCATTGACCATAGGTGAAACCCCTGGATGTGACAACATCCAGGTTTTTCATATCCAAGAAATCCCCTGCTGCAGCTGTCACAGCTATAGCAGGGAAAAGCGGGCAGCGCTCTTTTTGAGCGGATAAACGCTGCTAGCAGCGTTTTTTTCTGCCATGACGCCTGCTTCGGTAACGCGAATTCTTAAACACATAACTCATGGGTTCAAAAATTTGTGTGTCAAAATACCCGTGTGAATGAGCCCTTATATGGGGGAAAACAATATAGTGAAAATATTCTTATGACTGTAATACATATCCGTACAAGCTGTAAGTAATTGGGAGCTGTAGAGAACAGAGGGTAGATGAATATTTAAAGCAGTAGCTCAGCTTTAAACTAATGATGGCCTATTCTCAGCAGAGGCCATCAATAATAGTTCAGCGCGGATCCAATATCTGGGATCTCCACTGATCGGCTCTTTGCTGGGCTGCTGTACTCAAAAATTGAGCTTATTTCTGACAGAAGCAGACAGATCTGTTCATACTGCTGTGGCCAAGCTTGGTGTTAAAGGCATTAAAGTATACAAGAACCTTGACTGTATTACAAAGCCTGTCTACTGCAGTGGGAATGGAGCTATCTGATTTGCAAACACACACGTTCAGTGCCTGGGCACCTGAGTCCTAAAAACAGCTAACACAGTGAATAGATTTAGCAATGTAAAGGCATTTATTGATAACAATCTTATTGAAATTTTGTACAGTTTTAAATATTACTTTGCCTAAGGTTCTGCTCTCCCTGGCTCCATAAAATCTATCTACAATTCAAGCAATAACACTTTGTCATGTGATGGATCAAAATAGTGCCTGATTGGCTCCACCAATTTATAATATGTCCTCCAGATCCTATCATAGGTGGTGGAAATGCACAACAGAAGGTCATAGTGCAGCTGTCACTAAAACCTAAGTTACATGGTGAGGAGCAGAGGTGTTCTTTTAAATAATGGATTGTAATTATAAAACTTACTATCTTTGTGTTCTATCATTTATTTATTCATCTATTGAAAACTCTTTTTTCTGTTAGCACCTAAGACTGGGCATATCTCCAAATGAAGTATTAAGTAACCCACTTGATTCAGTTATTAACTGAGTAAAGAACTATTTTTCTTCTTAACTTCTGTTCTTCAGTTGAACACCATGACGGCTTCCTTACTAGGCTCCAATTATAAAAGTTTGTGGGAGATAAAATGTTATTCAGGTATTTTTGCAATTTGCAGTTTTAAATATACTTGAAGAACAAATTAAGTTTTGACAACAAAAATAAGAAGAGCTAATAAATTAATGTACATAGCTTATTCACTAGAGCTGCTCTCTGAAGGTCTAATAAAGGGAAGGAAGAATAAATACTCTAGTAAATGATTTGGCTATAGTCTATTAACGTGGGCCGTAGGGAGCTTATTCTAAATTAAAGTATTCTATCTACTATCATGAGGCCTGGATGGATTAGTTCACTGCATATGTAAATCAGAATAGGTAGTTTAATTTAAGCAGACAGCTGCATGCAGATTACAGGTATGTTTCTTCATTTTTATATTTTATTATTATGATGTTTATTTTAAAAGATATTGATATGATTTTATATGTAATACAATTATCATTTATACGAGATGAGATTACTGTATATGCTCAAGTATAAGCAGAGTTTTTCAGCACAAAAAATATGCTGAAAAAGCCCCTCTCGGCTTGTACTCGAGTGAGGTAAAAAAAAAGTAAAAACCCCTCAATACTCACCTATCAGCCGGCGTCTGGCTATCCCCGGCCCGATGCTCTCCCCGGCGGAGCGGCCAGCTGCTGCAGTCTTCTTCCCGGCTTGCTTTTAAAATCCCCGCGGTCAGTGCTGTGATTGGTTCGAGCGCCGGCCAATCACAGCTGGCGCTCGATAAACCATTCACAGACATTCATTGATGTCATTCTGAATGGCTGTGCTGTGATTGGCCGGGGACACAGACGTCGGCTGATAGGCGAGTATTGCTTTTTTTTTTACCTACTGTATACTCCAGTATATCTCGGCTTATACTCAAGTCAATATGTTTTACCAATTCTTTGTGGTAAAACTTATTGACTCGGCTTATACTCGGGTCGGCTAATATTCGAGTATATATGGTAAATAAAATACTAACCTATCTCTTAAAAATAGACATAAGAAATAACCTATGGCTAAATACTGCAACTGCTACCAGTACTATTGCCAATAATAAGCATAATAATATACAATTCTAAACTATATTAGATGGTATTTCATGTACGAGCCACTATTGGCTCACCTTCTGCACGATCCCCTGCTCCCATAATACATTGTATATACAGTATTGAAAGTTTTTTCTTACCTCATTTACATACACCCAGTGGCTGTCCTTGGAAGCAAGATTTGTTTCCACTGCCTAAAAGTAAAAAAAAGACACATTAATGCAACAACATCAATCTTCATATGTTCATACCACCTCCTAAATTTTCCAGTGTTAACATTTTAAAATGTGATCTGATTGCAGATTTCAATAAACTTCAAATAAGAATTATAAACTTGTCACTGTTTATTTTATCACTAGACATTACTTGTAATGGTTTGAATGGTTACTCTTGTTTCTTTGCATACTGAGATAATTAATTTTTACTATTAAAAACATAACTGTGCGGGACAATTAAACAGTGGGCTACAAATCACAGCACATTGTCTTGAATACATATTTATTTTGTAATGTCAATCACTTTCCCATTCTAGCATATAAGCCATGTTTTCTTGTCTTTTGACACCCACTTCTGTACTTTAAATACAATACATAGTACAGAACACTGAATATGCACATTGTCCCTGATTGACAAGCCTTTAACACAGGTACACTGCAGATTCTGTATTGCCTTAAAAAGTATATTTTCTTCTAAATGATAGACTTATATTACTATTTATATTATTTCTTTCATACTTGTAGTCTATTTTGGGAACTATACAAAAATCTCTACTTTTATGTGTCCACAGTAACTAAATAAAATGATAAGATTAATTAGGTTCTAGCACTTCAGTCAAAATATCCAAAATAAGTTTTCTCATATGGCCTTAAAGAAAGGTATGGTGTGATATATATATATATATATATATATATATATATATATATATATATATATATATATATCAGCATGCGTGATTATAATGTGTAATTGGACTATATTTCACACCATACCTTTCTTTAAGACCATATGAGAAACAGTCTATATATGTATATATATATATATATATATATATATATATATATATATATATATATATATATATATATATATATATATATATATATGAATTCCCTGCAAATTTGTGTCTTTGAGGCCTTAGTCAGACGGGCGTTTTTTCGCGCGATTTGCGGATCGCATGACGGATGCGCATCCGCAAATCGCGTGACCGGTGCCCGAAAATCGCCCGAAAATCTGCTCCTAGCCGCGTTTCATTATAAAACGGGCCGGAGCTGTCCAGCGCATTGCATTCAATGGAGACGGCAATACAGCGGCTCCATTGAAAGCAATGCGCTGCGGGCGAGTGTGGGATGAATTGTCGGGAAGGGCTTAAATATATAAGCCCTTCCCTGCAATTCATCCAGAAAAGTGTTAAAATAAAAAATATATACATACTCACCTGCTCCCGGCAGCCGGAGATCCGCACGGCCGGCCTGCAGTGGGTGTGAAGGAGGTGTGACTCAGACTTGCCCCTGATTGGCTCAGCGCTGAGCCAATCAGAGGCAAGTCTCAGTCACACCCATTCATGAATTCATGAATGGGTGTGACTGAGATCTGCCTCTGATTGGCTCAGGCTGAGCCAATCAGGGGCAAGTCTGAGTCACACCTCCTTCACACCCACTGCAGGCCGGCCGTGCGGATCTCCGGCTGCCGGGAGCAGGTGAGTATATATATATTTTTTATTTTAACACTTTTCTGGATGAATTGCAGGGAAGGGCTTATATATTTAAGCCCTTCCCGACAATTCATCCAGTGCTGTCCGGCAGCCCATTGCTTTCAATGGAGTCGGCTGTATTGCCGGCTCCATTGAATTCAATGGGCAAACATCGTTCTTCTCTGCCACAGCTGTTACAGCTGTGGCAGAGAAGAATGATTTGTCTTCTATATGTTCTCAATGGGGTCGGCGCTGCTGCCGCCGGCCTCATTGAGCGCATATAGAGAAGAGAACAGGAATCGCAGATAGGTGCGATCTGCGATTTCTGTTCTATAATTTATCGGACGAGCGCATAAAAAGCGCTCATGTGTCCGATACCATTGCAAAGCAATGGTTTTAAAAAATCGCCGGACGCATGCGCATGCGCAAATCGGGCGAAAAAACGCCCGTCTGACTAAGGCCTAAGAATGTTAACATGTTACTAGGGTATAAAATATAACTTAACTGTATAACCAAATTTGCATTTCCTAATACAGCCATGAATATATAGCAGGGCTCATCAACTTTAGGCTCCATTCACACAGGAAACTGCAATTTGAATCCAACATTCTTGGGCACAATTAGTGTGCGACAGCACACAGACATCTCATCCATGTGCTCTATGGCGTGCAGGACACCGCATATTACATGTTGTAATCTCATTCACGAATTGAACAAGAATAGGATATGCAGCGATTTTACAAACTCCGACAGTTAGTCTGAGTAAAAATATCACTTGTGTGAATGAACCCATTCAAATGCATAGGCTCTTTTCTTTTGTGAGTTCTGTCCATCTTGAAATCAGACAGAATTTACATGGGAATATTGCCCTTATAAAAACAGCCTTAAGGAAAGATGTGTAAATGGTTTACGATTGGAGATGAGCGAGCAGACTCGTTTAAGGCTGATGCTCGATGCATCGGTCTTGTCAAGTAACTGATTACTCGACCAAGCACCATGTGGGGGGCGGCGGGCAGCATGGAGGTGTGGGGGGAAGAGATAGAGATCTCACTCACTCTCCCTCCCGCCGTCCCCCTGCATGGTGCTCGGTCGAGTAATCAGTTACTCCACAAGACCGATGCTCGATCAAACAGCAGCCTTAAATGAGCGTGCTCGCTCATCTCTATTAAGGATGTAATAATTTTTAAAATTATTATCATCATGAAAAACAATAAAACTGTTCCAAACAGGAGGCATATAGATAAGAATGTATAGTATTGAATAATTTTGATAATTACTAGAGATGAGCGAGCATACTCGTCCGAGCTTGATACTCGTTCGAGTATTAGGGTGTTCGAGATGCTCGTTACTCGTAACGAGTACCACGCGGTGTTCGGGTTCCTTTCATTTTCTTCCCTGAGAAATTTGCGCGCTTTTCTGGCCAATACAAAGACAGGGAAGGCATTACAACTTCCCCCTGCAACGTTCAAGCCCTATACCACCCCCCTGCAGTGAGTGGCTGGCGAGATTAGGTGTCACCCGAGTATTAAAATCTGCCCCTCCCGTGGCTCGCCACAGATGCATTCTGACATTAGTTCAGGGAAAGTGGTATCTTGGTGGAGCTGCTATAGGGAGAGCGTTAGGAGTGATTTTAGGTTTCAAGAACCCCAACGGTCCTTCTTAAGGCCATAGAAATCGCAGATCGCACCTATGTGCGATCTGCGATTTCTGTTCTCTTCTCTATATGCGCTCAATGGGGCCGGCGGCAGCAGCGCCGACCCCATTGAGAACATATAGAAGACAAATTATTCTTCTCTGCCACAGCTGTAACAGCTGTGGCAGAGAAGAACGATGTTTGCCCATTGAATTTAATGGAGCCAGCAATACAGCAGGTTCCACTAAAAGCAATGGGCTGCCGGCGATCGCGGGACGAATTGTCGGGAAGGGCTTAAATATATAAGCCCTTCCCTGCAATTCATCCAGAAATGTGTTACAATAAAAATATATACCGGCGTATAAGGCGACGGGGCGTATAAGACGACCCCCCAACTGTCACCTTATACGCCGGCAATACAGTGGAGCAAAGAATAAAAATCATTACTCACTTCTTCTGACATTCTGCGATGCTCCTGCAGGCTGTCGCTCCCTCCTGGTTCCCGGCAGAGCATTGCTTTCTCTACGAAGGGCTTTAAATCCCCGCCTCCAGAAACACACGTGCCTTCAGCCAATCACAGCCAATGACAATGATGTCATTGAATGGCTGTGATTGGCTGTGTTTCTGGAGGCGGGGATTTCAAGCCCTGCGTCCAGAAAGCAATGCTCTGCCGTGGACCAGGAGGGAGCGACAGCCTGCAGGAGCACCGCAGAACGTCAGAAGAAGTGAGTAATGATTTTTATTCTTTGCTCCACTGTATTGCCGGCGTATAAGGTGACAGTTGGGGGGTCGTCTTATACGCCCCGTCGCCTTATACGCCGGTATATATTTTTATTGTAACACATTTCTGGATGAATTGCAGGGAAGGGCTTATATATTTAAGCCCTTCCCGACAATTCATCCTGCGATCGCCGGCAGCCCATTGCTTTCAGTGGAACCTGCTGTATTGCTGGCTCCATTGAATTCAATGGGCAAACATCGTTCTTCTCTGCCACAGCTGTTACAGCTATGGCAGAGGAGAACGATCTTTACGCTGACAGTGCGAGGGGGGGGGGGGCACTTTTGCCGCTATTGTGGCTTAATAGTGGGACCTGTGAACTTGAGATGCAGCCCAACATGTAGCCCCTCGCCTGCCCTATCCGTTGCTGTGTCGTTCCCATCACTTTGTTGAATTGCCCAGATTTTCACAAACGAAAACCTTAGCGAGCATCGGCGATATACAAAAATGCTTGGGTCGCCCATTGACTTCAATGGGGTTCGTTACTCGAAACGAACCCTCGAGCATTGCGAAAAGTTCGTCCCGAGTAACGAGCACCCGAGCATTTTGGTGCTCGCTCATCTCTAATAATTACTATAAAAAGCAGCTCTCCTTTCTTTTTTATTTTTTTCCCCAAACTGTAGGTTTACTATCAGGGACATAACAAGATAGAGTCCATTCACACAGGCATATTTCCTGCACTTGTGCTCTCCATGTATTTCTCAGACAGCACATACATCCATTATAGCTCCATAGGTAATTTACACAGGTGTTTTTACACCCAGACTGATGGACTGTGTAAAACAATTGCAGCATATCCTTTTCTGGTCCAAATCACAGACCAACATCAGACATGCAATGTCCTCTTCCTGCAGGTGTCTGCGTGTTTCCTTTGGGAGTTGCACCCAAGAATCTCGGGCACAACTCATATATGCTCATGTGAATAGACCCTTAGAAGTTACACATTTTGCTGTGGGGCCCTACTGTGAAATGATGACTACTCACACTGGTCGAGAAAAGAAAGGCTAAAATTACTAACATTATGGATGTGTTTCAGAAAAAAACAGTCTTAAAATTAACTGGGCATGGGGAGAAATGTCTGCCTAATGGCTCCCCTCCGGCTTCTATCCATCCGGCTTGGCTTGATTGACAGAGTTTCAGAATAAAACATAGTACTTTGTAATTTATGAGCATGTCAGTACTTAATGCTGCCTATGGTTAAAAATAGCATAAATCTACTGACAAGTTCTCTTCAAAGGGTTTTATCCTATATATAAAACACAAAATCTGTTTTTTTTTTTGTTTGTTTCTGTCAGTTCTGGCCCAATTTGAGTGAAATTCTTCATAAGCGTTCTTCAGCACCAAGCAACAAATACTGGCGTAATTAAAAATTGAAAACTCACTGAGTTCCCCTGTAATTTTTGTTGCTGACAGCAACCAATGACAGCTCAGCTTTGATTTCTTATACTGCTGAGGTGAAATGTGATTGGTTGCTATTTCTTTCTTTGATTTCTTACACAAAAATTACAGAAGATAAGGTTGATAAGCCAATTGCGCAGCACCTCATAATCACATTTTTGACAAACTAATGATTTGGGACCGCGGCATAGTAACATCAGTTATTATGTAGAAGAAGGAAATAACTTTAAAAGCCCAATTTTCAGTAACCAATCAGTGTGTCTACAGTGCTATGCAACGCATGGGTATATCACCAAGTGGAAGACAAGAAAAAGGACTTTTTTAAATCCCAGAGATAATGTTACTTTTGTCAATGGGCTATGTTTTGCATTCTAGCTCAGCTCCATTCCCTAAGGGCTCAGTCAGATGAGCGTTTCTTGCTTGCATTTACTTGCATGAAATGCATGCAAAACGCATGCGGCAAAGATTCGTGTGACTAAAGCAGGTGTCACAGTTAAAAAATCGCACTTGGGTGCTTTCAACATTTGTACATAAAGTGCAGCACCATCACTATCTCCTGCTACAGCTGTGACAGCCACAGCAGAGGATTCCTTGGATGTAAAACCCCTGGATGTGTCACATCCAGGGGTTTCACCTTGTGGATAATGGGGCCGGCAGCAGCAGCGGAAGCCCCATTGACAACATACAGAGAAGATCGCAATCATTTACCACAGCTGTGACAGCTGTGGCCGAGGACTTCTTCATCTCAGCGGTGAGCCCCTCAACACTGAACACTGTAAAGCACTGTCACAGTTTTCAATGACAAGGTGACTCCCCACTGGGATGAAGAATTCCCCTGCCATTCTGCAGCCCCATTGAAAATAATAGGATGCCAGCAACCCCTGAAGTGATTTTCGGGGGAATGGCTTTAAATATAAGCCTCTCCCTGAAAATCGTCCCTAGAATGTGTAAAAAAATAAAAATATATATACACTCACCTCTCCGCTGCTGCAGGGGCTCAGGCACGTCTAGCTGTTTGGTCCCCCTGCACTGCTCTGAAAGGGCTGCTTCTGATTGGCTGAGCTCTCAGCCAATCACAGGCAGTGCTCAGCCATTCATTGAATTCAATGAATGGCTGAGCGC